>NC_073380.1:57824377-58146377 GCF_028641065.1 Leucoraja erinaceus
TTCGTAATATGAAACGTTATAATCCTGTTGGAAGAAGTCATATCGTCCAGCCTTAACTTATGTACGACTGTACCCTTAGTGCCGTGACCAAAGCCATCAGCACAACTGTTTTGTGCGTCAGTCTTTGCAGGAACAGAGCTGTTGCTGGAGACCAATTCCTTAGCAACGTTAGGGCAATACTCATATCCCCTTTAGAGAGTACCTGGTTCTTGGGGGATTGATATTAAAAATTCCCCTCATAAGTTTCGTTATCAGGGGTGAGTCCCAACAGAATGACGCTCTGATCCTCGCCATAGATATGTTGAAAGGGCACTTCTGGCGCAGTTAATGGCACTGTAACTGAGCCCCTCATCATAATGGAGGCCTGCCAGGAATTCGATAACAGACGTTATGTTCATCAAACTGTAGGTTGTTTCTGTGACAATATATCTCCCATTTCCTGATGTATACCAGATATAGTTTTTGGTGGACTGTCTGTGGCCCGCTGAGATAATGTTTAATGTTCGGTCCGCCAGTCCCAGTTGCAGTAGAGGTTTCTTTAGACTCTACAAATTGGTAGGTTTGTTGTTTTTGACATGGATGGGTTCCCCTGTTATGGGATGAACCAATAATCTGGTTGTTTCAGGATGGTGATGCATGGTTAAAACCCATGTTGAGTATCACAGGGAACCATGGTTAAGTAGGCCAATCGGCACTACCAATTAACAGACGCTGAGTCTTGTTGTATTTTTCGTAATACTCGACTGATGATGCAGAAAAGGAGAGAATGCATAAACAATTGCCCCCTCAATGCAGTGAAAAGCATCTTTCCCTGCTGTCCCAGGGTCTGGTTCCCAAGAAACACAGTTTGGTAACTGGTGATTATTGGTCTTATTTTATTGAATTTGCGTGACCTGATGTTTGTCACTGAATTTTGGGTTACCTGGTAGGTAAGTAGCTGATATTCCAATATTTCTCTGGATACACCCTTACCAAATTGTATTAGTCAGTTTGTCACTCTGTACTCTGACATGCTGGTGATTTATCCCAGAGCAGTATGACTTTAGGCCATAGAACGTACCCCACATTTCCAAGTAGTTTATGCCCAGTGTCTGTGATAATGATGCCTCCTGTGCCTTTCATCTACCTCCACAGATGGAGATGGAAATTGGTAGTACCCCAACCAAGCGCACTGGCATCAGTTTGTAGCACCATTAAGGGTTTGCTGATAACGATAGGGTTGGAACAATGCCGAATGTTATCCCTCCACCATTTTAATTCCATAAGCTTTGATTGGTGGCTTATTGGTCTGTCAAAATGACCAGTATTAACTTTGAGTGTTTGTATTTTTGCCCTTTGTAGATTTTTGGTAATACAAAGGTCCAAATTGTGTGGCTGGAAAGGCAGACACCATATGCCAATTATACTTGCTACCAATCTGATAGACGGTTCACTGATGTCAGTGGGGTTGTTACAGACCTCTGTTAAGACTGTAGCCTTGTCCTTTGGTAAAGTCACCAACATATGAGCTGTCAATAGTGAACCCCGGTTTTCACCCAATTGTATGGTGGCTGTTACAGCTAGTTAGGCCAACTCCAAAGTTATGCCCACAATTAGTATGATCAGTATGATTATGTATTTGGTAGAGCTCTATACTGCCAGAGCTGCCCCATCCAGTTGATTTTTTTTTTAATAACGTTTGTGATCAGTCCGTGTAGGCACTGAATAGTAAGCATCTTTTAGGTCGATGCTAGCCATGGAATAGCCTTTGGAAATCAGTCCTTTAGCAGTTACCAGTTCCCATTTTGTACTGAATATATAGTACAATGTATTCAATTTGGTCAATTCGATGATGATGCGATTGTCACCATCTATTTTGTTTTTGGTAAAGATATAAGACACAAATTCCAGCCAATCGTGTTGGGTTTACCCATGACCCCTTTTGCACAATTCAATGGTATATCCCTGGATACTGCTTAGGATATAAGTGTCTGTAATTAATATACACCATGTATCCAAAACAGTGTAATCTCCCACCAATGTGTGTATTATCCACTCTTCCTATAATTTGTAAGGGACCAGACCCACCTACATCCATTGTTACCAGTGGAAGTTTGCTTCCTCTGTGTGGTCTTCGTGGAGGTTGAGGCACCGGTGTCTGGGTTTGTTTTTGGGTTGGAGATTTGCGCATCTTCCAGAAAGGCCGGTCTGGGTTATGGTCTAAAAGACCGCTGGCCTGTATGCCCAGCCTTTGAGCTTTCACCAACTTCTCTTGTTCTGCGGGTGGGTGCATAAGACTGCTGTCTTTGGCTGTAGGAGATCCTTAATGTTGTTGCCTTTATGAGCCCCAGGGCTTTCCTAAGTCCTGCTCTGACATGTTTCCAGATGCTATTTCCACGACTGGAACATTCAAGGATGCGCAGTTTCCTGGTCCCAAGTATTTTTGCAATGGTGTCCATCGTGGTCTGGCTGTATGTATTTGGATACCATGACCAGTAGATTTTGCCTTCCTGCACCCCCTGCACACTTGTAGTTTTGTTCGTCAAAACCCCTCTTCAGGGTCAGCCCAGAATTGACCCCCCAGTACACCCCTCTGACGAGGGAGATGCATTGTTCAGCCCTACAAGAGGTGCTGCTGTGGGTTTTACATAGTGCCCACAGCGACTAGACTCCATCTCCCGGAGCCTGTCGTGTTGGAGCTCGGCTCCATAAGCCGCTCCAACCGGCTCCAGTGCTCACAGTCGCTGGCCGCCCAAAGTCGGACTCATCAGTTCTCGACTCTTTTAGTTTTCTTCTTGCCTTCCCGCCCAGACGCAGTGTTTAATCTGGCCGGTGCGGGGGCGAAGTCGGGCACAGCTGTTCCCTTATGGGTGATTCCTGTGCCGCCGGCCGCTGCTGACGTCCGCAACTCCGCGGTCTTTCCCCGCCAGCTCTGGTCGACTTCTTTGCCTTGTGCATGTTTCCCCACCTGTAGAACAGAATGGGAACAATAAAGACCGCAGTATCACTTACCTGCAGGTCCAGGCTTAAAACTTGCCGTTAAGGAGGAACGTCCTTCCACCCCTCCTCCTGCCGTTTTGACTTGTCAAAGCCAACGGCTCCGTTCTGTATAGTCTCCCGCCCAGCCATGGTGTTTAATCTGGCCGGTGCGGGAGCGAAGTCGGGCACAGCTGTTCCCTTACGGGTGATTCCTGTGCCGCCTGCCGTTGTTTGCACAGCTCTCCATGTTTCCCCACCTTTGAAACAGTATGGGGAGAATAAAGACCGCAGTTTTACTTACCTGCAGGTCCTGGTTTAAACTGTCGCTACGGGGGAACGTCGTTCCACCCCGGCTCCTGCCGTTTCGACTTTGTCAAAGTCGACGGCCCCATTCTGAATAGTCTCCCACCCGGCCGTGGTGTTCTGGCCGGCGCGGGACAAAAAGTCGGCACAGCTGATCCCACTTACGGGGCTTGTGCCTTCAGCTGCTGCTGGCTCCCGCAACTTCGCGGTCCTCCCCAGCCAGCTTCACTCGCAGCAACTTGTGGACACTATTTTGTCCAGCTTCCCCCCCCCACCCCGCCCCTGTGAAAACACAGCGCAGGGACAAAAACTACCGCAGAGTAAATCACTTACCTGCAGGTCGCGGTTTCAAACTTACCTGCTGCGGGGGAACGCTCCACCCCGCCTGTTGTTTCGCAAGCGTGAAAGCGATATGACACGCATGCGTCCTGGCGGGGTTCTTCACGTAGTCACTCACGTGACTCCGAAGTAAAATTGCAGGTTATGCTGCTCTTTCAATACCAACAATTACTTCAAGGTGATTTTAGTTTTAACTCAGTTATTCCAAAGAACCATTGCAGTGTTTGTGTCCAGAATTGATCGTGATCAATGATCACTTCCATTTAGTTTATACACCCAGGGACAGTTTTGTGGACAGTTTCTTCCCAGCTGTTATCGGGCAATTGCTATTGAGGGAGTGCAGCGTTGGTTTACAAGGTTAATTTCCGGGATGGCGGGACTGTCATATGCTGAGAAAATGGAGTGGCTGGGTTTGTACACTGGAGTTTAGAAGGATGAGAGGAGATCTTATTGAAACATATAAGATTATTAACTGTTTTTGGACACACGGGAGGCAGGAAACCTGTTCCCGATGTTGGGGGAGTCCAGAAACAGGGGCCACAGTTTAAGAATAAGGGGTAGACTATTTAGAACAGAGGCAAGGAAACATTTGTTCTCACAGAGAGTTGTGAGTCTGTGGAATTCTCTGCCTCAAAGGGCGGTGGAGGCCAGTTCTCTGGATACTTTCAAGAGAGATCTAGATAGGGCTCTTAAAGATAGCAGAGTAAGGGAATATGGGGAGAAGGCAGGAACGGGGTACTGATTGGGGATGATCAGCCATGATCACATTGAATGGCGGTGCTGGCTCGAAGGGCCGAATGGCCAACTCCTGCACCTATTGTCTATTGTCTATTGCAACTGAACCATTCTCTTCCCAACTAGAGAGTGGACTTGACCTCCCATCTACCTCATTGGAGACTTTTGAAACTATCTATGAAAGGAGCTACGTTAAAATTGTCCCTAGTGTGTAGGAAAGAGCTCATGTACGGAGGTGATCATGGAGATGTTTCCGCACTATATCTTTAAAGTCTGAAACATGGAAACAGGCCCTTCAGCTCAAATCTTCCATGCTGACCAAGATACCCCATATAAGCTAGTCCCGATATGCCAACAATTGGTCAGATCCCTCTAATTCTTACCTGCCCAAGTGTCTGTTAAATGCTGTATCTGTTATTGTACCTGCATCAACTATTCCCTCTGGCAGCTCATTCCATGTACCCACCACCCTCTGAGTGAAAAACATTGCACTTCAGTCTCCTATTAACTCTTGCCACTCTCACCGTGAACCTGTGTCCTGTGGTTCTTGATCCCGCTATCCTGGGTAAAAGACTGCATTCACCCTATCCATTCCTCTCATCATTTTGTACACCTCTAAAAGATCACCCCTCATGCTCCAGTGCTCCAAGGAATAAGACGCCTAGCCTGCTCAACCTCTCCCTATAGCTCAGGCCCAGAGTGCTGGCAGCATTCCCATGGGATCAGATAAAATGGCAGTTTTGGTAGTGGTATAGTTTTCTTAATGCCATGTATATTATTAGTTATTGATGAGACCACCATCCATCTCCTTTTAAGAGTGAACGTTTACCTGGAAGGGATAGAACATGTTGTGCTTTTCTTCCTCCGTCTTTACCCCGTGCAAGAAAGGACTTTGCTCTGCCCAAAACATAGCCTTTAGCTGGACAGAGATGTCCGCAAGTGAACACTGTTGACTGGTGCAGAGAAGATTTACAAGGATGTTGCTGGGACTCGAGGGTCTGAGCTATAGGGAGAGGTTGAGCAGGCGAGGACCCTATTCCTTGCAGCGCAGGAGGATGAGGAGTGATCTTATAGAGGTGTACAAAATCATGAGAGGAATAGATTGGGTAAATGCCTACAGTCTTTTCCCCAGTGTAGGGGAATCAAGAACCAGAGGACATAGGTTTAAGGTGAGGGGGAAAAGATTTAACAGGAACCTGAGGGCCAACTTTTTTACACAAAGGGTGGTGGATGAATGGATCAAGCTGTTGGAGGAGGTAGTTTTAGCAGATACTCACGTAACATTTGAGAAACATTTGGACAGGTACATGGATTGTATAGGTATAAAGGGATACGAGCCAAACATAGGCAGGTGGGTCTAGTGCAGAGGGGACATGTTGGTCAACATGCGCAAGTAGGGCAGAAGGGGCTGTTTCCATGCTGTATGACTGTGACTATTGTATTCATGTATAGTATTTTCTGATTCAATTGGATAGCACACAAAGAAAAGCTTTTCACTGTACTGACAATAATAAATCAACGTCAATACCAACACCAAAGGACAAGGGCGTTGACGGATGCGAACACCGCCACACACGGGTTCCCCTTCAAACAGTGCACTAACAAACTTGGTTGTTGCTTCATCAATGCTCCCCCTCTCCAATAACATTGTGCGAATACTCTCACCGAGAGGACCACAGCAGCTCAATAATATGGCTCATCACCAGCTCTCCAGGCTAATCAAGGTGAAAGACTACTATTGTGTCTATCTCATGCTTGACGCTCTGCAAATTCTCAATTTACGGGCTTTGAACTGCACGAGATGTAGATAATATCCTTCAGCAGATTGCAATCAGATATGAACTTCCATTAAGTCCAGATTCAGATGCATCATCGGATTTTCTTCTTTATTGATTTGTTAACAATATAGAACACAGAACCGTACAGCACAGAAATAGGCCCTTCGGCCCACAATATCCGTGCTGACCAAGATGCCAAGTTGAACTAATCTCCTCTGCCGGCACGTGATCCATATACCTCAATTCCTTCCATTTTCATGTGCCTATTTGAATGCCTCTTAAACACCATTGGAACATAGAACAGAGAGCAGTACAGCACAGGAACGGGTCCTTCATCCCACAATACCCGCACCAAACACACTGCTAAGTTAAGCTAATCTCCGACTGGTCATGATCCATATCCCTCAGTTCACTACATTTTCATGTACCATTCAGGAAGCCTCTTAAACACCATTAGAACATAAAACAGTACAGCACAGGAACGAGCCATTTGGCCCGCAATGTTTGTGTCAAACATGATGCCGAGTTAAACTGATCTCATCTGCCTCTACATGATCCCCATCCATCTATTCTCTGCACTTCCATGTGCTTTTTTTAAAAGCATCTTAAATGCTATTATCGTATCTGACTTCACCACCACTCCCGGCAGCACATTCCAGGCTGCCACCTGCGTAAAAATTCTTGCCCTGTGCAAATTTCAATTTTGCCCCTCTCATCCTAAAGCCATGCCCTCTAATGTTTGATGATTCCGCCATGGAAAAAAGGTTCTGAGTGTGTACCCCATCAATGCTTCTCATCATTTTATATACTTCTATCAGGCCTCCCCTCAAACTCCTACGTTCAAGACAAAGCACTTTAAGCTTGGATCAATCTGTTGTCATTTCCATATACAAGGAATTGCAGATGTTGGTTTACACTAACAATACTAATTGCTGGAGTAACTCAGCGGGACAGGCAACATCACTGGACGACATGGATAGGTGACGTTTTAAACTTGGGACCCTTCCTCAGACTCCAGAGTCTGAAACGTCATCTATCCATGTTCTCCAGAGATGTCGCCTGACCCGCTGAGTTACTCCAGTATATCGTGTTTATTTATCTGAAATATAAAGTTGCATTATAACCATGTTGAGCAACACTTGAACACAGGCAGGCACTGTCCAGCTTGTTCTCTGTCCTTTAATTACTACAGCGATATAGCATGGAAACCGGCCCTTCAGCCCACCAATTCCATGCCAACCAGAAATCGCCCCATGCACAAGTTCAATCCAACCCACTAGGCACACAATGGGGCAGAATGGTGGCACAGCAGTAGAGTTGCTGCCTTACAGTACCAGAGACCCGGGTTTGATCGTGACTACAGGTGCTGTCTGTTTGTACGTTCTCCCCGTATCCGCGTGGCATTGGCTTAGGTAAAGATTGTAAAATTTTCCTAGCATGTAGGATAGTGGTGTGTGGTGATCGCTGGTCGACCCGGACTCAGTGGGCCAAAGGGCATGTTTCCACGCTGATTCTCTGAACTAAACTAAATTGGACAATAGGCCAATGAATCTACAAACCTGCACATCTTTGAGAGGTTGAAGGTAGCCGGAACATCTGGAGGAAACCCTCAGGGTCACGGGGAGAACGTACAAACTCCGTGCAGACATTAGGCTCGAGGTTAGAATCAAACCTGGGTCTCTGGCGCTGTCGGGCAGCAACTTTACCACTGCACCACTCTACTGCACATACTTGGTCCTGCCTACTCAGCAAAGCTGACAACTGACTGATTCTCTTCCCAGTATAATTAACACCTTCCCCCCCTTCCCTCCCCCCACCAGTTCCCCTACCCCCCACCCCCACCGCCAACCCCACCCCACCCCCCCAGAGATTCTTTGACAGCTGGTTTAGCCTCAGCCCGAGACACTGACCAAACAGATCTCTCGACGCGTCTGTCTGTGAAAGTCTCTGACATTCACAAGTACTTAAAGATAACATAAAGCTATTAAATAATCACGCTATTAAAAATTTAAACATGATTAAAAATTTAACATAAAAATATTTAAAAAAATAATTAAAACACTTGAAAACATTTAAAAACATTTCTGTATTAAAGTACTTTTAAGTGAACAATTTAATCCAAATCAATTAATTCAAAAAAGATGGACAGTTCGTTAGCTGTAATTTACATTTTCCCTTGGAGCTGTTCGTCTTGATTGAACTGTGCCGTTACTGGGCCTGTAACTAGTCCACTCTGTCTTAGGTTGGGTAAGAATATTTCTTAACCCGTCTGCTGGAATACCACGCGTGCAAGGTTACGGCTTTTAAAAGATACTTGGACGGGTACATTTCTAAGGAAAGGTTTAGAGGGATGTGGGGCAAATGCGGGCAGTTGGGACTCGTGTAGATGAGGCATCTTGGTTGGCATGTGCAAGTCGGGCCGAAGGGCCTGTTTCACGCTGTATGACCTCAGACAGACTTTAGAGATACAGCGTGAAAACAGGGCCTGCAGCCCACCGAGTCCGCACCAACCAGCAATCATCCTGTAGATTAACACTATCCTACACACACTAGACACAATTTAGGTATTGCATCCCCTGCAATAATAATAATGGGGTGGTTTGGGTGGGAAAGAATTGACAAGGGAGGAGATGTTTTGTCCAAGGTCCTTTCTTGCTTCCAGACCCACCTCCCCCCCCCCCCCCCTCCTCCCCACTACAATCAGTCTGAGGCCCTAACCCAAAATTTCACCAATCCATTTTCTCTAGAGATGCTGCCTGACCCGCTGGGTTACACGCATTTTGTACGTATCATCGGCAGATGAGCCAGCACGTATTGTACATGCAGATGAGCCAGCATGGTGAGTTGGGCCAAACGACCTGTTTCCGTGCTGCATGACTGTGATTCTAATGTTTTTTTTTTTCATTTTTAGAGATACAGGGTGGAAACCGACCCTTTGACTCACTGAGTCCGCGCCGACCAGCGATCACCGCACACTAACATTATCCTAACTATTTTACCAAGCCAATTAGCCTACAAACCTGTACGGCTTTGGAGTGTGTGAGGAAACCCACATGGTCACAGAGATAATGTACAAACTCCATACAGACAGCACCTGTAGTCAGGATCAAACCTGGGTTTCTAGCACTGTAAGTCAGCACCTCCAGCGGGGTGCCACTGTGCTGCTCATGGTGCACATGGTGCCTTCCATGGAGTACATGGATAAGACAGGTTTGGAGGGATGTGGGTCAAACGTGGGCAGGTGGGACATGCAGGTGGAGCATGGTAAGCTTTGCTGAGGGAGGAAGTGTAAGGACGGGCGTTGCATCTCCTGCAGCTGCAGGGTAAAGTACCTGGGAAGCTTGAATGGGAAGGAACAAGACACCAGTCCCACTTGCCCGTGCATGACCCTTATCCCTCTAAACCTATCCTATCCAAATGGCTCTTAAACATAAGAACAATACCTGCCTCAACTACCTCCTCCAGCAGAAGGTTCCAAGTGCCCACCATCCCCTGAGTAACAAAATGACCACTCAGATTCCTATTAAATCCTTCCCCCTCATTTTAAGCCTTGATTATAGCATTGTCTGATTTAATTGGATAGCTTCACTATATCTCAGTACATGTGGCAATAATAAACCAATGTAATCCTCATGTGAAAAGCAAATTCTCTTATCCCTGTCCTGAATGTTCAACTATTATCCTGAAACTGTGACCCCTGGGTCTGGACAGCCTATCCAAAGGAAATTACCCTGTCAGATATTGCATGTTTCAATCAGATTACTTCGTCTTCTCTTGAGGGCCTGTCCCACTTACGTGTCCTTGGCACGCAAATTACGCAACCTAGTGGTCACGTTGAGCCGCGACGGTCCCGCGAAGGTCGGGTGCGATTTTATGCATACACACAGTTGTCTGGAGTGTGTGACGTCATTTGAAGATGGACACAAAGTTAGAGTAACTCAGCCGTACCGGCAGCATGTCTGGAGAGAAGGAACGGGTGATGTTTCGTATTGAGACTCTTCTTCAGTCTGAAAAGAAGGGTCTTGACCCGAAACGTCACCCAGTGCTTCTCTCCAGAGATGCTGCCGGTCTCGCTGAGTTACTCCAGCATTTTGTGTCTATCTTCAATTTTCTTGGCCCCATTCTGGGAGTAGAAGTGGGGCTGATCCGGACCGCAACGGCTGTGAGTCCCAGGCCGAGTTCGGCGATCGTTTGCCTGCTTCTGCTGCTGTTGAAGGTGAGACGTTGCGTCGCGCCAGGGTCTTGGGCCTGTCCCACTTTGGCCGTCAGTTCCGTGACAGGCCATTGGAGCGCGAAGACTTCATTCACTACAAAAATTTCAGAGCCCCGCGCGATGTCGCGTGCTTCTAAGTGGGACCGGCCCCGCGCAGCCATACTATGCCCGTGCACCTCAACGCGACCACGAGGTTGCGTAATTTGCATGCCAAGGACACGTAAGTGGGACAGGCCCTTTACTCTGGGTGGCACGGTGGTGCAGTGGTAGAGTTGTTGCCTTATAGCACCAGGGACCTGAGTTTGATTTTGACTGCGGGTGCTGCCTGTACGGAGTTTGCTCCCTGTGACCGCGTGGGTTTTCTCCGGATGTTCTGGTTTCCTCCCACAACCCAAAGGCGTACAGGTTTGCAGGTTAATTGGCCTTGATAAAATTGTAAATTGTCCCTGATTTGTAGGATAGTTCTAGTGTACAGGGTGATCGCTGGTCTGTGCGGACTCTCTGGGCCAAAGAGCCTGTTTATGCGCTGTAGCTCTAAAGTAATGTACATTCTAAAGTCTTCTTAATTCAAGAACACAAAAGACTTAAGTTGTTTCAGGGCATCCCAACTGGAAACCTCACCTATCCGTTCTCCAGAGATGCTGCCTGACCTGCTGAGTTACTCCGATACTTTGTGCCTTTTTTTGTAAACCAGCATCTGCAGTTCCTTGTATCAACATACAAGGCTTGTCCACTTATTCTCCCAACATATGCCAACCCTGCAATCCTAGAAATCATCGCAGGATTCCCCTTACATAATTAATCCCTGAATCCTAAGTCAAAAATCCCTCAGTTTTAATTTAGTTTAATTTAGAGATACAGCTTGTCCACACCGACCATAAATCACAAATACACTATGTTATCCCAGTTTCGCATCCCACACACAAGGGGCAATTTACAGAAGCCAATTAACCTACAAACCTGTAGGAACAAGCAACTGCAGATGCTAATTTATTCCCAAGATAGACACAAGGTGCTGGAGTAATTCAGTGGGCCAGGCAGCATCTCTGGAGAAAAAGGATGGGTAACGTTTTGTGCTGGAACTCCTTTATCTCCAGAGATGCTGACTGACCCGCTGAGTTACTCCGGCACCTTGTGTTAACCAACAAAACTGCACATCTTTAGAATGTTGGAGGAAACCGAAGCACCTGGAGAAAACCCACCCTGTCACAGGGAAAACATGCAAACTCCATACGAGGTCAGGGTCAAAGCCCGGCCTCTGGCACTATAAGACAGCAATTCTACTGCTGCACCACTGTGCCGCCCTTCTCACTACTTCTCATTCTTTTAAACTCAAGAACTTCAACCCACTTTCAGTCTGAAGAAGGGTCCCAACCCAAAATGTCACCTATCCTTTTCTTCCAGAAATGTTGCCTGATCCACTGAGTTACTGCAGCATTTTGTGTCTATCTTCAGTATAAATCAGCATCTGCAGTCCCTTCCAACACCACTTAAAAGGCTCGTCTACTTATTCTCTCCTCATATGACAAACCTGCCACCCCACAACATCAACGAGGAATTCCCCCAACATGATTATTCCCTAAACCCTAAATCCTAAATCTCTCTGTTTTACTTCCCCTCTCGCTTTATTTGTGTCCACTTTTTAAGATTCTCTTTAAAATCTATTTAAGTGGCAACAAAGCTCTTTAAGACATCCTGCAGATAGTAACGCTTCTGCAGAATTACACGAATTTCACTCTTAATTCAGTTTAGTTTCGTTTATTTTAGAGATACAGGATGGAAACAAGCCCTTCAGCCCACCGTCCATGCCGACCAGTGGTCACCGCATACACTAGTTCTATCCTACACACAGTAGTCAACTAACCTACAAGCCTGTCGGTATTTGGAGTGTGGGATGAAACCGGAGCACTTGGAGAAAGCCCACACAGTCACAGGGATATATATATAAGAACTCCATACCGACATCGCCCGTAGTCAGTATCGAACCGAGTCTCTGGTGCTGAAAGGCAGCAACTCCACCGTTGCGCCACCCTACCACCCTCCTTAGTGAATTTCTGATTTAATTACTTACGGCTCTCCATGGCTAACACTGTAATGTTGTGCTCCTCATTTGTCTCCCTGTCCAATGACTTAGCGATTGTGATCACTCCTGTGTTGGCGTCAATGTTAAAATATCGTTCCAAGTCTGTGTTGCGATCTATGGAATACCTGCGTTGAAGAATTTAAAGAAAGGACTGTTAGTTTTCGATCATAATACGTGTTTCAACCAAGGCACATTCACTTCCTGTGTGCTCTATAAAGACAGCAAGGTGATATGTGGTGATATAGAACAAATGAATGGAAGATATGCAAAAAGTAACGATAAGTAGCAATAAAAACTAACATTACTTTTTTCATATTCTTTTTTGTTCTATATTTCTCTATATATCACCATCTATATTTCTCGTTTCCCTTTCCCCTGACTAAGTTTGAAGAAGGGTCCCGACTCGAAACGTCATCCATTCCTTCTCTCCAGATATGCTGCCTGACCCGCTGAGTTACTCCAGCTTTTTGTGCTTATCTTTGCTTTAAACCAGCGTCATCAGTTCCTTCCTACGCACAGTCAGTTTCTCGCTTCTTTTTTCCTGACAGGTTTACTGCTAACTGTGCTCTGAAATGGCACACTAACTTTGGCTGTTCAGGGCCCCGATTAGAGATGGGCTGTAAATTTCCACCCAGCCACTGATGTCCAAATCCAATAAAAATAAAATCCTTGGTTACACAATTGGATTAGTATTGGCCACTGGTCAATGTCGCCTTCTACCTCTGCCCCATCAGTTTTATAACTAATGGGTGTAATTGTTAATTTTTTTTATGCTTCCCCATTGATTTTTTCTCTCTTGAAGATAGAATCATTGAATCGTACAGCAGGGCAGCTGTATTTTGGCCCAGGATTCTGGTTGCAGCAAGGTACATGGAGAGGAAAGGTTTCAAAGGAAATGGGCCAAACGCAGGCATGTGGAACTAGTGTAGATGGGGCACCTTGGTCGGCATGGGCAAGTCGGGCCGAAGGGCCTATTTTCATGTTGTATGACTCCATGTCTCTATGATTCTATGAGTCCGCCGGATAGTGAAGGCCTGGATAGAGTGGATGTGGAGACGATGTTTCCACTAGTGGGAGAGTCTCAGGCTGGAGGCCATACCCTCAGAACAAAAGGATGTACTTTTAGAAAGGAGATGAAGAAAATTTTATTTAGTCAGGTGATGGTGAATCTGTGGAATTCATTGCGGCAGACGGCTGTGGAGGCCAAGTCAATGGACATTTTTATCGCGGAGATTAACAGATTCTTGATTAGTACGGGGTTATGGGGAAAAGGCAGGAGAATGGGAATGAGAGGGAAAGATAGATCGGGCATAATTGAATGGTGCAGTAGACTCGATGGGCTGAATGGCCTAATTCTACTATAACTTATGAATTTATGTACGCTAATTGTACATTCATTTAATTTTCTATCCCCACATTAAAATCAACAGTCCACCTGATTCTCAACTAAGCTCTAGGCACAATTCCCAAAGGCCAATTAATCTACCAACACACATGCCTTTGAGCTGTGGGAGGAACCCGCAACACACAAAGGAAACAGGTGGCAGGTTGGAGGCAGGTGACTAGTGGGGTGCCTCAGGGATCTGTGTTGGGTCCTTTGTTGTTTGTCATGTACATCAATGATCTGGATGAAGGGGTGGTAAATTGGATTAGTAAGTATGCAGATGATACCAAGATAGGGGGTGTTGTGGATAACAAAGAGGATTTCCAAAGTCTACAGAGTGATTTAGGCCATTTGGAAAAATGGGCTGAAAGATGGCAGATGGAGTTTAATGCTGATAAGTGTGAGGTGCTACACCTTGGCAGGACAAATCAAAATAGGACGTACATGGTAAATGGTAGGGAATTGAAGAATACAGTTGAACAGAGGGATCTGGGAATAACCGTGCATAGTTCATTGAAGGTGGAATCTCATATAGATAGGGTGGTAAAGAAAGCTTTTGGTATGCTAGCCTTTATAAATCAGAGCATTGAGTATAGAAGCTGGGATGTAATGTTAAAATTGTACAAGGCATTGGTGAGACCAAATCTGGAGTATGGTGTACAATTTTGGTCGTCCAATTATAGGAAGGATGTCAACAAAATAGAGAGAGTACAGAGGAGATTTACTAGAATGTTGCCTGGGTTTCAACAACTAAGTTACAGAGATAGGTTGAATAAGTTAGGTCTTTATTCTCTGGAGCGCAGAAGGTTAAGGGGGGACTTGATAGAGGTCTTTAAAATGATGAGAGGGATAGACAGAGTTGATGTGGACAAGCTTTTTCCTTTGAGAATAGGGAAGATTCAAACAAGAGGACATGACTTTAGAATTAAGGGACAGAAGTTTAGGGGTAACATGAGGGGGAACTTCTTTACTCAGAGAGTGGTAGCGGTGTGGAATGAACTTCCAGTGGAAGTGGTGTCGGCAGGTTCATTGGTATCATTTAAAAATAAATTGGATAGGCATATGGATGAGAAGGGAATGGAGGGTTATGGTATGAGTGCAGGCAGGTGGGACTAAGGGAAAAAAAGTTGTTCGGCACGGACTTGTAGGGCCGAGATGGCCTGTTTCCGTGCTGTAATAGTTATATGGTTATATGGTTATATGGAAACCCAGTCAGCCACAGGTAGAATACGCAACCTCCACAAGACATTGGTGAGGCCACATTTGGAGTACTCTAATCAGGTTTGAAATGAACAGCGCCAGAGAGCCGGGTTCGATCCTGATTGCGGATGATGTCCTTCTGTGGGGAGCTTGTACGTTCTCCCCGTGACTGCGTGGGTTTCCTCCGGGTGCTTCGGATTCCTCCCGCATCCCGAAGATGTGCAGGTTGAAAAGTTAAATGGCCTCTGTAAATTATCCCCAGTGTGTAGGGAGTTGATGTGAGAGTGGGATCATGTGAAACGGTAATCGTTGGGTCAACTGGTTATTCAGGTAGAAGCCAATGATGAGGGAATAGCTCCAAGAGACTTTTCCGTGAATTACCCCGTGTGAACGGCCGATTGTAATCATGTATGGTCTTTTCCCTGACTGGATAGCATGCACCAAAAAGCTTTTCACTGTACCTCAGTACACGTGACAATAATAAACAAAACTAAACTAAACTAAATCTAAATAGTTCTAGTGTACGGTGATCGCTGATCAGCGTGGACTCCGTGGATCGAAGAAACATAGAAACATAGAAAATAGGTGCAGGAGTAGGCTATTCGGCCCTTCGAGCCTGCACCACCATTCAATATGATCATGGCTGATCATCCAAAATTAGTACCCCATTCCTGCCTTCTCCCCGTATCCCTCGATTCCATTAGCTGTATATCTGAACTAAACCTCCGTTTTAAACGGCTGCCATTTAATCTTGTAACAATGTCATCTGTCTTGAGATTCTCTGACTAAATGGAACATCTCCACTGACTCTGTCTAGCTTTTCTTCCGGAGCCTGCTCTCCTAAAGATCATCACCCCTCCCTCTAAACTCCAAGGAATACAAATGTAATTTCTTGAGCTGCTCATGACTGGGCAAGCCTCTCGTCCCAGGAATTTTGTGTAACTTTGTTGGTGCCAAATCGTAGCAACACTTGTGTACTGCTGAGATGAGGTGTGCTGTATGATTTTACCAGGTTGTGTGCAAAATAATGCATTTCACTGTATCTAGGTAGAGTGACAATAAAATATCATTGAATTGAATCATTGAATCATTGAATCATTAAATTGCTTTTGCACTATCTCAAATGTTAGTACATTGAAAATAGAAAGTACAGCACAGGAACAGGCCTTTTAGCCCACAATGTCTGTGCCGGACATGATGGCAAATTAAACTAATCCATCTGCCTGCACATGATCCACATCCCTCCATTCCCTGCATATTCATGTATCAATCTAAAAGCCATTTAAATGCCGTTATTGTATCTGCCTGCTTGTATCATTGTACGAGCTTTTATATCTGTAGCTCATTAAAGGCAACCATCACACTCTGTGTATAAAATTTGCTCCACACATCTCCTTTCAACTTTCACCCTCTCACCTTAAAGCCATTCCCTCTAGTATTTTACATTTCCACTCTGGGGAAAACGTTCTGTCTATCAATCCTATCTATGCCTCATAATTTCATACCTTCCTATCAGGTCTCCCCACAGCCTCCAGTTGTCAAGAGAAACCCGTCCAAGTTTGTCCAACCTCTCATCATAGTTGATACCCTCTAATCCAGGCAGAATGCTAGCAAACCTCCTCTGCACACTTTCCGAAGCATCTATATACTTCCTGTAATGGGGCCACTAGAACGGCACATGATACTCCAAATGTGGCCTAACCAAAGTTCCATAAAGCTGCAACAAAATTCCTAAAGCTCCAAAGGCATACAAGATTATAGGCTAATTGGCTTGGTGTAATTATAAATTGTCCCTAGTGTGTGTAGGATAGTGCTAGTGTACTGGGATCGCTGGTTGGCACGGTCTCGGTGGGCTGAAGGGCCTGTTTCAATGCTGTATCTCTCAACTAAACTAATCATGACTTATTTGGAGAAACAAGGAACCGCAGATGCTGGTTTACCAAGGAAAGGCGCAAAATGCTGGAGGAACTCAGCGCGCCAGCCAAAGAAGGGACCCGACCCAAAACATCGCCTGAGCATGTCCTCCAGAGAAGCTGCCTGAACTGCCGAGTTACTCCAGCACTTTATGCCTTTTCATGACTACCTTTCCTTTGTGCTATTCCTTCAGCCCACAATGTCTGTGCTGATCATGATGCCAAGACCAAGGGGCTTGGATTATATTTTTGTGAAATTTTGAAAATTATAAAGAAGAAGAGTTTGTACTATGTTGAACCTAAGAGCTTACATACTGGGGAAAATAACGGGGAAAATGACCAACAAAGGGAACCCAAGGATTTTAGTGAGGCAAGGAATAGATTTATCATGATGCTTAGGTTTCACAGCACAGCTAGTTTGGTTAAACTAAACATTGATGGTTGCAAACAATGCCAGGATGAGTGAGAGCTTGATTAGTATGAGTGTCAGAGGTAACGGGGAGAATACAGGAGAATGGGGTTGAGAGGGAAAGATAGATCAGCCATGATTGAATGGTGTAGACTAGATGGGCCGAATGGCCTAATTCTGCTCCTGTCACGTTTAAGGGGCCGGGTGATCCCATGCCGGACGACGGGAACGTACCTGACGGGACTGTTGGTCGTGTCGGGGTCGTGGGCAGAGACCGTGCCGATGGCTGTGCCTGCCCTCGCCGCCTCGGACACCGACATCCGGTAGAGTGACGAGCTGAATTGAGGAGCCTCGTCCACATCCTCCACCACCAACCTCACCGACGCCGTGTCGGTGAACGGCCCCAGCGGCTGGAAACGCGAGTCCACGTTTGCGTTGGAGACTTCAATCTTCAGGTTGTAGCTGGATTTCTTTTCAAAATCCAGTTCCTGCAAAATGATAAAAAATTGCACGCGTGTTATATTTATTAACTCCGCATGATGTCTCTTCATTTACAGAACCAGGGAAAACTAGTCACATTCATCAGATGCTGACGCTTAGCATCCCATTGGATAATTAAATGGCAGAGGTATTTACAACGTGTTTGCGCCAAGATTCTCAGTCCATCCATCTTTGTTATACTTGTTATTCACGTTTATCTGACTGCCCGCTGAGTGAATAAAGTTCCAAATATAATACGTATTTTCAAGTCTATATAAGGGTCTCGACCCAAAATGTCACCTATTCCTTTTCTCCAGGGATTTTGCCTGTCCCGCTGAGTTACTCCAGCAATTTATGTCTATCTTCAGTGTAAACCAGGGTTTGCAGTTCCTTCCCACACCAATTTTGCGTGTTCCACAGATTTTCATTTATTTTCATTCATCCTTACAGCGTTAAAGGAAGCCATTTGGCCCATTGTTGTGGAATAAAAGGAGGTATCTCTAGAATGGAGATGAGGAGGATTTTCTTTAGCCAGAGGGTGATGAAACTGTGGAATTCATTGCCACAGTCTGCTGTGGAGGACAAGTCAAAGGATATTTTTCAAGCTGAGATTCTCGATTAGTAAGGGTTTCAAGGGTTGTGGGGTGAAGGCAGGAGAATGGGGTTGAGAGGGAAAGATAGATCAGCCATGATCAAATGGCAGAGCAGACTCGATGGGCCGAATGGTCTAATGCTACTCCTATGTTTTGTGGTCTTATGGGTTTATGAATGAAGCCCAGTTCATCACACAGAACAGACTCCCCACTCCCGCTTCCACAGGAAAGCAGCCAATATAATCAAGGAAATTTCCCATCCCGGTCATTCCCTCTCATCCTTGTTCTAATCAGGTGGAAGATATATAGCTTGAAAATGCGCACCACCAGACTCAGGAACGGCTTCTTCCTCTCTGTTGTCAATCTCCTGATAGGAGATTGACAACAATCTTCCATAAGCCAGAGTACACTTTTAATCTTCCAACCCACCTCATTGCAGATATTGGACTTAATAAAGAACATGGGACAATAACAAACGTTTCTTAAAAGTTATGATAGTATCTGCGTGAACTAGCTCCTCCGGCAGCTCGTTCCATACTCCCACCATCCATTGTGTGAAAAATTTACCCCTCAGTTACCAATTGAACCTTTCCACCCCTCACCTTAAACCTATATCCTCTGGTTCTCGCTTCCCCTACTCTGGGTAAAAGACTTTGCATTTCCTCTATCTATTCCTCTCATGATCTTGTATGCCTCTACAAGATCATCCCTCATCCCCCTGCACTCCAGGGAATAAAGTCCTAGACTGCTCAACTTCTCCCGACAGCTCAGGCCCCCAAGTCCTTAACATCCTCTTAAACCTTCTCGGCACCCTTTCCAGCTTGACAACATCTTTCCTACAGCATGGTGACCAAAACTGAACACAATACTCCAAATGTGGCCGCACCAATGTAGTATAAAATTGTAACATGACCTCACTTCTATACTCAATACTCCGGCTGATGAGGCCAATGTGCAAAAAGCCTTTGTGACCACCCTTTCTATCTGTGATGATACTTTTTAAATTGATCACAATTTATGGATAAATATGTATATAACTATAACGTCCAGTTTCAGGAACAGCTTCTTCCCTACAGCCATCAGGCTATTAAACACTACAACCTGATAAGCTCTGAACTACAATAAATTATTATTATTATTATTATTATTATTGTTTGTTTTTGAGTATGTGTGTATGTGTATGTATGTATATATATATATATATATTTACATACACATACACACATACTCAAAAACAAACAATATATATATAATAATAATAATAATAAACATATGTTTATATATATATATTATTTTATATATATATATATATATATATAAAATAATATATATATATATAAAATAATATATATATATAAACATATGTGAGTATGTGTATATATATACACACTGAACTCTTTTTCCCTCTCGTTTATCATACAGTTACTATGTTTACATATTCTGTTGTGCTGCAGCAAGTAAGAATTTCATTGTTCTGTCTGGGACATATGACAATAAAACACTCTTGACTTTTGACGCTTGAGTACTTTCTTACACTTTTCCATGATGCCGTAGAACATAGAACAGGCAGCACAGTGGCACAGCGGTAGAGTTGCTGCCTTATAGCACCAGAGACTCAGGTTCCATCCAGACGACAGGTGACCTGACAATCATTCTCCCTGTGATCTCATGGGTATTGCCTGGGTGCACCGGTTTCCTCCCACACTACAAAGACGTACAGGCTTGTCGGTTCATTGGCTTGGGTAAAATTGTAAATTGTCCTTAGTGTGTAGAATAGTGCTAGTGTACAGGGTGATCGCTGGTCGGTGGGGACCCGGTGGGGACCTGGTGGGCTGAAGGGACTGTTTCTGCACTGTATTTCTAAAGTCTAAACATAGAACACAGTACAGTACACTACAGCACAGGAACAGGTCCTTCAGCCCATATTGTTTGTGACAAACATGATACTGAGTTAAACTGATCTCATTTGCCTACACATGATCCATGCCGTGGGACCTTTGGGCAAAATGATCAAAAGTAAAATGACTGTGGGGTACAACATCCATTTAGTCCGGGAAGCAAATACTCTCAACAGAGTGATGAAAGCTATTCTCTTTCCCACAGGAATGTAATAGTCACTGTCATGAGAAACCGCTGAGCTGTAACATTTTTTATTTCCACAGTAAATCAGAACTGGAGGAAGTGACAGAAGCAGAACAATTATACCAGCTGAAATATGCACCAAGAGCCCTGACTTTGATCTCATTAAAAATCTAAATCAGGACACATTTACTCTATCACTTGGGGAGTATTCTGTTCACAATTCGAGTCATACAGCATGGGCACAGATCCTTTAGCCAACTCACCCATGCTGACCAAACTGACCCATCTAAGCTGGTCCCATTTGCCCCCATTTGGTCCATATTCCTCTAAACCGTTCCTGTCTATGTACCTGTCCAAGTGTCTTTTAAGTGTTGTTATTGTACCTGCCTCAGCCACACCTTCTGGCAGCTCATTCCATATGCCCACTGCCCTCTGAATGAAAACGTTGCCCCTCAGGTTCCTACTAGATTTTTCCCCTTTCACCTAAAACCTATGTACTCTGGATCTTGACTCCTCCACCCAAGGTACAAAAAAATCTCTGCACTCACACTATCCATTCCCTTTATGGGTTTATACACCTCTATAAGATCACCTCCCATTCACCTGCACGCCAAGGAATAAAGTCCTTGCCTGCACAACCTTTCACTATGACTCGGGCCCTCGAGTCCTGGCAACATCCTCGTGAATATCCTAGGTAGACAAAAATGTTATGGCAGCATCTATGCAGCAAAGGAAATAGGCAAAGTTTCGGGCCGAAACCCTTCTTCAGACTGGTGCAGGCTGGGGGAGGCGGGAAGAAGAAAGGAAGAGGTGGAGCCAGAGGGCTGAGGGAGAGCTGAGAAGGGGAGGAGACAGCAAGGGCTACCGGAAATTGGAGAAGTCAATGTTCAGGCCACTGGGATGCAGACTGCTCAAGCGGAATATGAGGTGCTGCTCCTCCAGTTTCTGGTGGTGCTCACTCTGGCAATGGAGGAGGCCCAGGACAGAAAGGTCAGATTCGGAATGGGAGGGGGAGTTGAAATGCTGAGCCACAGGGAGATCAGGTTGTTTAATGCGGACCGAGTGAAGGTGTTCGGCAAAACGATTGCCAAGCCTATGCTTGGTCTCACTGATGTAGATCAGCTGACATCTAGAACAGCGGATGCAATAGATGAGGTTGGAGGAGGTGCAGGTGAACCTCTGTCGCACCTGGAATGACTGCTTGGCTCCTTGAATGGAGTCAAGGGGGGAGGTGAAGCGACACCTGTAGCATCTCTTGCCGTTGCAACGGAAAGTATCCAGAGAGGGGATGGTGTGGGTGGGAAGGGAAGAATTGACGAGGGAGTTACGGAGGGAGTGGTCTTTGCGGAAAGCAGACCGGGGGGGGGGGGGGAGATGGGAAGATGTGGCGAGTGGTGGGGTCAGGTTGGAGGTGGTGAAAATGACGGAGGAATATCCTCCGTGACTCGTGAATATCCTCCTCAATCTTCACCATGCTGAATATCCTCCATGAATATCCTCCTCCATCTTCACCAAGCTAAATCGGCAAGACCACCAGGAGCAGTGTCAATGAGCAGTGGCACCCCGGTTACTCCCTCTTCTCCCCTCTTCCATAAGGCAAGCGGTATAGAAGTGTGAAAACGTACACCTCCGAAGTCAGGGACAGTTTCTTCCCACCTATTATCAGGCAACTGACCGTCCTCTCACCAGCTAGGACTTTCCTGAACTCTCATCTACTTCATTGTAGACCTTCTGTAAACTATCTTTAATCGCTGGACCTTATCTTACACTATGTGTTACAGTATATCCTTTATCCTGTATCTGTACACTGTGGACAGCTGATTACAATCATGTATGGTCTTTTTTGCTGACTGCATAGCACACAACAAGAAATTTTTTCACTGTTCCTCAGTTCACTTAACAATAATAAACTCAACTAAAACTAAAACTAGAAATTAAAATAAACTAAATGCTTGGAGTATTGAATTCAGTTTTGATCATCCTACTTTGGGAAATATGCCACTAAATGGAATAAAAAACCTAATGATTTCTGAGGATGTTCCCAGGACTCAACTTGTAACCAAGCTGTAGAAAGTGGTTGAGCATGTGATCTTATTCCTTGGAGTGTAAGAGGCTGAGAGGTGATCTTATAGAGGTGTATAAAATCATCAGAGGAACAGATTGGATGAATGTTCTCATTGGTTACAGATCTCCAATGTGAAATATCATCTTCCAATACCACCCTCTGCCTCCTACCACCAGGCAGATTTTGTATCCAATAGGCTAACATTCCCTGGCTAACAAATCTCATCTTCCAGACCAGCCTATCATGCAGGGCCTTGTCAATGCGGCAGGGACACAGGTTCCCGCAGTAGAGTTGCTGCCTTACAGCGCCAGGGACCCAGGTTCGATACTGACTGTGCTTGCTGACTGTTCGGAGTTTGTACGTTCTCACTGTGACTGCGTGGGTTTCCTCTGGACTTCTCCCACACTCAATAGACGTGCGGGTTTGCAGATTAATTTGCTTCAGTGAAATTGTAAATTGTCCCGAGTGTGTAGGAGAGTGTTAGTGTGCGGGGTAATCGCT
Source organism: Leucoraja erinaceus (assembly GCF_028641065.1). Classification (NCBI taxonomy): domain Eukaryota; kingdom Metazoa; phylum Chordata; class Chondrichthyes; order Rajiformes; family Rajidae; genus Leucoraja; species Leucoraja erinaceus. The sequence goes on from NC_073380.1 coordinate 57,847,414, forward strand.
GATTGGCACTGACTTGAGGGGGTCGATGGGCCTGTTTCTGCCCTATATCTCTAATGTTAACTTTTCATCAGCTTTTAATAGCTGGAGCTATTTAGTGGTTTGTAAGAGAGGGTGAAGAGTAGGAGGAAGGGAAAGTGTGGGAGAGGATTAAATCAGGACTGATTGATGAGAAAGTGCACAAGAAGGCGGGTCTAGGTGACAAGGAACCCTTGATTGCCCGAGAAAATTGCGTGGACTCAGTGGGGCAAAGGGCCTGTATCTCTAGATTCAAAGACAGCTTATCTGTATCGATGCATCTCCGAAGTAAAGTCCAAAATCTAAATGCCTTGCTGGTGGTCACGTCGACAACTGCACTCATCAGTCCTCTTGGTCACATCTTCAGAAAACATTCAAATTTGTGAGACTTGCGTTCCCATGCTGACAATCTCTAATGGGTCTGAACAACAGTCTCAACCATAAATGTCACCTATCCATTCCATTTACAAAGCTGCCTGACCCACTGAGTTAAGGGGCTGTCCCACTGCGGTGACCTAATCTGTGAGTTTAGAAGAGTTTGCCCTCGACTCAAACTCGCAGCATGTACGACACGAGGTCCTAGGAGGTCCTATGAGGTCACTGGAACTCTCCTTCATGCTAGAGGGAAGTTCCAGAATACTTGCGGCTTCAGATAGGTCGCGGAAAACTATTCAGCATGTTGCAACATTTTCCGTGAGTAAAATTTGGTCGGCGTGGTTCTTTACTGCAGTGGAGTGGGGTCGCTATGTAATTACAGGCAGTCGAGAGCAGCCATAGGCAATCTCCTTCGCTGACCAGGCATTTTGATTGGATCATTGGAGTTTTCAGGACCAAGGAAAACCGACCGATAGGTAAAATGCCCGCTAAACTTTATTATACTTCCTAAAAGTGTCTCCACTCCTTCTCCCCCCCTTCGTCCCCCTTCTCTCCACCTCTCTCTACCCTTCTATCCCCTTCTCTCGCCCCACCCCCCTCCCCCACCTCTGCGCTCTCTAAAGGACTTACCATAAACTGTGGCAGCCGTTTACCTTCCTCATCATCGCGGGTGTAAATTTCAGACAGCGCTCCCCCGCTTTCCCTGGCCCCCCGCCATTGCGATGTGTTTGTGTGTGTATGCGTGTGTGTGCGGTCGGTCGATCCAGCTCGCGGTTTCAACGCGGACGGTCGATCCAGTTTGAGGTTTTCCAGGCGAGTGCTCACGAGCTTCAAGGTCGAAGGCACTCTTCTTAACTCGCGGATTAGGTCGCCGCAGTGGGACAGCCCATTTACTCCAGCATTTTGTGACCTCCACTGACACTGCCTGACCCGTTGTGTTACTCCAGCACTTTGTATTTTGCTCGATTCCAGCATCTGCAGTCCTTGTTTTAGTTTAGTCTAGTTTCGAGATACGGCGCGGAAACAGGCCCTTTCCACCACATGAGTCCGCACCGACCAGCGATCCCCACACACTAACATTATTCTACGCAAACTAAGGACAATTTATAAAGATACCAAGCCAAGTAACCTACAAGCCTCAAAGTCTTTGGAGTTGGAGACCCCGGAGAAAACCCACGCAGGTCACGGTGAGAACGCACAAACTGCGTACAGACGGCAGGGTTGAACCCGGCGCTGTAAGGCAGCAACTCTACTGCTGTGCCACCGTGCCGCCTCCTTGTGTACCTAATTAGTGTTTGGCTTTCAAAATAAATCCTGTCTCTCTGGATCCTTTCTAATAACTAATAACCAAGGCACATGGATATCCAGGGAATGACGGGATATAGGGATTATGTGCAGGCAGATAAGTGTTGGGCTTGGCATCAGATTTGGCACAGACATTGTGGGCCGAATGGCCTATTCCTGTGCTCCACTGCTCTATGTCCTATGTTCTAATGTAATGTAATGCCTCCCGGCTTGTAGTTCCTTGGCTTATCTCTTTAACTAGATGAATAAACAGATGCCCTGGCTTATCTTCCAGTGTGCAAAACTTGGACAGAATGAGTTTCCTCTGAAACTCTTTGCATCCAGGATTTGGGCGCAAAAATGCATCCTAGTTGGAAAAGCAAATTAATTTCAACAGACTGATTTAATCACTGCTCTTTCTCCCCATCCCCCCACTCGTAACAAGGGCAGAGTCCCCCTGATCCTCAACTTTCACCCCACTAGCCGCCACATACAACAAATAATCCTCCGTCATTTTCGCCACCTCCAACGTGACCCCACCACTCGCCACATCTTCCCATCTCCCCCCCGTCTGCTTTCCGCAAAGACCACTCTTTCCTTAACTCTCTGATCAATTCTTCCCTTCCCTCCCGCAGCACCCCCTCCCCGGGCACTTTCCCTTGCAACCGCAAGCGATGCTACACGTGTCACTTTACGTCCCCCCTCAACTCCATTCAAGGACCCAAGCAGTTATTCCAGGTGCGACAGAGGTTCACCTGCATCTCCTCCAACCTCATCTATTGCATCCGCTGCTCTAGATGTCAGCTGATCTACATCGGTGAGACCAAGCGTAGGCTTGCCGACCGTTTCACCGAACACCTCCGCTCAGTCCGCATTGACCAACCTGACCTCCCTGTGCCTCAGTACTTCAACCCCCTCCCATTACAAATCCGACCTCTCTGTCTGGGCCTCCTCCATGGTCAGAGTGAGCACCACCGGAAATTGGATAAGCAGCACCTCATATTCCGCTTGGGCAGTCTGCACCCTAGCAGCATAAACATTGAATTCTCCAATTTCCGGTAGCCTTTGCTGTCTCCTCCCCTTCTCAGCTCTCTCTCAGCCCTCGGGCTCCTCCACTTCCTTTCTCCTTTCTTCTCACCGACCCACCCCACCCCCCCTCCCCCCACCCTACATCAGTCTGAAGAAGGGTTTTGACCCAAAACGTTGCCTATTTCCTTCGCTCCATAGATGCTGCTGCACCCGCTGAGTTTCTCTGGCACTTTTATCTACCTTCGATTTTCCAGCATCTGCAGTTCCTTCTTAAAGATGGATTTAATTATTTATTTCTGCTCAAAATTGTCTAAAGTAATTTGATACTTATAGATGAAAGATACAAGGTGCTCAATGAGTCAGGCAACATCCCTGAGGAATATGGATAGCTGAGTTCAGTTGAGTTTAGTTTTGTTTAGTTTGTGATATTTCAGGTCAGGATCCTTTTTCAGACTGACACAAAGTGCTGGAGTAACTTAGTGGGTCAGGCAGCATCTCTGGACAATATGGATATGGGTCTGAAGAAGGGTCACCCATTCCTTTTCTCCGGAGATGCTGCCTGACCCACTGCGTTACTCTAGCACTTTGTGTCTATCTATGGATTGTTTAGTTTAGTTTAGTTTAGTTTAGTTTAGTTTAGTTTAGTTTAGTTTAGTTTAGGTTAGTTTAGTTTAGTTTAGCTGGTGACGTTACAGCCAGAACCCTTCTTCAGACTAAAAAAAGGGTCCTGACCCAAAACGTCACCTATCCATGTTCTCCAGGGATCCACTGAGTCACTCCAGCAAAATGCTTTGTTTTGTCATTGATCCTTACTGATGTGGTTTTTGTTTTCTCTAACTCCATCTTCCGAGAGCAGTGAACTTGATCGTGACAGGCAAATCTGTCTTTAATGATGTCGGGGAGGACTCCCGATATGTGCGTGGTTTTAAATTAATCTTGCACAGTTGGACTGATAATTAGCTCACCACCCTCCACCGGTATCCTGCGGCAACCCTTGTATCCTCCGCAGTTACAGGTTTGGCTCTCTCTGTGTCGGTCGACACAGGGTCTAGCTTCTCACAGCTCTTGCCATCTGGGCAACAGCAAAGACTCCATCTGCTTCCCACCAGACTTATTCTAAGGCTGGTGAATGATTGAAAACCCTGCGTGCTTTCTCCCAGTAGTCTGGATGTACCACAGCATCGAGCGATGTTCGTCGACTTAGAAGGGTCAGATGCTGTCAAAGTCAAAACTGCACTCGAAACAAGTGTCTTGTGGATTAGGATCAATCACCATCTACCCCCTCCCACCCAACTGCACCTGGCCTTTTTCAACCAACCTTCTCCTCTTGAAGGACACAAGGTGCTGGAGTAACTCAGCGGGTCAGGCAGCATCTGTGGAGAACATGGATAGGTGACGCTTCAGGTCGAGACCATCCCCCTTCCCACACCGCTACTCTCCTCCCTTTGGCTTCATAATCCTCAACTAAACCGGGGTGGGGGGGGGGGGAAGAGAAGGAGGGGGTGAAGGGGGAAGGGGTTTTGAAAAGGCCCGAAACGTCAGCTATCCATGTTCCGCAAAGATGCTGCCTGGCCTGCTGAGTTACTCCAGCATTTTGTGCCCTTTTGTGAAGTAACCAGAATCTGCGGATCCACTGGTCTCAGGAACAACTTCTTCTTCTCTGTTCTCAGGATTCCAAACGGTCCTTCCATAAGCTAGGGTACTGTCCAATTCACCTGACCCGAAACATCATCTGACCATTCCCTCCACAGATGCTGCTTGACCCACTGAGTTTAGTTTAGTTTAGTGTAGAGATACAGGATGGAAACAGGTCCTTCGGCCCACACAGTCCGCGCCAACCCGCGATCCCCGTACACTAGCACTATGCTACACACTGGGGACAATTTACAATCTATACCAAAGCCAATTAACCTACTAATCTGTACATCTTTGGAGTGTGGGAGGAAATCGGAACACCTGGGGTAAACCCAGGCGGTCACGGGGAGAACGTACAAACTCAGTGCAGTCAGACACCACCCGAGTTCAAGATCAAAACCGGGTCTCTGGCGCTGTGAGGCAGTGGCAGCGCTGTTAACAGCTGCGGCTTGCCTGCAGTCCATTTGTTTTTACTTTTTTGTTGTTGTTTTCTTTTACCTGTTTTAGTTCATTTTGGTTTATTAGGTTGTGTGTGGGGGGGGGGGAACATATTTTCTGTCTCTTCCTTCGAGGGAAGGCGACTTTTTCTTGTCGTATCCCCCTTCTCTGCCTCTGTCTGCGCTGAGGCCTAATGGCAGAGCTGGTGGCCTCCAACTGCGACCGACCTCGAGGCTCCCGAAGCAGAGCCAGCCAGGACTAGGCTGGCCGACTTCGAGGCTGAGGCGGCGGCAGCCCGACTCGGAGCTGAGGCTGCGGGACTTGGAGCTGAGGCGGTGGCAGCGCGACTCGGAGCGGAGGCGGAGCTGAGGCGGCGGGACTCAGAGCTGAGGCTGCGGGACTTGGAGCTGAGGCGGTGGCAGCGCGACTCGGAGCGGAGGCGGCGTTCGGCTTTCGGCAGCGGCCCGACTCGGAGCTGAGGCTGCGTTCCGGTGGCGGCCCAACTCACTGAGGTGGGGGTCCGGCTTTCGGCAGCGGCCCGAATCGGAGCTGCGGCAGCGGCGACATCACTTCGGAGGTTCGGCCGCTGGCCCAGTGGACGACCGGGACCTTGCAGGTTGCAGGTTGGTGAACTGTTTCCAGAGCTCCCACAACTACAGCTGAGTCCGCTGGACTGGAGGGCAGCATCTTCGGCCTGGATCGCCTCAGCGCAGTGGGAGAACAAGGAGGGAAGAGACAGAGACTAAGACTTTTGCCTCCATCACAGTGAGGAGGTGCTTGGTGAACTCACTGTGGTGGATGTTAATTTGTGTTTATAACCATATAACCATATAACAATTACAGCACATGTTTATTGGATGTTTTGTTATTTATTATTATTGTGTATGACTGCAGGCAACGAAATTTCGTTCAGAACGAAAGGTCTGAATGACAATAAAGGAATCTAATTTAATCGAATCTAATTCTACCAGCTATGCCACTGTGCCTGCATTTACGTTGGGAAAGACTAGACCAGGGGTGGGGAACCTTTTCATGTTGGAATGCCGCATTGTTAGCTGTAATCTAATAAGGCCACATCCAAGAAACTTCAATGTTATACTTCAAAATGTACCTTATTTTGTAAAAATCTAACTACTATGTACTAACTTGTACTTGAAATAATTGTTAATTCTAAAGTTAATTAACCATTTAATGGCTTTGTTTCCACTGCTTTTTGTGGGAAAGCATTTGAATATTTGGTTGCAACATAGGTACGCAGTTTCTGCTGATCTTCTAGATGAGTATCAGTCTTTTGTGGCCTTAAGGGCGTCTTGATTTGGGTTAGGTAAGAGAATGTAGATTTGCAGCAATAAGTGGTTGAAAAGCAAGAAAGCATTTTTCGTGCATGTCAAAGTTAATGTACATTCTGGAGTCACATTCGAACTAAATGATGAGCATAACAGGTGTTTAAATAGCCCTCATGACTTACTAATGCTTTAATTGTGGCCGTCAGTCGGGGAGGATTATTTTGTTGAATCTTCTTTTACTTTTTGGTATTTTAAATACGTTCATTTTAAGATTAAAATTAAAATAATAAAAGACGAACAAAAACACATTAATAAAAATAAAAGGATTTGTTCTACAAAATTTGGATTCATGCAAAAGGCCACACTTAATGGTCTTAAAGCCGCAGGTTCCCCACCCCTGGACTAGACATTAATCCTTCAAAGTGGAAGCCTCAACAAGCCGCTTTGGTGACTAACAGTTTCAGAATTAATCTATATTGTCTAACTTGGCAGCGTTTATGATTTGGCAAAATAAAAATCAATCAAGAGAATCAGCTTCAATTTTTCTGTCATCCACTTCGATGTAAATAATGCTTAATTTGACAGGACGTCCTTGGAAGGCACTTTTATTTACTATTAGACACCAGTGCCTTCAGATAGATGCATGCATCCAACCAACATCATCCGTTTACTTCTGCACTCAACTTGGCCTGAACCACCCATATTGAAGCAATTTCCAAGGAAGCACACCATCACCTCTGCATCCTTAGAAGGCTTAGGAAGTTTGGCATGACCCCAACAACTCTTACAAACCTCTACAGGTGTGCTGTAGAAAGCATTTTATCGGGATGCATCATGGTATGGTTTGGGAACAGCTCCATCCAAGACTGTAAGAAATTGCAGAGAGTTGTGGATGCAGCCCAGACCATCAAGCAAACCAACCTCCATTCCATTGACTACACTTCATGCTACCTCGGCAAGGCACCAGCATAAACAAGGACCAGTCTCACCCCGGTAACTCTCTCTTCTCCCCTTTCCCATCAGGCAAGATGTACTGAAGTGAAAAAATGCATACTTCCAGATTCAGGGACAGTTTCTTCCCAGCTGGTGTCAGGCAACTGAACCATCCTATCAACAACTAGAAAGCGGTCCTAAGCAACTCATTGCAGACCCTTGGACTATCTTTAATCGGACTTTACTGGACTTTATCTTGCTCTAAACATCATTCCCTTCCCTCTATCATGTATTTGTAATGAACGTATTCATGTATAGTCTTTCCGCTGACTGGTTAACATGCAACAAAAAAGTTTTTGACTGTACCTTGGTACACGTGACAATAAACAAAACTAAACTAAACAAGGCAGACAACGCTTTGGGACAGGACCCTTCTATGGCACGGTGATGCAGCGTAGGTGCTGCTGCCTCATAGCGCCAGTGAACCAGGTTCGATCCTTACTACGGGTGCTGCCTGTACGGAGATTGTAAGTTCTCTCTGTGGCTGCGTGGGTTTCCTCTGGGTGCTTTGGTTTCCTCCCAAACTCCAAAGACGTGCATGTTTGCAGGTTAATTACGAACAGTTCAGGTTATGAACAGTTAACATAGACCATAGAACAGTAAAGCACAAGAACAGGCCCATCAGCCCAAAATGCCTGGACTGAACATGATGCCAAGACCAGCACTGATCTACCTGCACATAATCCATATCCCTCCATTTCCTGCATATAGTCTCATAAATGACACAATCGTATCTGCCCCTACCACCACCCCTGGCAGCTCATTCTAGCCACTCACAACCCTCAGTGTAAAAAATTTGTCCCGCACATCTCCTTTAAACTTTGCCTCTCTCACCTTAAATCTATGCCCTCTAGCATTTTTCCTTCCTTTTCCTACCCTATCTATGTCTCTCACACTTTTATGCACATCTATCAGGTCTCCCCGCAACCTGTGGTGTTCCAGAGAAAACAATCTAAGTCTGTCCAACCCCTGTAGCTAATTCAGGCATCGCTCCAGTAAACATCCTCTGCACCTTTTCCAAAGCCTCCACATCCTTCCTGTAATGGGATGACCAGGACTCAATGGTTTAATGGCTTAATGGTGCCTTTATTGATGCATGCGCAAAGTGCTAACACAGTGAAATTCTTTATCCTACAACCAGTCCAGTAGAGTGTTGCCATTATACCCCCAATGCCAAATGACCAAATGTACATAATAGCCTACTGAGCCCGCATGCAAGAGGTACCATGTTTTGGCATTGTTTTCAAAGTCCACGCTCTAGTTCTTATGCGGGGTGCTGTTCCAGGCAAGTCCGGGGCTGTTGCGGGCCTCCAGCAATCTCCTCCGTTAGATGCCATGTCCCTCTCCTTGCCTGCCCACGTTTGTTCCCGGGAAGATGCCGTAGTCGACCACGAGGGTCGCGGTGGGCCAGACCCCGGTTCCCTCTCCTCTCCTCTCCCACTGGCCTCGCTCCTCGCCCTTCGTCGCCAGCTCCATCCTCCTGGTCTCTGGTCTTTGGCTCCCCCCGTAGGCCGCGGACCTCTTGAGAATAGCAGACACTACTCCAAATGTAGCCTAACCCAGTGATTCACAACCTGGGGCCATATGGCCCCAAAGGGGCCATGGCAAATTTCAGGGGGGCCACAGAAAAAATTTGGGATTTAGGGGGCCACAGGTTCAATGAAGGGGGCCGCAGAGCTACCACCCTGTTGCCTCCTAAATTTTAGTTCTAATAAATTTAAATCTATGTAGTTGAAATATATATTTTAATGTATGATTATAAATGGTTGTTTTATTGAACCCACAAAATATTTTTGATGGTTGTGGAATAGAATAAAAGAGAATAAATGTGCAATTAATAGACACTGATATTTTTATGGAAGGTATTATAATATTGAAGTACTTTTTTTCCGCTAATAATGTCAGGGGGGGACCACAGAAAAATTAAAAGATCCCAAGGGGGCCATGAGCTAAAAAAGATTGGGAACCACTGGTCTAACCTCTCTCTGTAGCTAATACCCCCTCATCCAGGCATCGTCGTGGTAGGTCACAGTTCTCAGGAACGGAACCCTGTCATAATCTGGAGGCTTCCTGCACAAAATTATGTGAGGCAGAGCTGGTAAGAAACATTTCCCCGGCAGTGGTAAGAGAGACCAGAGGGTTTAAGGTAAGGAGTAAAAGTTTTAGGAGGGGAAAAATTCTGCGGTAGAATTTTGTTTCACCTAGACGGTGAATGCACAGCATGAGGGGTGGTGGAGATAGAGATTTGCATAACATTTAAGAAAGTTCTGGATGAACACTTGAATTGCCAAAGCATGTTAGGATCTAGACCAAGTGCTGGTAAAAGCGCATAAGACAGAAGTAGGAGCAGAATTAGGCCATACAGCCCGACAAATCTGCTCCGCCAATTATTCAATCATTGCTGATCTATTTTTTCCCCTGAACCCCATTCTCCTGCCTTCTCCCCATATCCTTTGACTGCCTGACGGATCTAGAACCCATCAATCTCCATTTTAAAAATACACAATGACGGCCTTCTCCGCCATCTGTGGCAATGAATTCCACAGATTCATTTCCCTGTGGCTAAATACATTCCTTTTCCTCTCCATTCTAACGTTATGTACTTTTATTCAGAGACTGTGCCCTCTGGTCCTAGACTTTCCCACTACAGGAAACATCCTTTCCACCTCCACTCTATATAGGCCTTTCATCATTCGGTTGGATTCAATGATATTTGATGACTATGGATAGGCATTAAGGGATAGCATGGGCATGCTGGGCTGAAGGGCCTGTTCTGTGGAGAATTACTCTAGGCCTGGACTAAAATTCCCATTGTGGCATCTTAGCAATGTAGCCTTTATTGCAGTATTCTAAAAAGTAAACTAGACCTTCATTAGGTGGAGGGTAAATGGATCGAGCTGCCAAAGGAGGTAGCTGAGGCAGGTTCTATAATAGGGCAGCACAGTGGTGCAGCGGGTAGATTTATTGTCTCACAACGCCAGAGACATGTGAGTGCTGTCTGCATGGAGTTTGCACCTTCTCCCTGTGACCATCTGGGTTTCCACTGGGTGCTCTGATTTCCACTCACAACCCAAAAACATGCGGGTTTGTAGGTTAATTGGCTGCTGTAAATTAACTCCACCCAGTGTGTAGGGAGTGGATGTGAAAGTGGGATAACATAGAACTAGTGTGAATGGGTGATCGATGGTCGGTGTGGGCCGACGGGCCTGGTTCCATGCTGTATCTCTAAATACTAAATACAATCCAATGAAAAGATACTCGAACATGGATTGGAAAGGTTTAGAGGGATACAGTGGCTTGCAAAAGTATTCATACCCCTTGAACTTTTCCACATTTTGTCACGTTACAACCACGAACGTAAATGTATTTTATTGGGATTTTATGTGATAGACCAACACAAAGTGGCGCATAATTGTGAAGTGGAAGGAAAATGATACATGGTTTTCAAATTTTTTTACAAATAAAAAACTGAAAAGTGTGGCGTGCAAAAGTATTCAGCCCCCTTTACTCTGATACCCCTAAATAAAATCCAGTGTAACCAATTGCCTTCAGAAGTCACCTAATTAGTAAATAGAGTCCACTTGTGTGTAATCTAATCTCAGTATAAATACAGCTGTTCTGTGAAGGCCTCAGAGGTTTGTTAGAGAACATTTGTGAACAAACAGCATCATGAAGCCCAAGGAACACACCAGACTGATCAGGGATAAAGTTGTGGAGAAGTTTAAAGCAAGGTTATAAAAAAATATCCCAAGCTTTGAACATCTCACGGAGCACTGTTCAATCCATCATCCGAAAATGGAAAGAGTATGGCACAACTGCAAACATAGAAACATAGAAAATAGGTGCAGGAGTAGGCCATTCGGCCACTTCGAGCCTGCACCGCCATTCAATATGATCATGGCTGATCATCCAACTCAGTATCCGTACCTGCCTTCTCTCCATACCCCCTGATCCCTTTAGCCACAAGGGCCACATCTAACTCCCTCTTAAATATAGCCAATGAACTGGCCTCAACTACCTTCTGTGGCAGAGAATTCCAGAGATTCACCACTCTCTGTGTGAAAAAAGTTTTCCTCATCTCAGTCCTAAAAGATTTCCCCCTTATCCTTAAACTGTGACCTCTTGTTCTGAACCTACCAAGACATGGCCGTCCACCTAAACTGACAGGCCGGGCAAGGGGAGCATTGATCAGAGAAGCAGCCAAGAGGCCCATGGTAACTCTGGAGGAGCTGCAGAGATCCACAGCTCAGGTGGGAGAACCTGCCCACAGGACAACTATTAGTCGTGCACTCTACAAATCGGACCTTTATGGAAGAGTGGCAAGAAGAAAGCCATTGTTGAAAAAAAGCCATAAGAAGTCCCGTTTGCAGTTTGCCACAAGCCATGTGGGGGATACAGCAAACATGTGGAGGAAGGTGCTCTGGTCAGATGAGACCAAAATTGAAGTTTTTGGCCTAAATGCAAAACGCTATGTGTGGCGGAAAACTAACACTGCACATCACCCTGAACACACCATCCCCACTGTGTGAAACATGGTGGTGGCAGCATCATGCTGTGGGGATGCTTTTCTTCAGCAGGGACAGGGAAGCTGGTCAGAGTTGATGGGAAGATGGATGGAGCCAAATACAGGGCAATCTTGGAAGAAAACCTGTTAGAGTCTGCAAAAGACTTGAGACTGCTGCGGAGGTTCACCTTCCAGCAGGACAACAACCCTAAACATACAGCCAGAGCTACAATGGAATTGGTTAGATCAAAGCATATTCATGTGTTAGAATGGTCCAGTCAAAGTCCAGACCTAAATCCAATTGAGAATCTCTGGCAAAACTTGAAAATTGCTGTTCACAGCCGCTCTCCATCCAATCTGACTGAGCTTGAGCTATTTTGCAAAGAAGAATGGGCAAAAATTTCAGTCTCTAGATGTGCAAAGCAAATACCCCAAAAGACTTACAGCTGCAATTACAGTGAAAGATGGTTCTAAAAAGTATTGACTCAGGGTGGCTGAATACTTTTGCACGCCACACTTTTCAATTTTTTATTTGTAAAAAAATTTGTAAACCATGTATCATTTTCCTTCCACTTCACAATTATGCACCACTTTGTGTTGGTCTATCACATAAAATCCCAATAAAATACATTTACATTTGTGGTTGTAACGTGACAAAATGTGGAAAAGTTCAAGGAGTATGAGTATGAACTGTATATGCTAAACAAAGGCTAATCCCACTAGCTTAGATGGGGCATCTGGATCGGCATAGAAGAGTTGGGCCGAAGGGCACATTTTCATGCTGTATGTATTGATGATTCAATTAAATCATGTGTAATGGTGATCACAAACTGCTGGATGATTTTAAAACTCCATCTGGTTCATTAATACCCTTGAAGGAGAAAATCTGCTCTCTCTATGTGTGCACCTTGCAATATGATGAAGACGCAAGGAACTGCAGATACTGGAATTGTGCATGGAATACCAAGTGCTGGAGTAACTCAGCAAGTCAGGCAGCATCTGTAGAGGACTTTGTGTTTTTATTCCCTCCGCCTAACTGAAAGATTTCTCCCCAGGCAACATTACTGATGAATCTGCTCGGTACTCTCTGGAGAATTAATCCATTCTTCTAACTGCTGCACCACTTCATTCTGAATTGACCCGTAAAATAAATATTATAGTAGATGAGCAGCCATAATTCATGCAGATATTTTTGGACTTTAGACTTTATACTTTAGAGGTACAATGTGGAAACAGGCTCATTGGCCCACCGAGTGAACACCTCATACACTAGCACTATCCCGCAGACTAGGGACAATTTACAGAAGGCCAATTAAGCTAGAAATCTCCACATCTTTGGAGTGTGGGAGGAAATCGGAGCACCCGGGGAAAACCCTCGCGATCACAGGGATCACGTATAAATTCTGTACAGACAGCACCCGTAGTCAGGATTGAACCCGGGTCTCTGACGCTGTAAGGCAGCTATTTTCCACTGCACCACTGTGCCGCCCCCTAAGATCAAAGGACAAAGTATTTTATTTCTTGAAGGTCTTTTTTATCAGTTGGCTCAGTGGCACAGCTAGTAGAGTCGCTGCCTCACAGCGTCAAAGACCTGGCTTTGATCTTGTCCTCGGTGGAGTTTGCACATTCTCCCTGTGACTGCGTGGGTTTCCTCCGGGTCCTCTGGGTGCTCCGGTTCCCTCCCACATCCCAAAGACATGCAGGTTTGTAGGTTAATTGGCCCTATAAATTGTCTCTAGTGTATAGGCTAGAGCTAGTATACCGTGTTGTGGCAGGTCGGCGCGGACTCAGTGGGACTATTGGTAGGTGACCATGAGAAGGGTATAAGCTATAAAGAGAGGTTAGAGAAACTTGGTTCATTTTCTCTCGCAAGCTGGAGGTTGAAGGGAGACCTGGTAGAAATATAGCAAAATTATGAGAAGCATAGCTCGGGGGTACAGAACCTTTTTGGAAATGTCAAAGATCAGAGGGCTTTGTTTAAAGGAGATGTGAGGGGCAGGTTTTTATACACAGAGGGTGGTGGGTGCTGGAATAGGTGCGGTGGTGGAAGCAGGTACGATAGTGGCATTTAAGAGATTTTTAAGCGGACATATGGATGTGCAGGGAATGGAAGGAAATAGATCACATGCAGTTTGGTGAGATTAGTTTACCTTGGCATCATGTTTGGCACGGTTATTGTGGGCCGAAGGGCCTGTTCCTGTGCTGTACTCTTCTAGTTCTCTGGTGCCATTACCGAATAGTAAAAGGCTTAGAGAGAGTTGATGTGGAGAGGATGTTTTCACTACTGGAAGGGTCTAGGACCAGAGGTTATAACCACAGAATAAAAGGACGTGCCTTTAGAAAGGAGATGAGGAGGAATGTCTTTAGTCAGAGGGTGGTGAATCTGTGGAATTCATTACCACAGACAGCTGTGGAGGTCAAGTCAATGGGTATTTTGAAGGCGGATATTGACAGATTAGTGATCAGTGCAGGTGTCAAGGATTATGGGAAGAAGACAGGAGAATGGGGTTGAGAGGGAAATATAAATCAACCATGAATGGTGGAGGGGACTTAATGGGCCAAATGGCCTCATACTGCTTCTAGAACATTATATGCCAGTGTTTACTTTGAACTTACTCGTGACATCTAAAGGCCTAATAGTATTAGCGTGCGGTGATCGCTGGTTGGCGCGGATTCGGTAGGCCGAAGAGCCTGTTACTGTGCTGTATCTCTAAACTAAACTAATCTAAACTAAACTAAATTCTGGATAACGTCAACACAGATGTACAGCAACGTCCTTGACTGGTGTCCTCGATGTCTTAAAAGCTTTGAGGTACTTCAGATATTGTGATAACGGTTTAAGGGCAGAATTGGAAGGTTTGATACAGAGGCTGGATGTGGGATTACTGTTGGTAAGACAGGGTCAGTTTCCATCTGCAGTAGACATTATATATAGATTCATAGACAAATTGGAGACCAGCCAAAGTGCTGCGTTGTAACTGATAAAGCAATGGATGACACAAAAAGATAGTAACTACATGTGACAGTGGTGAAAATTTATGTGTAACCTGTCATCTCAAGATCTGTTATACACTTCATCGCTCCAGTGAGGAGAATATGGTATTCCTCAAGCAACGCAGATGATAACGCATTAAAATCCATGTTCTTGCCCATGACAATGTCAAACATCAGAGGGACAAGAAACTGCAGATGCTGCTTAACAAAAAAAGCACACAAATGCTGGAGTAACTCTGAGTTTGCATTTATTTTATAGGGACGTGTACCGAGGTACAGTAAAAAGCTTTTGTCGCATGCTAACCAGTTAGTGGAAAGACAATATATGATTACAATCAAGCTGTCCACTGTGGCTTAGAGGATCAGGCAGCATCTTTGGAGAACATGAAAGATGCTCTCTTTCACCTATATCCCTCCCTCTTGCTTCACATTTCACTATTATTCTCTCCTTATCTGACACCCATAAAACCATAATACATAGGAGCAGAAATAGGGCATTCAGCCCATCAGATCTACCCCACCATTCAATCAAGGCTGATCTATTTTTCCCTCTCAACCACATTCTCCTGCCTTCTCCCAGTAACCTGTGACAACCTTACCAATCAAGATCATATTAATCTCTGCTTTCAAAATACCCAATGCTCGGCTTCCATAGCCATCTATGGCAATGAATGCCACAGAATTGCCCTATCTATTCCCCTCATGATCTTACACACCTCTAGAAGATCACCCCTCAGCCTCCTGCAATCCAAGGAATGAAGTCACAGTCTGCCCAACCTCTCCCTATAGGCCAGGCCCTCAAGTCCTGGCAACATCCTCGTAAATCTTCTCTCTTCACTTTCCAGCTTATCAATATCACTCCTATAGCAAAGTAACCAAAACTGAACACAATACTCCAGATGCAGCCTCACCAACCTCTTGTACATCTGCATCTCGAGAGCTTGCTGAAAATTCCTGGAACTATATTGGCTTCTCTCCATTCACTCTCCAACGGCATTCAGTTTAACCAGCAAAACATTTATTCTCACACTTCAGAGGAGAAGGTGTCGTACGGATGGCTGGTAAGCAGACTGGCTCGGGGGAGGGAGTGCGGGTGTCTCGATGGTGTAGTGGACAGCTGGACGCCCTGCAGACTGGGTGCCGCTCCAAGAGGCCGAGTGCTTGGACAGGGCCGGCAGCTGTGGAGCAGCAGTGGAGGACACCACGGCGGCGCTTGGCAGGCTGACCCTGCAACGCCACAGGACATGGTCAGGTCAAGAACCCTGCATGTACAAACTGGGACTTGAAAATGGCACCATAGCTGACATATGTGATATGCATTACATATACCATCATAAGTCACTGGAGCAGCATTAGGCCATTTGGCCATCAAGTCTACTCTGCCATTCAATCAAGGCTGATCTATCTTTCCCTGTCAACCCAACTCTGTCTTCTCCCCATAACATTTGACCCCCATACTAATTAACACACTTGTACTGTATCTGAGATGCTTGTCTGAAATGTATCTGTACTTACGTATAGTCGTATTTGCACTGAACTGTATACAAAAATGAATTTATCTGGACCTCATTACATGTGATAAATAAAGTACCATTAAACCATTTAACCATTGAACTATAGTATTTACCCTTTGTGTAGAAAGGAACTGCAGATGCTGGTTTACACCGTAGACACAAAATGCTGGCATCACAAAATATGTGTCTTGAACTGAAACTTCACCCATTCCTTCTCTCCAGAGGTGCTGCCTATCCCGCTGACTTACGCCAGCATTTTGTGTGTATTTTCCCTTTGACCAGTCTTACCTTCTGAAGCGTAATGATACCCTCTTGAGTCTCCTTGTCGGTGGAAATCTGAAGGATAGAGAGGCCATCGCCATCAATGATTCGATATTCCATTTCTGCGTTTGGCCCAATGTCATCATCAAGAGCTTTTATTTTCGCAACAGTAGAAGCCACGGGTAAGGATTCAGGCACGTTGTATTGATAAAACCCTGGTGGAAGAAAGTAATAATAAATATCCGCCTAAAACTGCCCACAGTACATGCCTGTCTGGATGGGCACTCACAGGTATGTAGCAACAACAGTAGACCATCCAGCCCCTTGTGCCTCTGCAACATAGAACATCGGGGTGGACTGCCGAGAGCGAAGGGGGACAAACGCCACTGAGAGCAAGGAGGGTCGCCGAGATTGAAGGGGTGACCCAGCAGGGGGTGGCCAGCTGCCACGCATGGCGACAGGCCTGGTTCACCACTGCAAGAAGAAGTCAAGTCCGTTTGATTAACTTTATGTAACTTTGTCGGCAGCCTTTGTGTACGGCCTGGGTGAGGTCGGCTGTATAATATCACCGGGTCATATACAATAGAGCATTTCACTGTACCTTGTTACATGTGATAATAAAGTCCCACTGAATCATCAGAACAGTGCAGCATAGGAACTGGCCCTTCAGCCCACAATGGCTCTGCCTAACATGACGCAAAGATAAAGTAAACTCCTCTGCCTGCACGTGATCCATAATCCCTCCATTCCTTGCATATTCATTGGTGTCTTAAATTGGTGTAAAATGGCACACCCAATATGCCCTATGTATCTCCTTTAAAGTTTTCCCCCCTCACCCCTCTCTGAGGGCGGCACATTGGTGCAGCAGTAGAGTTGCTGCCTTATAGTCCTGTCCCGCTTGGGCGATTTTTCAGCGGGCTGCCGGTGACTGTCAAGCCTGAACAACCGGCAACTGGAACAGCGACTGTCAGAGTGGAACACACACACACAAACACATCGCTTCCTTCACCAGCCTGTTGTGCCGGTGGGGGACAGGGCAAGCGGAGTGAGAGCTGTCTAGTAAATTCACACGGTGCAAGGCCAGGGTGAAGCAGAAATAAGATGGCTAAAGCACAGTGTACGGTAAGTACTTTAAAAGAGGAGGAGGGGGGTGGGAGAAGGGGGGGAGAAGGAGTGGAGACAACTTTTAAGAAGCCAGAGCTACACAGCTGTGAAGCTCGGCGGACATTTAACATTACCGGTCGGTTCTGAAAACTACTGCTTACCTTTATTATCCCCAATGAGCCAATGAAATTCACCCGTCAGCACCGGTTACAACCTACGAGAACCTACGAGAACCTTCGACCTGGCAACCCATTAGGACCTCCTGGCGACCCACCTACGGCACAAGAATTCTCGCTACTCTCCATGGCAGCTTCATTCTAGCCGCCACTAATTTTTCAACATGTTGAAAAATTCAAGGCGACCATAATGAGGCCGAGACTAGTTCCCAGAATGCGGGAACTCCTCGTGATCATGGAGGTGACTCCCCGGCAACCACCCATGAACATGAAGCGACCATGTGGCGACTGCATAGTCTCCTGCAGTCGCCTCAAAAGTCGCCTAAGTGGGACAGGCCCATTACAGTGCCAGAGACCCAAGTTCGATCCTGATCCTGTACGGTGTTTGTATGTTCTCCCTGAGACCATACGGGTTTTCTCCGGGAGCTCCGGTGTCCTCCCACACTCCAATGACGTACAGGTTTGTAGGTTAATTGGTCTGCATGACATAGAACTTGTGTGTGGTTGATTGTTGGTCAGCGTAGACACAGTGGGCCGAAGGGCCTGTTTCCACACTGTATCTCTAAACTAAAGCTAATCTCCAATTTTACTTCGGAGTCACGTGAGTGACTACGTGAAGAGCCCGCCAGCACGCGTGCGCGCCATTGCGTCTCACGCAGTGCAACAGCGACGGGCGGGGGTGGAGCGCTCCCACGGGAAAAATTCAAACGGACCTACACAGGTAAGGAAAAATTGAAGTTGTATTCTTCCCCTTGCTGTGCTTTATGTTACAGCACGTTGGACAAGGGGAAGAAAAAACGGACCTGGACTGCAGGCTGCCTGCAGGGAACCAGGTAGGTCCCAGCAGCCGACACCACTAATGTCCAGCGGTTCCTGGACCGCAGGCTGCGGGGAACAAGGCAGTTCCCGGCAGCCGACACACAGACGCCCAGCGGTTCCAGGACCGCAGGCTGCGGGGAACCAGGTAGGTTCCGGCAGCCGACACCACTAACGTCCAGCAGTTCCAGGACCGCAGGCTGCGGGGAACTAGGCAAAGTTCCAGCAGCCCACAACCATGGGCAAACAGCAGTTCCAGGACCGCAGGCTGTGAGGAACTAGGAAGGTTCCGGCAGCCGACAGCCGGGTACGACCGGCACAGGCTGAGCCGAGCACCGCGAGCTGTATACCTGGAAACAACACAGCAGGCTGCAGGCAGGCAGGAGTCGGTACGGCCGATAGACTCAGGGAGTCCGGCCAGAAGGACACACTGCCCAAGGACAGTGAAAGTGACCATTGGCGTGGTTACTAAGGTCCACTTACCGACTCCAAGCTGAATCCAGCGTCATGAGTCAAAGCTCAAAGCAGCTCAAAGCAACGCAGCAGGCTGGAGGCAAAACGAGCAGGATTCAGCCCGGCCGATCATACTCACCTGAGTCCGGCCGAAAGGGGCGCGCTGCCGAGTACAGCAGAGGTCTGCCCGTAACTTGCTCCGGGAGATGGAGCAAGCCCACTATGGGAGTCTTCGCACTCCCACAACAGCACCTTATCGAGGGATGTAAAACAATGCATCTCCCTCGATAGGGGAATGCGTTGTGGACCAGGGCTAGGCTGGTCCGGAAGAAGGGGACGTGGCTGAAAAAAATGACAGTGTGCAGGGGGTGCAGAATCCTAAGGAGCTACTGGATCACCAAAATTACGGATCAACGAAAAGTACCATTACAGACCAGGCTGGCGGCCAGCATCGACTACCTGTACTTCCATCTTCTGCAGGAACAGGCAACAAAATTACACAGAAGTATAGGCCTCCTGTGAACTTTACTTCATTTTAAAAATGCCTGCAGCAAACAATGCGATCTGGGGGTACAGTGGGACTGGCACAAAAACCCAGGAGGTCAAACTACAGAAGATTTCAAAACTTCTGACAGCGGGCATATCATTGGTTGCTCGCCCAGACGATGGAACAGAGAAAAGCTCGACAAAGAGATCAAAGCCGTCGGGCTCATAACAGCGTCATCAGCAATGACAGCACCCCTATGCAACCACCAGCAGGTACCAACACCAGGACGCTGGTTAAAGCATGAGGGCTGCGCAGCACCATGAAGGTCCTTTTAGGCCAAGGTCCAGAGCGACCCTCATGGAAAATGTGCCAACCCCGCACTCCGGCACCTCTTGCGCAGAAGAGGCAGAAATTGAAGAAAGGGATGTACCACTGGCAACCAGGTAAGTAGGTGGATCTGGTTCCTTCCAGAACACAAAGGTGTATGACCTGTACTAACAGGGGGAATATTACACTTGTTTTGGAAGACATGGAGGGATCATTGTCGATACCTAAAATTTAACTGGATGGGGCACCAATGGCAGGGTATAGCGTTGCCTAATGGCCTAACTTCAGCCCCAAGACTTTTCAACAAGATATTAAAACGGGCCTTGGCAATATTAGAAACAAAAACATATTGTCATGGCATATCTTGATGATATATCAATTGTGGGGAAAAAACCCTGATCTAGCTAAATCATCAGTTTTAGCTACCAAACATAGGGTGAAACTCTGGGGTCATCTCCATCCAGATAAATCTAAGTCAACGGCATCCACAACTGGATTTTCTGGGATTTACAATTAATGCTATCCATATGTCTGTAACATTGCCAAAGAGTAAAGCAGACTTGGATAAACCTACAAAATAATTAATTACTAAAAACACTGGTGTTGGGTGTGTTTTATGGTCTAAAAGCCTACTGCTAACAATGCACCATCTGCATGTCCGCCTACGAATTGATAATATCACAGTGGTGGCATATATTAATCATATGGGAGAAAAGATCGATACCATGTGTCAATCTGGCCAATATATTTGGCTATGGTGTGTTAACATACATATTTGACTATCAGCAAACTTACCTACCAGGTAAGCTCAATACTGAGCCACATACCAGGTCATCAAAATTCAATGACAGCATCGAATGGCTGTTGGACCACAAAAAAGTTGCTGATGTTACCAAAAGAGGGACACCAGATATCGATCCATTTGCATCTAGACCCAATCACCAGTTACCAACATATGCCGCTTGTGAACCACACTTGGGGCAGCAGCAATGGACGTTACTCACTTAATGCGGAATAATTGTTTACAATGTTTTTCCCTCCTGCCTCATCAGTCGGATCCTAAGCAAAAACACATATGGACTCAACATCAAGTGTCTTGAAAGTACCTGATTGGCCTACACAGCCATGGATCCCTGTGGTCTCGGACATAGTCTCTGAACCATAGTCCACCATGCTAGATCCGGGCTGGTGGACAGGACCATGAGCATGATCACAGCAGCCTATCAAGAATCAACAAGGGCTGGTGTAGCATATAATACAGCTACAACCACCAACGTCCTGGGAATTCCTATCCAGCCTTCATGTAGATGAAGGACTGAGCTGCAGTACTATAATTATGCAGGAGTGCCCTGTCAGCTTGCTGGTGGCAGGCGCCACGACAACTCTCCATGGGATCTCACCCTCTAGTTGTCAAACTTATGAGGATTATTTCAACACCAACCCTCCTAGAGGGGAGTACTCCCAGATATGGGACGTCAGTGTTGTACTAAAATTGCTAGGGGCACCAGCAATGTCCCTGTCCCTGGGGGGGGACTGACATTTAAAAACAGTATGCTGATAGTACTGGTCTCAGCTCTAGGGGTCCAGTTTCTACATAAACTGAGACTGGGATAAATTATGGCATCTCCAGAAAAGATAACTTCGCACATTTGTTAAACAAGATAGACCATGATCATCAGGACAAAATTTGGAATTCCAGATTCACCCAACTGACACCCGACTATGTGTAATGACACACCTTCTATTATACCTTAAAACTACTAAAACTTAAGAGGAAGTAAATTAGCACTATGGGCAGCCATAAACAGCCTAATGGCCGGGTATCAGCACTAATCATCGCTAGATGGCTCAGACAGGCTTGGTAGCTGCTGGGGTGGACACTGACATCTTAAGTTTCTATCCACATGGGCACAGCAACACCGGCAGCTAGAGACAAGGAAGTGCCTATGGACCATATCCTGGAAACAGCAGGATGGTTAAGAGAAAGACCTTCCAATTCTTTATAATAAGCCAATAACCAAGCCTGCGGTATTGCAGAATCAAGTTTGAATTCTGCAATATATTTAGCCCTAGGGAGGATTATTTTGTTAAAATAAATTATTACCTGAATTGGATGCATGTCTGAATACAATAACATACTTCCTCCCTTGAATGACTTTGGCAGTGAGTGAAGCATGGACTGTTCCACGGCTTGAAATCACAGAGCTTTAAAATCTTCACGTAGTCACTCACGTGACTCCGAAGTAAAATAGTAAGATTAAACGAGAACTTACCAGTTTGAAGTTTGATCTTTATTTTATGAGGAGTTACGATGAGGCATTACGTGCCCTCCGCTCCTGCCCTCAATTATAAAGGTCAACTGGTATCTTAGTTCTCCTTGTCTTTACTATGTTTACTTCAATTACTATTTTCTGTGATTCCACATCGCTGCTTTGAAGAATGTCACGCACGCGTGCTGGCGGGGTCTTCACGTAATCCCTCATCATAACTCCTCATAAAATAAAGATCAAACTTCAAACTGGTAAGTTCTCGTTTAATCTTACTATTGTAGATAACTAACTTACAAACACCCCCTCCCCTTCTGACCACCTCTCTTTTGCACCCATTTCTCCCTTTTCCCCTCCCCCTGCCCTACCTCCCTTTCCATCTCTAAGCTAAACGGGGGACGACAGATGGCGCAATGGGCTAAGTGTTCGGCTGGCGGCCGGAAGGTAGCCAGTTCGAATCCCGCTTGGAGTGCATACTGTCGTTGTGTCCTTGGGGCAAGACACTTCACCCACCTTTGCCTGTATGTAAATGTAATGTAATTATGTGAAGCACTTTGGGGTCAATGCAAGTTGACTAAAAATGTGCTATATAAATAAGATTATTATTATTATTATTATTATTATTAAATAAAATATATCCAAGTGCTGCTTAACTGGTGCAAGGGTTCTAGCCTCTTCAACTCTTTCAGGCAGTGAGTTCCCACCACACTCTGTATTATAATAAAAGTCATCCCATCTACCCTCTAAACCTTCTACTAACTATTTTAAATATCTGCTCTCTGGTTTTGACCCTTCTGCTGAGGGTAATTGGTCCACCCTGTTTAATTAGAGTAGACTACTCAGAACTTTATTCAACCAGCTTTCTTTAATGCAATGACAAGCTGTCCATACCATCTTTCCTCACAACTAATATTGTAGACACAGCCTAAACCATCACATGAACAAACCTCCCTTCCACTGACTCCATGTACACTTCACGCTGCCTCGGCAGGGCCACCATCATAATCAAGGACGAGTCGCACCCTGGTCTCCACTCCCTCTTCTTCCCCTCTCCCATCAGTTAAGAGGTACAGAAGTGTGAAATCGCACACACGCCAGATTCAGGGACAGTTTCTTCCCAGCTGTTATCAGGCAACTGGACCATCATATGAACAACTAGAGAGCGGTCCTGAATTACTATCTACCTCATTGGAGATCCTCGGACTATCTTTAATCAGACTTTATCTTGCACTAAAGATCATTCCATTTATCCTGTATCTGCACACTGTGGACGGCTTGATTGACTAAACCATGTTTAGTCTTTCCGCTAACTGGATAGGACCTGGATAGTATCCAGGATGTACTTTTAGGAAGGAGATGAGGAGGAATTTCTTTAGTCAGAGGGTGGTGAATCTGTGGAATTGATTGTCACAGAAGGCTGTGGAGGCCAAGTCAACAGATATTTTTAAGGCAGAGTTTGATAGATTCTTGATTAGTATGGGTGTCGGGGGTTATGGGGAGAAGGCAGGAGAATGGCGTTGAGAGAGTAAGATGGATCAGCCATGATTGGACAACAGAATAGACTCGATGGGCCGAACGGCCTAATTCTGCTCCTGTCACTTATGAACTTATGAACACAGCACGCAACAAAAAGCTTTTCCCTGTACCTCGATATACGTGACAATAAGCCAAACTAAACTAAACTAATATCTCAGTCCTGGCAATGTTTTCTATGCACAGTCAGCAGTGTAATCACATCTGTCTTGCAATGACCAAAGCTATACAACGTACTCAAGCTGTGACCTGATTACTTTTTGTCTTCAGTCTCCCCACCACACTGACAAGTTTTCCTTTGAGAATTTATCCAATTCATTTTTCTGAAAGTTACTTTGGAATTGACTTCCACTTGTCTTTTAGACTTTTGGCTTAGCAACTCACTGTGTGAAAGAAAAATCGTCACCTTCAGTTTGATTTTTTGTCAATTACTTTAAATCTCTGTACATGGTTATGTACCCTCCTGTCAGTGGAAATAATACCTCTGTATTTATTCTCTTAAAGCCAAACGAATTCTTAAACCTTCCCCACTCACAAATCTCTCCAAGCCTTTGATGTCCTTCCAAAGGTAATCAAAATTGGACGCAATTTTCCAAGTGTAGTCTAACAAATCTTCTTTGTGCAGATTGAAGATAGCTTCACTGCTTTTGTATCCTGTATCTCTATTAATAAGCCCTAAGATCCCATATGGTTTAATCTTTCAATATGTCCTTCCCTTTAAAGATGAATGTATAAACACACCTGATCCCTCTGTCCTTGTGCAGAATAGTACCATTATCAGTATATTGTCTTCTTCCTCATTTAGTTTAGTTTAGTCTCAAGATACAGAGTGGAAACAGACCCATCGGCCCATACATTTGTTCTATCCTACACACATGGGACAATTTACAGAAGCCAATTAACCTACAAACTTGTATGTCTTTGGAGTTTGGGAGGAGACCGGAGCAACCGGAGAAAACCCACGCGGTCACATGGAGAACGTACAAACTGTCCGTACAGACAGCACCCGTGGTCAGGATCGAACCCAGGTCTCTGGCGCTGTAAGGCAGCAACTCTACCGCTGCGGCACCGGGCCGCCCTATTGCCCCGTGCTCTAATGTTTAGATCAAAAAGTGCTGGAGTAACTCAGGAAGTCAGGCATCTCTAGAAAACTTTGTTAAGATCCTTCTTCAGACTCTTCCATTGGTACCAGTCTATGTATGTCCTAGGTGTGTCCTCAATAGATGCTGCCTGACCCATTGAGTTACTACAGCATTTCGATTTTCACGCAAGATTCCAGCATCCGCAGTTTCTTGGGACCCTGTTCAATGTTTCTCCTGTTCCTGCCTTCACCGCCTCCTCTGACTGCTCATTCCAAACGCCAGACAGTCTTTGTCCAAAACAATTATCCTTCAGATTCCATTTAAACCTCCTCTCTCTCACCTTAATCAAATGCATTCTAGCTTTAGAATCCCAAAATGGTGTCTCCCTAACGTTTTCCACAATGGCAGATATGCCATTTGCCTTATATATTGTTCCTTATGTGTAGGATAGACCTGGTGTAGGGGTAATCACTGGTCAGCAGGACTCAGTGGGATGAAGGGCCTGTTTTCACACTGTATTGCTAAACTACACTAAACACAGGTACGGGTCCTTCGGCCCATAATGTTTGTGCCGTACATAATGCTACGTTAAACTGATCTCATCTGCTGTACATGATCCATATCCCTCCATTCCCTGCGTTTTCACATGCCTATCTAAAAGTCTCATAAAAGCCTTTATCATTTCTTTCCAGGGTGTGTTTCCACTTTGATCAAATTCCAGGAAATTTTTGGACTCTATTTAAGGAAATGTTTTTTTGAGGTGTGGAAGCACTGGTTCCAGGCCCTCACCGCTCTCTGTGTAAAATCCTTGCCCCGCACATCTCCATTAAGCATTACCCCTCTCACCTTATAGCTATGCCCTCCAGTGTTGGACATATCAACCCTGGGAAAAAGGTTCTGATTGTCTACCATCTCCATCATTTGCTGCATCTGCCTGCTGACATCGTCATTATGGACACTAAACCGACAGACAAGAGCATGAGCAAATAGGAGCACAACCCACTCAGCCCTTCAAGCCTGTGCTGCCATTGAATACGGTAACGAGACAATAACTATCTTTCCTGATTATGTCTCACATAACGTTTTAGTCCTCTATCATGTCCCCTCTCTGCCTCCTCTGCTCTAAGCTTTCTTGTGATTGATGGATAGACTTTGGAAATAGAAATGTATAGACCTCATTAGACCTCAATTTGCTCTTCCCTCAGCCTTCTAAAGAAAGCAACGCCAGGTGGACAGGTCTGGAATTGGAAAGAGGGAGGTCAGGGGGATGGTGATAACATGTCAGGGGTGAGTTGGAGTCAAAGGGCAAGAGTGAGGACCACATGCACATATGGACCTTTCTGTCCCTGGGTAGCTTACAACCTAGCGGTATGAACATTGAATACTCTAATTTTAGGTTACTTATGCAACCACCCGCCTCTGCCCTCCCTGCCCCCCCCCATTAAAACCGGGTTAACCAGTTCCGCAGTTCGCCACGATGTATCCCTCTTGGGATCACAACATCCCTAACCAACTATTGGCCTATTTGGGAACCTCCCTGCCAGTGGTCATCTGTTGCAGGCCCTGATTTGCCTGACCCGCTGAGTTACTCCAGCACTTTGTGTCTATCTCCAGCTGGATGGAGTCTCATCATAGCTTGTGAATGTCCTCTGTACCCTCTCCAATAATCATATATTTTCTGTAACGAGACCAGAACAGCAGGCAGTAAGATCCAACTCATGATAAAGATCTACTGTGTGAGAAAATCCAAGAGAGAAATTTTCTTTCCAGAATCACCATGATAATAAAAATGTAATATTATTCACATTCATCCCTTCAACTCAAATCACCATTTACCCATAAAGCTTGACATGCAACATACCGTTTCATCTTTGTAATTCAAAGTGATTGCATTTTGAGTTTGAGTCTGTGAATGTTTCTCGATCTTTCTCTGCAACTTTCAATCAACGTTCCCCAACAACATCCAAACAGCACCAACATGCCAAGTGTACAGGGAATGTTTTGTCAGCTCCGCTCCCACGCATTGGAAACAGGCAGCAACAGAAGGACTGCCTCCATCCTGTTGCCACTCTCAGCCAAGATTCAGGAGCTGTTGGGGTTTCTTTAGGTAACGGAACTTACATAGGGGGGAGAACCTGCCAGTTTAAGTTAGTTTAGTTTATTATTGTCAGATGTACCGACATGCAGTGAAACGCTTCAATGTTGCGTGCTATCCAGCCAGCCAATAGACTATACATAATTGCAATCGAGCCTTCCACAGTCTACAGATACAGGATAAAGGGTATAACATTTGTGTTTGAGTTTGAATTTAGTTTAGTGTCACGTGTACTGAGGTGCACTGAAAAGCTTTTGTCAAGTGCTATCCAGTCAGTGGAAAGATGACAATTACAATTGACCCATCCACAGTGTACTGATGCAGGATAAAGGTATGCATTTAGTGCAAGGTGAAGTCCAGTAAAGTCAGAATAAAGATAGTTTGAAGGTTCCCAATGAGGTAGATGGGAGGTTAGGACTGCTCTGATGGTTCAGTTGCCTGATGACAACTGGAAAGAAACTGTCCCTGAATCTGGAGTTGTACATGCACAAACCTTCGAACCCCTTGCCTGAAAATACTGGTGCCACTGAAAGATACTTCATAAACTGTTAACTGACCAAGTGGCATTCTTTGATCTGAAGTCATCTTGAGATAAAATGCAAACCCATACATTTATAAAGAATGCTTCAATGTTGTCATATGTTATGCAATTTCTAGAATGTGTAGAGCAACCTGCTAGGAAATTATGATGCATAATTCTGGTCATCCCATGACATGAAGGATATGGATGCTTCGGAAATTATGCAGAAGTGGTTATGCAGAGGTGGTCATGTGATAGGTGCAGAATTAGGCCATTCGGCCCATCAAGTCTACTCTGCCGTTCAACCATGGCTGATCTACATCTCCCTCCCAACCCCATTCTTCTCTCTGTAATCACTGACACCCGTACTAATCCTTTAAACCTTGCCCCTTCACCTTAAAGCGATGCCTTCTAATATTTGATATTTCCATCCAAAAAGAGTTATGATTGTCTACCCTATCTATGCCTGGAATAGGGGGTATTTTCTGCATGGAGTGTTTGGATGGACGTATTATTTTCTCTGGAACTGCGGGGGTTGTGGGGAGATCTGGTGGTAGTATATAAAATTATGAGTGGCATAGATAGGGTAGACAATCAGATCCTTTTTTCCAGGATGGAAATAACAATTTGAGGAAGGACATTATTGATATTGAGGGAGTACAACGTATGTTCACAAGGTTAATTTGCGGGATGACAGGACCGTCATATGCTGAGAGAATGGAGCGGCTGGGCTTGTATACTCTGGAATTTAGAAGGATGAGAGGGAATCTTATTGAAACATATAGGTTTATTAAGGGTTTGGACACACCAGAGGCAGAAAACATGTTCCCGATGTTGGAGGAGTCCAGAACCAGGGGCCACAGTTAAAGAATAAGAGGTAAGCCATTTCGAACGGAGATGAGGAAACACTTTTTCACACAGAGAGTTGTGAGTCTGTGGAATTCTCTGCCTCAGAGGGCAGTGGAAGCCGGTTCTCTGGAAACTTTCAAGAGAGAGCTAGATAAGGCTCTTAAAGATAGCGGAGTCAGGGGA
Organism: Leucoraja erinaceus; assembly: GCF_028641065.1. Lineage (NCBI taxonomy): Eukaryota > Metazoa > Chordata > Chondrichthyes > Rajiformes > Rajidae > Leucoraja > Leucoraja erinaceus. The sequence goes on from NC_073380.1 coordinate 57,875,634, forward strand.
TGTATGGAGAAGGCAGGTGCGGAGTACTGATTGGGAATGATCAGCCATGATCACATTGAATGGTGGTGCTGGCTTGAAGGGCCATATGGCCTACTGCTGAACCTATTGTCTATTGTCAAGTACTAGAAGGCATCCCATTAAGGTGAGAGGGCAAAGCTTAAAGGAGATGTGCAACCAGGTTTCTTTATACAGAGGCTGGTGAATGTCAGGAGCATGCTGCTGGGAATGGCGGGAGTTAGATATGAAAGTGGCATTTAAGTGATTTTGGTTATGCAAGAATGGAGAAATATGGGTTGTGTACAGGCCTGTAAGAGTTGGCCTTGGCATTATGTTCGGCACAGACATTGTGGGCCAAAGCACCTGTTCTTGTGCTGTCCTGTTTGATGTTATAACTCATGGCTACCACCTGCCAGGATTTCTTGCTACTAGCGTCAACAAATAGCATTCTGAGTTTGAATATTGGGTAAAGAAACACTCTGAAGATCAGAACACAAAGATCTAGGTTGACACTGTCATTGTTTTTCCTACTGGCACAAATGCTAGTTCCAAATGTTGCTTAAAGTTTAGTTTAGTTTAGAAATACTGCGTGGAAACAGGCCCTTCGGCCCACCAAGTCCGTGCAGAATAGCGATCAACCCGTACACCGACACTATCGTACACACTACGGACAATTTACAATTTTACCAAGCTTATTAGCATACAAACCTGTACGTGTTTGGAGTGGGGAAGGAAACCGGAGATCCCGGAGGAAACCCACGAGGTGAAGGGGAGAATGTACAAAGTCCGTATAGACAGCACTCGTAGTCAGGATTGAACCCGGCTCTCTAGTGCTGTAAGGCAGTGGCTCTACTGCTGCGCCACCGTGCTCAAGCAGGTTTTCTCACTTCAGGTAAATTACACCGAAAGTCCAAAAGAGTGAAACCTCTGGTCCATCTGGTTTGTGGCTCATGACTAAAATATTTAAGCGGTTGGATAATATCTAATATCTAACAATGAGACACCAGGATGTGCACACGCTAGTTTACAAAAAAAGGACACAGTGACTCAGCGGATCAGGCAGCATCTCTGGAGATCAGAAGTGTCCCGAGCTGAAACGTCACCGATCCATGTTCTCCTGTAAAATATTAGGCTTCACCAGCAGGGGCGACGTAGTGCAGTGGTAGAGTTGCTGACGTACAGCGCCAGAGACCCAGGTTCGATCCAGACTACGGATGCTGTCTGTACATAGTTTGCACGTTCTCTCCATGACCTGTGCGGGTTTTTTCCAGGAGCTCCGGTTTCCTCCCACACTCCAAGAACATACAGGTTTGTAGGCTAATTGGCATTGGTAAGATTGTAAATTGTCCCTAGTGGTTAGGATATTGTTAATGTGCAGGGATCGATGGTCGGCACGGACTCAGTGGGCCGAAGGGCCTGTTTCCGTGTTGTATCTTTAAACTAATCTAAACTAAACTAAATTAGGGACAATCTCAGAGTGAGGTTGTGTGCGAGGGATCTTCTGTAAAGAGTTGGATGTTTGCTTACTGCGGGAGAAGCGTGGCGGGTTGTCATTGACATCGCTGAGAGTGACGGTGATCGATGTCGTTCCAGACAGGCCTCCCATCTGACCCACCATATCTTTAGCCTGTATCACCAGCAGGTAGCGATCCTTGGCCTCCCGGTCCATGTTAGGGAGAGCAGTTTTGATGATTCCTGAAAGACAGAGTCAAAATGATTAACGGTAGGTCTTCACCTGTCTGGGAATCATTCAGCACGTGGTACAGATTGTGCTGCTATAACACAACAGTCTTATTCCTATGAAACCTCATGTTATAGAAAATCTCAGTGCAGAAATAATTGTAAAAGGTGAAAATGGTGTTGAGAGACACAGTGGCACAGTGGGGCCACATTTGGGCAGCGGTAGAGTTGCCAAAGTCCCTGCCTCAACTACCTCCTCTGGCAGCTTGCTCCATCCACCCACCACCCTTTGAGTAAAAAAAGTTACCCCTCAGGTTCCTATTAAATCTTTCCACACCTTAAATCTATGTCCTCTAGTTCTCGATCCCCCTACTCTGGGGAAGAGACTCTTCTATTTCCCTCATGATTTATGTAATAATCTTTATAGAAACATGCGTAGGAGTCCATTCCGCACTTATGCCTGTACTAGAAAAAGGACTACACAATTAGTCCCATTCCTCTACAGAGTCACGGAGTCATCAAGCCATATAGTGTGGAAACAGGCCCTTTGGCCCAATGCCCAATATGTCCCATCTCCACTAGTCCCACCTCCCTGCACCTCCCTCTAAACCTGTCCTATTCCAGCAGAGAAGATTATTGGCTGTAACCTTCCCTCTATTGATGAACTGTACACTGCAAGGGCCAGGAAGCGAGCGGGCAAGATCATCTCTGACCCCTCTCACCTGGCCACAAACTCTTTGAATCACTTCCCTCTGGAAGGCGACTCCGCAGCCAGACATAGAAACAGTTTTTATCCACGAGTAGTTGCTCTACTCAACAGCCAAAAATCTGTAGCCTCCCTTTGATCTGGTATTTTGTTGGTTCACATGCTTAATCAATGGTGTTTTATCATTAATGTTTTATTATTATTAATGTTTAGTGTTTTCCGAGTCATTCGTAACTGTCACAGTATGTCATTTTGTTACTTGTGGGCGGAGCACCAAGGCAAATTCCTTGTATGTGAATACTTGGCCAATAAACTTACTTACTTACTTCAGGCAACTGTCTAAATGTTTCTTATAAATTGCAATAATCCCTGCCTCATCTAACTATTCTGGCAGAAAGTTCCATGCTGTATGAAAAGGTTTAGCAAAAAATCGGAGCCAGCACCGTTGACCAAGGAAAGGTGGAGCCCACAATGGTCTATTGTTGGCTGTGGAAGAGGTGATAATGAAGAGATATATGTATGTGAACAGTGGAACTGGCAGGATGACTAGGGTGGGGGGGAGGTGCGCAGTGAGATGGAATGCAGGGATTACTTGAAATTTGAGAAATCAATGTTCATACAGCTAGATTGTAAGCGGCCCAAGTGAAATATGAGGTGCAGTTCCTTCAATTTGCATATGGCCTCAGACAGTGCACGAAGCCCAGGATAGAAAGGTCAGTGTGGAAATAGGAAGGGGAATTCAGAATTCACCACCTCCTCTAGCAGCTCATTCAATACACTGATACTTTTTTTTTACTGTGAATAATTTACCTCTCAGATCCACTTTGAAACTACGCCCTCTCACCTTAAACCTATGCCCTTCAGTTTTAGACTCCCCCACCATAGGGATTTGATTATCTTCCCTATTTCATAATTTTATATACCTCTTATCATGTCATTTCTCAGCCTCGGCTCCAGGGAAAACAAATCCAGTCTATCTGTCCCTGCCCATCCCTTGTTTCACTGTTCGTATGGGCTCATTATCACCTCCTCCACAGCCAACAATGGACCATTGTGGGCTCTTTGGCCATGGGTGCCGACGTTAATCTGTTCTGTACTTTACAGAGGCGTACACGATCAAGAGGGGAATAGATCAGGCAAATGCGTAGTGTTTTGCCCAGAGTAAGAGAATCGAGAACCAGGCAACATAGGTTTAAGGTGAAGGTGGAAATATTTAATAAGAACCTGAGGGATAACTTTTTTACACAAAGTCTAGTGGGTGTATGGAACGAGTTGCCAGAGGAGGTAATTGAGGAAGGTATTGTCATTACATTTAAGAGACATTTGGACAGGATAGGGTTATGGGTCAAGCGTGGGGAGGTGGGACTAGTGTAGATGGGGCATGTTATGGTCAAGTGGAAAAGTTGGGCCAAAGGGCCTGTTTCTATACTGTATGACCCAAGACTCTAAGTGCGATGGTAACTCAGCAGGTCAGTCAGCATCTCTGAAGAACATGGAGAGGTGACATTTCGGGTCGAGCCTTTTGGACAACTACATAGATAGGAACGTTTTAGAGGGACATGGACCTAATGCAGGCAAATGGGACTAACTTAGATGGAGTATCTAGGTCCGCATGGACGTATTAGGCAGAAGGATCTGATTCCATGCTGTATGTTTCTACGATGACCTTCCCCAGTCACATACTATAAGGTGGTCTCGAAGGTCGCCAGGCCTAGAGTGTGAAACATATTAATTGTAATTTATAAAGCACGACCTCCTCACATTTATTATCAATGCCGCCACTTACAGAGTCAAGGCTCCCATATGCTTTATTGAACTTATTCTTACTGCAATCTTAAAATAGAATATGTAATCTCTGTAGCAATATCAATCACAGAACAAATGACTCCTGAAATCAGTCTTTTCGATACGACCGTATAGAGACCCACTTCACTCTGATTCAATCAGCCCTGGTTTTATTATGGAAAAAACAGTGACACAATGGTTGAGTTGCTGCCTCACAGCACCAGAGACGCAGGTTCAACCCTGACCACAGGTGCTGTCTGTATGGAGTTTGTAACGTGTGGGTTTTCTTCGCGTGCTCCGGATTCCACCCACATTTCAAAGACGTGCAGATTAAAACCCAGCGGTACGAATATTGATTTCTATAATTTCAAGTAAACCCCTTGCATTCCCTCTCACTCTGTCCCTCCCACCCATGCTATGCATCCTGCCAGTTTCACTGTTCATATCCCTTCATTATCACCTCTACTACGGCCAACAATGGACCAATGTGGGCTCATTGACCAACGATTGCGGCTCGGAGTTGCACCGTACCTTTTCTCACCTCTAGTTTCCCTCTCCCATGACTCTCAGTCTGAAGAAGGCTCTCGACCCGAAATGTCACCTATTCCTTTTCTCCAGAGATGCTGCCTGACCCGCTGAGTTATTTTGTGTCTCTCTTCAGTGTAAACCGGTATGAGCAGCTCTTTCCTACACATGTTTGTAGGATAATTGGCTTCGGTAAATTGTCCCTAGTGTGTGCCGGATGGAACTAGTGTGCGGGGTGATTGCTGGTTGGCGGTGGGGCCTGTTTCCACGCTGAATCTCTAAACGAAACCAAAACCTGTTAAAGTGCACCTCTGCATATACTGGCAGAGGGAAGCATCGGAAACAAACACAAATTGAGACGCTGTGCCATGATATCACTCAGATGAACTTTCAGGCTATAAATATCAATGTTAACAGTCAAAGTCAAATTGAAGCCTGTGAAAAATATTATGGTGAAAGGGACAGGCTTCATTTTATTGAGATGAATAATCTCTTGTCAATTTATTGATGTGCTGAGCTTGACAATTCTGCCGTCAAAATAATTAGAAAGAGAATTAGTTATCTGACATGTCTGTTCACGGGCAGTGTTCGTTAACATGTAACATTTAACGATAGTCACGGAACACCGTGACTCATATTCAAGGTAAAACTATTTTTTTTAAATAACACAAGGGAACACAATTTTGTGCCTAGAAGATGGACACAAAATGCTGGAGTAACTCAACGGGTCAGGCAGCATTCTCTGGAGAAAACGAATACGTATTGTTTTGGGTCAAAACCCTTCCACAGACTGTGGGGCTTTCCCAATCACTCCTTATATAACATGCCCTCGAGTCCTGGTAACATCCTCTTAAAATGTCTCTACATTCTTTCGGCTTAACGACATCCTTCCTAAACTCACCAAAACAGAACACAATACTGAAGAAGGGCCCGACACGAAACGTCACCCATACTTTTTCCCCAGAGTTGCTGCCAGACCTGCTAAGTTACTCCAGCATTTTGTGTCTATCTTCGATGTAACCTGCATCTACAGTTCCTCCCTATACAACATTAAGCTTCCTTGATTCGTAGAGTCAGGGAGTATAGAATCATGGAGTCATGGTGTCCTAGGGTGTGGAAATAGGCGCTTCGGCCCAATTTATTACATCTACACTAGTCCCACATGCCTGCATTTGGCCCACATCCCTTGAAACCAGTCCTATCCATGTATCTTTCTAAATGTTTCTAAAATGTTGCGATAGTACCTGCCACAACTAGCTCCTCCAGCAGCTTGTTACATACACCCACCACCCTTTGTGTGAAAAAGTTATCCCTCAGGTTACTATTAACTATTCCCCCTCCCCCCTCACCTTAAAGCTATGTCCTCTGGTTCTTGATTCCCCTTCTCTGGACAAGAGACTCTGTGGTAACTTCATGTCCACGTGTTTTTTAGGTACAGTTTGAATGCTAGGATGCTAGGAGACTGCAGGGTGACTTGGATAGGCTGGGTGAGTGGGCAAATGTTTGGCAGATGCAGTATAATGTGGATAAATGTGAGGTTATCCATTTTGGTGGCAAAAACAGGAAAGCAGACTATTATCTAAATGGTGGCCGATTGGGAAAGGGGGAGATGCAGCGAGACCTGGGTGTCTTGGTACACCAGTCATTGAAGGTAGGCATGCAGGTGCAGCAGGCAGTAAGGAAAGCGAATGGTATGTTAGCTTTCATTGCAAAAGGATTTGAGTATAGGAGCAGAGAGGTTCTACTGCAGTTGTACAGGGTCTTGGTGAGACCACACCTGGAGTATTGCGTACAGTTTTGGTCTCCAAATCTGAGGAAGGACATTATTGCCTTAGAGGGAGTGCAGAGACGGTTCACCAGACTGATTCCTGGGATGTCAGGACTGTCTTATGAAGAAAGACTGGATATACTCTCTAGAATTTAGAAGATTGAGAGGGGATCTTATAGAAACTTACAAAATTCTTAAGGGATTGGACAGGCTAGATGCAGGAAGATTGTTCCCGATGTTAGGGAAGTCCAGGACAAGGGGTCACAGCTTAAGGATAAAGGGGAAATCCTTTAAAACCGAGATGAGAAGAACTTTTTTCACGCAGAGAGTGGTGAATCTCTGGAACTCTCTGCCACAGAGGGTAGTTGAGGCCAGTTCATTGGCTATATTTAAGAGGGAGTTAGATGTGGCCCTTGTGGCTAAGGGGATCAGGGGGTATGGAGAGAAGGCAGGTACGGGATACTGAGTTGGATGATCAGCCATGATCATATTGAATAGCGGTGCAGGCTCGAAGGGCCGAATGGCCTACTCCTGCACCTAATTTCTATGTTTCTATGTTTCTATGAATCTCTAAACGAAACTAAAACCTGTTAAAAATGCACCTCTGCATATACTGGCAGATCGAAGCATCGGAAACAAACACTGTGGAATTCTCTTCCTCAGAGGGTGGTGGAGGCCGGTTCTCTGGATGCTTTCAAGAGAGAGCTAGAGAGGGCTCTTAAAAATTGCGGAGTCAGGCGATATGCGGTGAAGGCAGGAACGGGGTACTGATTGGGGATGATCAGCCATGATCACATTGAATGGCGGTGCTGGCTCGAAGGGCCAATTGGCCTACTCCTGCACCTATTGTCTATTGTCTATTGAATCCCAGCTCTCTGCTCACGTGACGCTGCTTGTTCCTACGCAATGGGAACAAGCTGTGTCTAAAAGTCATGAGATTTAGTGGCTCCTACAACTTTGTGCATCTAGCCGATCTATTCCTCACATGATTTTGTGCACTTATATAAGATCACCCCTTATTCTCCTATGCTCCTAATGGCCTTGTCCCACTGTACAAGGTAATTCAAGAGCTCTCCAGAGATTAAAAAAAAAGCAAACTCGTGGTAAGCATGTAGAATGTACGTAGCGGGTGTGCGTCGGAGCTCGGGCCATCTCTTAGCGGCTCGTAACGCTAACGGCTGGTTCTCGCGGTAAGCTCGTGAAGACTTGTGAAGATTTTTCAACATGTTGAAAAATGTCCACGAGAGCGCTGAGTATTACCGTAATTCTCCGAGTTTGAATCGGGGAAACTACAGGAGAACTCTTGAATTAGCTTGTACAGTGGAACAGGCTCTTGAGGAATAGGGTCCTAGACCTGCTCAACCTCGCCCTATAACTTAGCCCCTCGAGTCCTGGCAAGATCCTCGTAAATCTGCCCTGCACCATTTCCAGCTTTCCAGCTCCAGATTCAAGCACGTTGCCACATTTTTAATCCGAGCACTGCAAAATCTTTAGTCATCTTGGCTAACAAAAATGTAATTATCTCTTGTTCTGTCTTGCAAGTGGGGTGCGGAGAGATGAGAGAGATTAGAATTGGCACCAGTTCTCTGTATTAGATTATGGCTTGTGGTTAATTTTCAACCTGAGTTTTTATCTGATTCAATGCTCACTAACATCAATAGATGCTGCGCACAATGTGGTCAACTCAACGCCGGGAGACCAAACATTGTGCACAATGCCTCCTTCAGTGTGGCAATGGCATTGGGTCACTGGCCACGTTAATGCCCCATCCTACTCCCACTCAGTCCCATTTAGATAAAGTCTAATGTTAGCTAAGGAATGGAACCCCCATCTTCCACAGTTCAATGGTTCATGGTTCTTTATTGTCTCGTATGCATACTACGCCATTCAACTTAATATTAGACCTTGAAACATAGGACCAGAAAAGCAGAGTTAGGCCATTCGGCCCATTAAGTCTGCTCGTCATTTCCTCCTGCCTTCTCCCCCTTAACCTATGACACCCTTACTGATCAAAAATCAAGTCAATGTTCATGTTAAAAATACCCAATGACTTGGCCTCCACAGCCAAATGTGGCAAAGAATTCCACAGATTCACCACCCTCTGACCAATGAAAGTCCTCCTTATCTCCATTTATGATGAAAGAATGGATCGACTGGGCTTATTTTCACTGGAATTTAGAAGGATATCTTACAGAAACATATAACATTCTTAAGGGGATGGACAGGCTAGATGCAAGAAAAGTGGTCCCGATGTTGGGGGAGTCCAGAACCAGGGGTCACAGTTTACGAAGGCCATTTAGAACTGAGATGAGGAAAAACATTTTCACCCAGAGTTGTGAATCTGTGGAATTCCCTGCCACAGAAGGGAGTGGTGGCCAATTCACTGGAGGTTTTCAAGAGAGAGTTAGATTTAGCTCTTAGGGCTAAAGGAATCAAGGGATATGGGGAGAAAGCAGGAAACGGGTACTGAATTTGGATGATCAGCCATGATCATATTGAATGGCGGTGCTGGATCGAAGGTCCAAATGGCCTACTCTTGCACCTATTCTCTATGTTTCTATACTTCTATTCTAAAGGTAGGTCCTTTTATTTTGAGGCTGTGCCCTGTGATCGTAGGCATCTCCACATCCACTTTATCTAGACCTTTCATTATTTGGTAGGTTTCAATGAGATCGCCCCTCATCCTCTAAACTCCAGCAGGTACAGGCCCAGAGCTATCAAACGCTCCTCATACGTTAACCCAAACATCCCCGGGATCATTCTTATAAAGAATTGAGTTCAGCCTTCTCAGATATTGATCTGCTGTTTCAATCACACTTTTTACAGGTCCATGTTGTATTGCCCAAGCAATCCCATCCTCCTTCACCACACACTACCATCATTGAATCTCTCCTGTCTTCCATTTGTGGCACAGTGGCACAGCTGTTAGACACGTTGCCTTACAGTTTCTCAAAGACCCAGGTTCAATCCTGACCTCGAATCTATTGCACATTCTCCCACACCCCAAAGAAGTACAGGTTTGTACGTTAATTGGCTTTGATGAAGTTGTAAAATTGTCCCTAGTGTGTAGGATAGAACTGGTGTGTGGTGATCACTGGTTGGTGTGGAAACCGTGGGCCGAATTGCCCGTTTCCGTGCCGTATATCTCTAAAGTCTAAAGACTACCACCGTCCCTTTTTCTGAAACAATACTGTGCGGCAGATTTATATCCACTAACTTTCATCCGCGAGATGTTAAATCATCTACTAATGAGAGATGGTAGCCAACCTTTACAGAACTGTGGTTGGAGACAGGTCTCAGTCCAGTAATTCCCCTCTTCAGTTTAATCAGTCGCTGACAACAGCTTTAATAAGAGCTTCTAATTATACCAACTCTCCCAGTTTTGATATTATGTCTCCCAATCACTGTCAAGCCATACTCCAGCACCAATGGGTTCCTAATGATCCCACCAAAAGATAATGAACACTTGCAGTCACCAGGAAAAAAGTTTCACTTTAAAAACTAGACATTGTGTCAATAAGATGACTTTAAATTAATTACTGCTGGAGATCCAATAGCATTCCGTCAGCAGAAGGCACTAACGCACTCCACTACTCTCTCAGCAGAAACTAAACCCGTTAGAATTTCTCAGCAACGCCAGACAATCCCATTCACAACTTTCCATGTTAACAACTTGAACTCCCCTTCCCATTCCCACATTGAGCTTTCTGTCCTGGGCCTCCTCCACTGTCAGACTGAGGCCATACGCAAACTGGAGGAAGGAACGCCTCGTAACCGGCTTGGGCAGCTGATGAACATTGAACATAATAACAAGGAACTGCAGATAGACATAAAACACTGGAGCAACTCATCCGGTCAGGCAGCATTTCTGGAGAAAATGTTCAGGTGACATTTCGGGTCGGGACCCTCCAGATGCTGGTTTATACCAAAGAATATCAATGTGACTATGAATACAAGCGGGGTCTGAACAATCTATGAATCCCTCCTAGCCTTTCTACAACCATTTGCCAATCTAACCCTCTTAACCTATCACTTGCCTGGTTTAGTCCCACCCCAAACTCCCAGCTTTCTCCACCCCACCCCCCCAACCCCCTCCCAACTACCAGTCTAAAGAAGGGTCCCGACCTGAAATTTCAACTCTCCATGTTCTCCAGAGATGCTGCCCGACCCGTTGATTTACTCCAGCATGTTATGTCTTCCTTCTCCAATTCTCCAATTTTAGCTAACTAACTAACGAATCCCCTCCCTCCACCCCCCCAACTACAATGAGTCTGAAGAATAGTCCCGACCCAAAACATCACCTATCCATGTCCTCCAGAGATGCTGCCTGACCTGTTGAGTTTTTGTTTCTGTAAATCTGCATCCGCAGTTCTGTGCATCCCCGTTCATGGCTGCACACCCAGCCAGGGAATGGACAAGGAAAACACCCCTCTCTCAGTGACATCTGTGTTAACCTAGAACATCGAACAAGGAACCGACACTGTGGGCCGAAGGGCCTGTTTCTGAGCATCATAGAGTGGATGTGGAAAGGATGTTTCCACTGGTGGGAGAATCGAGGACCAGAGGTCAGAGCCTCCGAATTAAAGGGAGCTCGTTTAGAAAGGATGTGAGGAGGAACTTCTTCAGTCAGAGGGGAGTGAATCTGTGGAACTCATTGCCACAGAGGGCTGTAGAAGCCAAGTCGGTGGATATTTTTAAGGCAGAGATAGACAAATTCTTGATTAGAATGGGTGCCAAGGGTTATGGGGAGAAAGCAGGAAAATGGGATTAGGAGGCTGAGATCAGCCATGATTGCAATAGCCTAATTCTCCTCCTATGTTGTGCACTTATGAACATAAGAACAGACCCTTCGGTCCACAATGACTGTGCCGAACATGATGCCAACGCAAACTCTTATCTGCCTGAACCTAATCTGTATCCCTTTATTCCCTACATATCTACATGCTTATCCAAACGCCTATTAAAGGTTCTATTTCAATATTGGAAGCAACACAAGAGCTTGGTGTGCCAACTTCTTCCCCAGCCTGCGTCCTGCTGTCTCTGAACCAGCTGAATTATTGATCGGCAGAAGAGCACACTGCCATTCGGGTAACAGTTGTAAGCTTTAGACTGCATGTGTAACGGAGCTTGAAGTGTGACAGGTGGAGTACGGTGTGAGATGAAATGCAACTCCTCACATTCTGCCGACCTTGGGTGCTGGAAGGAAACATTATTCTCTACTGCAGCAAGCTATGGAAGCACTGAACTGCAGATGCTGGTTTATACCAATGATAGACAGAAAGTGCTGTAGTAACTCAGCGGGGCAGGCAGCATCTCTGCAGAAAAAGGAAGGGCCGGGACCATTCTCCCAGTTTTTATTTTAACAAATATGTAACCTGTCTTCAAAGGTTCATAAGTTCCAGGGGCATAACTAGGCTATTCAGCCGATCAAGTCTACTCCGCCATTCAAGGCTGATCTATCTTTCCCTCTCAACTCCATTCTCCCGCCTTCTCCCCATAATCCCTGACACCCTTAGTAACCATGTCTAGGATATAGGTGGTAAGGACCATCAGGAATGAAGAGGGGACCAGGCAGGTGGGGGCCAACGAGCATGAGTGGAAAGAAGGCAGGCAGTAGATAGGTGTAGGAAGAAACTGCAGATGCTGGTTTAAACCGGAGATAGACAGGAGATAGTAGGAGTAACTCAGCGGGACAGACAGCATCTCTGGAGAGAAGGAATGGTTGACGTTTCAGGCCTAGGATCTGAAAAAGGGTCTCGACATGAAATGTTACCCATTCCTTCTCTACCGAGATGCTGAATGTCCAGACGGTAGACAGGACTGTTCGGTGAACTGTTGTAACTTTGTCAGCGTCAAAATGTGGTGGCACGTGTGGTGACACTTGGCGACATCTGTGCAAGAGGTACATGTTTTTTTTTGTGTTTATTTTTTATTATTTATTTCAAACAGAATAAAAGAATAAAAAGCAAGTGTGAAACAGCATACAAAAAACAAAACAAAAATATTTATAAAGTGTCATAAACAATATCTATAAATAAATTAAATCGTATGTGTCCAAAAAGGAGCAGGAAGAAGCCAAAGCTTATTAATTCCCACCCCTTATTCAACTGCTTGTAATTATCTTATACAAATGTAGCAGCTATATGTTCACCATATGTACACCAGCCACTATATGTAATTATTTACATTTATACACTAATCAAATATTTACAAAGCCATACAAAAAAGAAAAAAAGAAAAAGAAAAGAAAAAACCCTCATATACTATACAGTATCTTAGTCATATATACAACCCATCACTCTATAATCACCCTTCCCAATACAATCAGTATAACAAATATCCCACTCACAATCACCTATCCTCATCCCAATATCCTTTTAAACAAGTGTTTTTGTACATCTTTTTAAACTGAATTATGCTTGTGCTAAGTTTTATCTCCTGTTCCAGACCATTCCACAAATTCACACCACAGATTGCTATGCACATACTTTTAAGAGTTGTTCTGACATTGTTTTTTTTTTAAATAATGACAATATAGTGTGACAATATAGTATCATTCATTCATTCATCCATTCATCCATTCATTCATTCAATCATTCAATCAATCATTCATTCAATCATACATTCATTCATTCATCAATCATTCATTCATTCAAGTGGTCAATGCTGGGAGTGATGGTCACCTGTCTTTGGCTCCACAGAAAAGTATGGCTGTCCCTGCAGAATGCTGTAGACCACCCTGGCACTGCTTCCATAGGTTGGGTCATCTGCATCTGTGGCCGTCACTTGTATCACTGAGGTCCCTGTGCGGAAACAGAGTGGACCACTTGTTAGTGGATTCAACACATCAAATACCACTGTCAAAGTTTTAGTTTAGAGAAACAGCATGAAAACAGGCCCTTGGAGAGAACTTGCAAACTCCACACAGGTCAGGATTGAACCTGGGTCTCTAGCATCATATACAGGTTCAGTGTCTGTAGCAGTGGTGGGCACATTATTAAGATCATATGTTATAGAAGCAGAATTAGGCCCTCTCTGCCATTCAAATACGACCAATCTATCTTTCCCTCTCAATCTCATTCTCCTGTCTTTTCCCCGAAATAATCAAGAATATTTCAATCTCCGCCTTAAAAATAGCCAATGGAAGCGTCCACAGCCGTCTGTGGCAATGAATTCCACAGATTTACAACAAAATAAATTCCTCCTCATCTCCTTTTTAAAGGTACATCCTTTTATTCTGATCCTGGTCCTAGACTCTCCTACTCGTGGAAACATCCTCTCCACATTCACTATATCCAGGCCTTTCACGATTCGTTAAGTTTCAATGAGGTCCCATCTTATCCTAAACTCCAGCAGGTACAGTCCAGTGCCATCAAATGTTCATCATATGTTAACCCAATCATTCCTGGGATCATTCTCATAAGCCTCATGGACACACAGTGATGCAGCAGTAGAGTTGCTGCTTTACCGCACCAGAGACCCAGGTTTGATCCTGACTACGGGTGCTGTCTGTATGGAGTTTGTAGCTTCTAGTCATGAATTGTGTGGGTTTTCTCCGGATGCTCCAGCTTCCTCCCAAAATCCAAAGACATACAGGTTTGTAGGCTAATTGTCGTGTTAAAATTGTAAAACTTGTCCCTCGTGTGAATAGGATAATGTTAGTGTCTGGAGATCGCTGGCTGGCACGGACTTATTGGGCCAAAGGGCCTGTTTCCACACTGTATCTCTAAACGAAACTAAACACTCAGAAAAAACCCCACAAGGTTAAAGGGAGAATGTACACATCCTATACAGACTGTACCCTTGGTCAGGATCGAATTTGGGTCTCGGGCGCTGTAAGGCAGCAACTTTACCGCTGAGCAACCATGCCGCCACCGCACACACTACTATCCTGTTCCATTCTACGATTTAATAATGAGGAAATGCATGAGAGGATGTTGATTTATTTGCATGGTCTTTCCTGTTTGCGTCTGGAAGATTTTTTACCAATTCTCTGAATTGCAAAATGGGAGGCAATTTGTCCTTGTCACGGGTGGATTCCAGCTTCCAGTCCACAAATCTCCACACACCCAGTCCGTCTAATTTTATTCGAGCTGTCGACAGCAACTGTGGACAACACTCCCACACACTTGAGTGCTGGATGCCAAATTCTCTCAAAGTCAACGTTGAACGACGACAATGTTTTGATTCCAAGTCTGTTCGTAGGAATGTGACTGTACACCGTCCCTACGTGTTGAAGGATATGGCAGTGGACAAATTAAATTTCTGCGCTCATGGTTTAGAAAAGCCTGCTCATGTTCCACTGTGCCAGCTGGCTAATTTAAAATCTTTTAATTAATATTTTTTCAAGACTATTAACAACATTTAAAAGACATCTGGACAGGTACATAGAGAGCTCAATGGTCCAATGGTGCTTTATTGAAGTACCGTGGCGCGGCACAGTGGCGCAGCGGTCGAGTTGCTGCCTTACTGAGCCAAAAACTCAGGTTTAATCCAGACTACGGGTGCTGTCTGTACGGAGTTTATACATTCTCTCTCTGACCGTGTGGGTTTTCTCCGGGTGACCTGGTTCTCTCCCACATTTCAAAGACATGCAGGTAAGTACTTTAGTTTAATTTTCAGATATAGTGCGGAAATACGCTAAGCAGCGAATCCACGCTAACCAGCGATCCCTGCACTATCCTATACACACACAAAGGACAATTTACAATTTTACCAAAACCAATTAGCCTACAACCCTGTACGTCTTTGGATTGTGGGTGGAAAACTGGAGCGTCCCATGCAGTCACGGGAAGAACGCGCAAACTCCGTACAGACAGTAATCATAGTCAGGATCGAACCCAGGCCTCTGGTGCTGTAAGGCAGCAACTCTACCACCATGCCGCCCTGGTTAATTGGGTTCTGGAAATTGTCCCTCGTGTGTAGGATAGTGTTAGTGTACGGGTGATCGCTGTTCGGCGTGGACTCGGTGGGCTGAAGGGCCTTCCACGCTGTATAGCTAAACTAAATTAAACAAAATTATCACCACATGTTCCGAGGTACAGCAAAATTCCTTTTTTTACACGCAGTTCAGCAAAAATGTTATTATGCAGAAGCACAATCAAATGTTATTATGCACTATCACAACCATGAGTGTGCGAATGGTAGATCACACTGAGGCAGTACACATGAGTCACCTCCATTTTGTATGATTCAAGTCCAAAAGGTTCAGATGGATATGGACCAAACACGGGCAAATGCGATTAGCTTGGATGGGGCCAACTTTGCCAGCATGGACTAGATGTTGTGAAGGGACACTTTCAATACTGTGTGACTGACTACATTTCAGTCATCAAGCAACGTGGACATCAATATATTTGACCCACGTCTCAATGTACCGGAAATGAACGTTTTGCTGGACTGACACAGAGTGCTGGATTAACTCTAGTGGGACAGGGAGCATCTTTGGAGAACATGGATAGATGAGGTTTTGGGTCAGGACCCTTCTTCAGCCTATCACATATAAGGTAGACAATTAGAACCCCTTCCTAAGGTGGAAATAGCAAAGACTTGAGGGCACAAAATTGAGGTGAGAGGGGCAACGTTTAAAGAGGGTGTGTGGGATAAGATTATTTTAGAAACATAGGAACATAACAAATAGGTGCAGGGGGAGGCCATTCGGCCCTTCGAGCCAGCACCGCCACTCATTGTGTTCATGGCTGATCATCCCCAATCAATAACCTGTGCCTGCCTTCTTCCCATATCCCTTGATTCCACTAGCCCCTGGAGCTCTATCTAACTCTCTTTTAAATCCATCCAGTGACTTGGCCTCCACGGCCCTCTGTGGCAGGGAATTCCACAAATGATGCAGAGCATGGTGGGTGCCTGGAAGGCACAGCCAGGGGTGGTGGTGGAGGTAGATTTGACAGTGGTGTTCAAGAAGCCTTTAAATAGGCACATGGATAAGCAGGAAATGGAGAGATGGATCAAGTGCAAGCAGCTGGGTTTAATTCAGCTGCACACACATTGTGGACTGAAGGGCCTGTTACTATACTGTACTGTTTTAATTTACCCAGTTGCTGTAAGTGGGACTTAACCACATAATGATGAAATCCTCCTCCAATTATATCATTACTTTGCATTTACCGCTAAAAGGTCAAAGCATTTTTTGGTTAAAAAAGTCTATGACAGTAACTGTTATCATGAGGTGGCTGGATAGCTATTAAAATCCATTCACATTAGCCCAAAGCACAATTCAGTAGAACTAGTGAATGATTCTTTATATTACCTGCAGCCTAACCTGTTCCTTCACAGTGGCGTGGTACACAGACAGAGGAGATTAGTTTGACTGGGCATCATGTTGGGAATGGACATTGTGGGCCGAAGGGCCTGTTCCTGTGCTGCACTGTTATATGTTCCGACAACTGTCCCCTAAGTACAGCATTACCTCAGAATGTATATCAAAACCATCACCTCCAGTACAACATCCATATACATTATAGATCAACACCCATCACCAACAGATTTGTTCTTTTCTTACCTTTCATTCATTTGTTCTTTGTACCTTTTCATATCTCTAATTCCTCTCTCCCCTGACTCTCAGTCTGAAGAAGAGTCTCAACCCGAAACATCACCTATTCCTTTTCTCCAGAGATGCTGCCTGACCCACTGAGTTACTCCAGCATTTTGCATCTATCTACAGCACATCATTCCCTCAGGTCAGTTTAATTTAATTTAGTTTCGTTTAGTTTATTGTCACTTGTACTAAAGTACAGTGAAAAGCTTTTTTACTGCGTGCTATCCAGTCAGCGGAAAGACATGATTACAATCAAGCTGTCCACAGTGTACAGATACAGGATTAAGGGAATAATGTTTAGTTCAAGATAAAGTCCAGTAAAGTCTGATTAAAGATAGTTCGAGGGTCTCCAAAGTGGTGGATGGAAGGTCAGTACCGCTCCCTAATTATTGATAGGGTGGTTCAGTTGCCTGATAACAGCTGGGAAGAAAATGTCCCTGAATCTGGAGGTGTGCGTTTTCACACTTCTGTACCTCTTGCGGGAGAGAGAGGGGAGAAGAGGGAGTGACTGGGGTGAGACGAGTCCTTGATTATGCTGGTAGCCTTCCCGAGGCAGCGTGAAATGTAGATAGAGTCAATGGAAGGGAGGTTGGTTTGCATGATGGTCTGGGTTGTACATAAACACCTATCACCTACACTACAGCATTCCTTCAGTAAATCCCATAAGTAACTGGTTGGGCTGATATCTGGGAATGTTTACAATGAGACCCCCTTCAACACCATCCATTTGAGGGAAAAAAATAGAAAATAGAAAATGAAATGTTGGAAGCATCTGGTATAGGTTACTAAATTAATAATTGATTTGTGCAGTTTAACATCATTGTACGTATGAAGCCTATCAATTATTTATACAAAAGATACTGCAACATGATTCAGTGACCATCAATTCTGTCCCAGAGTAATGGAAACAAGGTTTAATATTCATGTATTGCAGGAGATATATAAGTGGATATTTTATCAATTGTAATTTAAAATGAATAATCGCAGTACCAAAAGTGTTTTTAATCAATGTGACTGTTGGGACTTACTCTCCCGGGTTGTTCACTATGCTGAAGCATTTTTCTACAAAGCTGGGAGTTGTGTGAATAAGTAGCTGAATCTGTGAGGTGGAATGTGAAGTGAGGATTTAATGTGAATCTTGCACACTTTGAACCTTTTGTAGTGTCGGAAGGCGATTGCCTTGCTGGTTGGGACAGGTGAAAGGCCACTCAAGTGAGGATGGTAGATTATGTGGCAACAACTAATTGTCGATTGTACACTGAGTGGCACAGTAGCGCAGCAGTAGAGTTGCTGCCTTTTAGTGCCAGGGACCCAGGGTCGAACATGATCTCGGCAACTGACTGCACGGAGTTTGTACGTTTTCCGTGTGATCTGTGTGGGTTTACTCTGGGTGCTCCGATTTCCTCCCACTCTCCAAAAATGTGCAGGTTTGTAGGTTAATTGGCCTCTGTAAATTGTAAGTTGTCCCTAGTGTGTAGGATAGTGCTAGTGATTGTTGGTCGCTGCGGGACCAGTAGGCTGAAGGCCCTGTTTCCACGCTGTATCTCTAAACTAAAATATAAAACAAAACTAAACCTGTTGAGCTACTTCAGCACTTTGTGTCCTTTAGTCTAAATGGATGGTTGATGGTTAGCATGGACTTAATGGGCCGAAGGAACAGTTCCCATTGTGCTTGGCTCTATGTCACTATTGAAAGGACATTCGTGATTAGCAGAAAGCAAAAGGACTATGATAATACTGAACCATTCTATCAACAACGGTGCTGAGCTACCATCTACCTCATTGAAGACCCTTGGACTATCTTTAATCAGACTTTACTGGGCTTTAACTTGCACTAAACATTATTCCCTTTATCATGAGTCTGTACATTGTCGATGGCTGGTTAGCACACACCATAAAAGCTTTTTACTGTACCACGGTACTTGTGACAATAAATTAAACTAACTAATATCTCTAGTTAATTTATAACTATTAGGGCGGCATGGTGACACAGTGGTAGAGTTGCTTCCTTATAATGCCAGAGACCCGGGTTCAATCCTGACTACGGGTGCTGTCTGTCCAGAGTTTGTACCTTCTCCCCATGAACTGCATGGGTTTTCTCCGGCTGCTCCGGTTTCCTCATACAAGTATAAGTTTGTAGCTTAATTGACTTGGTAAAATTATAAATTATCCCCAGTGTGTAGTTAAGTGTTAGTGTGTGAGGATCTCTGGCCGGGATGGACACGGTGGGCTGAAGGGCCTGCTTCCACGCTGTATCTCTAAACGAAACGAAACTAATCTCAAACCTACCCACAGGAGACATTTCAGGGATGCTGGTGAGGTAGGGTCCGTCCAGAAACCGTGGCTCGTTGTCATTGATGTCCTGAATCTTGACGATAAACTGGGAGAGAGGTTCGACTGGTTTGTTGGTGAGGCGGTCGACAGCCTGGGCCCGCAGAGCATAGTACGCCTGCTCCTCGCGGTCCAGCCGCTTGGTGGCATGGATGTCCCCCGTACTCTCGTCAATGATGAAGATGGAACCCGCCCCTTCTCCTGAAAGCACGTACTTGATGGAGCCATCACCCCGGTCAACATCAGAATGGAGCTGGGGGTAAACAGATACAACATAAGCATTGTCATAGAGGGAGCCATAGTCACACAGTATGGAAACAGACCCTTCAACCCAACTTGTCCGCACCGACCAACATGCCCCATCTACATGAATCCCATCTGCCCATATCTATCTAAACCAGTCCTATCCATGTACCTGCCCAAATTTATCTTAAATGTTGCGATAGTACCTGCCTCAACTATTTCCTCCGGCAGCTCTTTCCATGCACCCACCATCCTTTGTGTAAAAAAGCCCCTCAGGATTCTATTAAATCTTTCCTCCATCATCTTAAACCTATGTCCTCTTGTTCTAGATTACCCTACTCCAGGGCAAAAGACACTGGTGCTTTTTTCAATACACAAAGCCATTAACACACACCTCCATATTCAGGTACTATCTTCTTCCCAGCTGTTATCAGGCAACTGAATCTCCCTATCACCAACTGGAGAGCAGTCCTCAATCTTCCATGTTCTTCATTGGAAACCTTTGTAGTATCTTTAATTGGACTTTACTGGACTTTATCTTGCACTAAATGTTATTCCCTCTATCCTGTATCTGTACACTGTGGATGGCTTGATTGAAATCATGCATAGTCTTTCTTCGGACGGAATACAGCGCAACAAAAAGAGCTTTTCCCTGTACCTTAGTACATGTGACAATAAACTAAACTAACACTGTTATGCAAAGATGTGGTTTTGCCAATAGACAATACCATTGACAATGCCAGCTGACAATCCACCAGTATGTATCGTGAATTCTCCAATTTTAGGTAACTTTCAACCTCCCGCAACACGATATTCTGTACTGTGATTATTTATTCTTTTCCACTACGTGATGTACTCATGTATGGCATGATCTACCCTGTTAGCAGATTAAAAAATGCTTTTCACTGTATTTACTCTTCTTTAGACTTGAGACTTTAAAGATACAGTGGGGAAACAGGCCCTTCAGCCTACCAAGTCCATGCCGACCAGCTATCCACATACACTAACAATATCTTAAGTATCTTACACACTAGGGACAATTAAATGTTTTTGACAATGCCAAATTAACCTACAAACCTGTGCGTCTTTGGAGTGTGGGAGGAAACCGGAGCACCCGGAGAAAACCCATGTGGTCAGAGCTAGAGAGGGCTCTTAAAGATAGCGGAGTCAGGGGATATAGGGAGAAGGCTGGAACGGGGTACTGATTGGAGATGATCAGCCATGATCACATTGAATGGTGGTGCTGGCTCGAAGGGCTGATTTGACCTACTCCTGCACCTTTTGTCTATTGTCTATTATCACAGGAAAAATGAACAAACTCCCCACAGACAGCAACCATAGTCAGGATCAAACCTGGGTCTCTGGCACTGTAAGGCAGCAACTTTACCGCTGCGCCACCGTGTCACCCCATATATCTCAGTACATGTAACAATAATAAGCCAATTCCGATAAACTGAATTTCACCGCCATGTGCAGTGCTTTCAGTAGTTAAATTCTACTCAGAACCCCTGAAAAAGAGTTGAGGACATGCAAAAGTACATTAAAAGCAGCACCGTGAAATTTGGGTCACAGAGGTTGTTCAAAAATGGGACACACGTAGTTCCCATCAGCAGCTGAAGGTGGAGGTTACAGCTGTGCTGCCATTACTATGCTGATCGCTCCATATGCGCAACACGCAATTAGGAAGATTTGCAGCATGTTGGCCTTTATTGCAAGGTCAGTGTACAAGATAAAAGGCATTTTGCTGCAATTACACAAAAGCTTTGTCTGATCACACTTCTGTATGGTTCTTGAACGTTGATATCATTTAGTTTAGTTTAGTTAAGTTTGGTTTAGTTTATTCTGCTTTCATTTAGTTTAGTTTAGTTTAGCTTGTTTGGTTTAGTTTAGGATAATTTGTTTTAGTTTAGTTTAGTTTAGTTTGGTTGAGAGACACAGCACAGAAACAGCCCCTTCGGCCCAAAGGGTTTGCGCCGACCGGCGATCTCCGTACACTAACAATATCCTACACACTGGGGACAAATTACAATTTTTACTAAAGCAATTAGCCTATGAATCTGCATGTCTTTGGTCATAGAGTCAGGGAGTGATACAGTGTGGAAACAGGCCCTTCAGCCCAACCTGCACACACCAGCCAACGTCCCAGCTACAGTAGTCCCACCTGCCCGCGTTTGGCCCATATCCCTCCAAACCTATCCTATTCATGTACCTGTCTAACTGTTTCTTAAACGTTGGGATAATCCCAGCCTCAACTACCACCTCTGGCAGCTTGTTCCATCATTTTCTCCTTCACCTTAAACCTATGTCCTCTGGTCCTCGATTCATCAACACTGGGTGAGTGCATCTAGTGTGGGAGGAAACCAAAGCTCCCGGAGAAACCCACGCAGGTCACGGGGAGAATGTACAAACTCCTTACAGATGGCACCAGAGACCTGAGTTCAATCCTGACCATGGATGCTGTCTGTACATAGTTTGTACGTGTTTCCTGTAACCGCGTGGATCTTCTAAAGTTGCTCCGGTTTCCTCCCGCACTCCAAAGACGTACAGGTTTGTAGGTTAATTGGCTTGGTATAATTGTCCCAAGAGTGGAGGATCGTTTTGGTGTATGGGGTGATTGCTGGTCAGGGCGGACCCAGTGGGCGGAAGGGCCTGTTTCCACAATTTATCTCGGAAATCTAAAGTAATATCTAAAGTAAAGTGTACAGTGATACAATTAAATAATTCAGTTTGGAGATACAGCATGGAGACAGGCCCTTCAGCCCATCGAGTCCACGCCAACCATCGATCATCCTGTACACTAATTCTATGTTATCATTCTCTATAAATTGTAAGAGGCAATTTACAATGGCCAATTAACCTACAAATCTGCATGTGTTTAGTATGTGGGGGGAAACCGGAGCACCCAGAGGAAACCCACGCAGTCACAGGAGAATGTGCAAACTCCACACAGACACCACCCAAAGTCAGAATCAAACCTGGGTCTCCAGTGCTGTGAGGCAGCAGATCTACCAGCTGTAAAAGTTGTTTTGCATGTCATCCAAATAAATCGTCCACATTAGAGAAATGAAACCATATCTGAGTACAACGGGTAGTGCAAAATGAAAAGAGGAAAGAGAGTGCGGAATATAATGTCACAGCTTACAGTGAAAACCTTTTTGACTGCATGTGATCCAGTCAGTGGAAAGACTACAGAGAAAGTGCAGATTAAAAAGTGGAAAGGCTACAAAGAGGCCTAGGCAACAGATCTGCAGTGTGATGGAACCTTCCAACGTGTAGCAAGCATTCCAGAATCTGTAGGACTCTGGAAGACAGTAAACAAAGCATCCCTTTTCTCTATAGATACTCCTTTGGAAACTAGATCATCAGGTCCTCGAGATTTCTAAGTTTTCAGCCTCATTAATTTCCTCATGATTTCTTTAACTAATTCTCTTAATATCCACATTGACCCTGATCCTTGTTGCTGTAGATGATTCTTGCATCTTCTTTAGTGAAGACAGGCACAAGGTTTTATTTAAATACCTCTGCTCTTTCCCTTATTAGAAACAATGCCATTTCTGAATATAGGGCACAGACAATTCTTGTCACTAATCTTCCTTTTTCGTAGGCAAGGGGGGTGGGAGATTGCAACCTTCACCTGGTCCGCCCTGTTTCGACGAATGCAATCACCTGGCATGCACAATCAAATAAGATCAAATAGAACAGGTTTAGACAAGATGAAGAAGTAGGCAAGGAAGTTTAAAGTCCTGATCGCTGTTCCTTGCTAGTTAACTCTCAATTTTCCATTTCCATGTCAATTTTTTGCTCAGTACAAAACACTTCAAAATCAGGCGGCGCAGAGATGCAGTGGTAGAGTTGCTGCCTTACAGTGCCAAAGATCCGGGTTCGATCCTGGCTATGGATGCTGTCTGTAGGGAGTTTGCACATTCTCCCTGTGATCGCATGGGTTTTCTTCGGGAGCTCCGGTTTTCTCCTACACTCCAAAAACTTACAGGCTTGTAGGTTAATTGGCTTCTGTAAGTTGTAAATTGTCCCTAGTGTGAAAGATCGTGTTAGTGTAAGGGTAAGACTTGGTGGGCTGAAGGGCCTGTTTCCATGTTGTATCTCTGAAGTCTAGAGATGCACAGTACAGAATGCAGAGAAATGTGAGGTGTTGCATTTTGGAAAGTGTAACATGGGCAGGACATACACAGTGAATGGTAGTGAAGTGTTGTAAAGCAGAATGATCTAGGAGTGCAGGTACCTAGTTCTTTAAAGGTGGCATCACAGGTAGATGGGTTGGTCAAGAAGGCTTTTGGCACATTGGCTTTCATCGGTCAGAGTACTGTATAGAATTTGGGAGGACATGTTGCAGTTAAATAAAATATTGGTGAGGCTACATTTAGAGTATTGTGTTCAGTTCTGGGTACCATGTTATAGGAAAGATGCAGTTAAGTTCAAAAGCGTTCAGAGAAGATTTACAAGCATGTTGCCAGGATTTGAGCTATAGGGAGAGATTGAGTAGGCTGGAATTCTATTCCCTGGAGTGCAGGAGGAAGAGGGGTAGATCATGAGAGGAATAGATCAGGTAAATGCACAATCTTGCCCGGAGTAGGAAAATCAAGAAACAGGGAACATAGGTTTAAGGTGAAGGGGAAAAGATTTTATAGGAATATGAAGGGTGCCTTTTTCATGCAAAAGATGGTGGGTGTATGGAACGAGCTGAAGGAGGAGGAGGCCGTTATGGCAGGGACTATTGCAACGTTTAAGAAGCAATTAGACAGGTACATGGATAGGACAGGTTAAGAGTGATATGGGCCAAACGCAGGCAAGTGGGACTCATGTGGATGGGACATGTTGGTCAGGGTGGACAAGTTGGGCCGAAGGCCCTGTTTCCACACTGTGTGACTATGACTCCATGGTCTAGAATCCTCCAGCTTACTGGTATCTGTTCTGGCAGCTTTATAAGCCTTTCCTTAGATTTAATAGATTCCACTTTTCCTGTTGTGTTTTTTGCCCTTGGAGGAATATGTATTGGTAGCAAATCATATTATATATTTAACTGCTAACATGTCCTTTGTCAGGCTCTTTAGAGTAGTTTCTGCAATCTACAGTCAACCTGCTCATGTGTTGTCCATAGTGTGTGTAGGGTAGGGTTTTTGTGCAGGGCTCGCTGGTCGGTGCATGCTTGATGGGCCGAAGGGCCTGTTTCAGTGCTGTATCTCTAAACTTGACTAAACAAAAAAGACTTGTGCGTTTACCTGATCTCTGCCTCTGATAATTTTGCAGTGCTCCACACAAACCTGGTTGCTGTGAGGGGGGCAACTGTGGCTTGGCCAGCCCAACCTTTAGCTGAAGTTTCCCATCCCTAGAACCCTGCTGGTGATTATTTCCTGCAACTCCTCAAGACTTGTAACAAGACGGACGATAATTAGCTCCCTCTCTTTCCTCCAATCCACTTCAGATGTGTAACTATTCCTTGTGGCCCGACCAACACTGATGTAGCTCATGAAGGCGACAGCTCAGCCTTCCGTTGCTGTCACTAGTTAGTGCCTTAGTGTCTCACAAAACCAGGCAGAACCTATTCATCTATAAAAAGCCTCTTGAAGTATCATTAATGTTCCACCACAATTTCCACATGGTGGAATATTTTCACTTTTAATTGTCAGGTTTAGCATATTGAGTAATACCTTTTATCCCAGGGAAATAATTGCAATGAACTGAAGAGCCCTGACAGCCCTGATGAAAGAAAACTCATACAGTTCAGGCATTATAACATCTTGAAGAATATTTGTCTTTCTGTTAAACAGTTCACATATCTTAAGAAAGAAAATAATGCATTGAGTCATAGAGTCATACAGCATGGAAACAGAGCGACGGGATTGGTTCTGTCTTCGATCTACGCGGCAACACTAACTCAATACTTTACTTCCCCAACATCAGCCACAAGACTTGACTTTGTGCCTGGTGATTGTCACAGACCTGGCTGAGGCCCCACTTATGAACGGAATCAATATTTAATTACAGAGTAGCAATGATGTCAAAACGTAGTCAATTCAGTCTGATTTTTTAAAAAATGTGTATGTGCTTTAATTCAAGCAAAGAAACAAACATACATAGTATCACAATCAAAGACTGCCTTTGTGGCAGTTTACAAAACAACAGTCATCAATTTAAAATAACGTCAACATCATCAATATTACACTCGACCTCCCATGGCGACCAGTGTTCATGTAAAGGGCCTGTCCCACGAGCATGCGACTGCATGCGGCAAGCGCGACCAAACCAGAAGCGGGGGCTGCGCGGAGGTCGAGTGATCCCCGTACAGCGCCTGTCCCACCAGCATGCGACTGCATGCGGCGAGCGCGACCAAACCGGAAGTGGGGGCCGTGCGGAGGTCGAGTGATCCCCGTACAGCGCCTGTCCCACCAGCATGCGACTGCATGCGGCGAGCGCGACCAAACCGGAAGTGGGGGCCGTGCGGAGGTCGAGTGATCTCCGTACAGCGCCTGTCCCACCAGCATGCGACTGCATGCGGCGAGCGCGACCAAACCGGAAGTGGGGGCCGCGCGGAGGTCGAGTGATCCCGTACGAGTTGAGTGAAGTTCGAGCGAAGTTCACGCTAGGCGTACGCCATCAAGACGCGAGGCCGTACGGCTCAAGCGACCATGTTAGGTCGCGCTTGCCGCATGCAGGCGCATGCTCGTGGGACAAGCCCTTTTGGCCTCCAGAGACCCCGTGGACCGCGTGTTCCCTCTCCAGGGACTCCCGTACACAGACGTAGGCCCGGAAAAGGCACAGGCAGCCGTCTCTGGTGTGGCCACCAACTACCTGCTGCCTGGACCCACAAATGGCCATCTTGGCCAGGCCTAGGAGCAAACCGACAGGGCGCCCTCATCACACCCACCCCCTCCCACCCGGCCCTCCCCCCTCTGTATCGGGTGGCCAAATATCAGGAGCGTGGGCTTGAAATGCATCAATTTAGTCTGACGGGAGTGAATGCAGGACCTCATGGGCTGTGAGCTTCACTCCAGATCAACGTACACACCTAATCACAGCACGGCCACAGAGTTGCACTTCATGTCACACTGCCTGATACATAGGGAAGCATTGACAGACAGAGAGATCTTGGGGTCCAGGTCCACAGCTCCTTGAAAGTAGCCGCAAGTAGATGTAGTGGAAAAGTGGGCGTTTAAAATGTTTGCCTTCTCTGGGATGGCCAATTCACCATCTCTAGTCATGTTCAAAAGTTAATGTCTTTGTTGGGAAGAAGCCCCTCTTCATGGTTTCCAGACTCCTATATCTTCATCACGATGGCAGGAGTGAAATGGAGTGTGGCCAGCATGCTGTGGGTCTCTGATGATGCTGGCTGCCTCTCTGAGGCTCCACCTCATATAGATCCCTTAGATGGTGGGGAGGTCAGTTCCTGTGATGGATAGGGCAGTGTCCACCAGTTTTTTTATGATCTTCTTCATTGCTTAGCATTCGAGTTGTTGAACCAGGCCGTGATGCAAGCAGTCAATATGCTCTCTACCGGATACAAACTGGGTTTGGATCAGTCATGGTCTGGCCAGAATATGGATCAAGTTTTCCTTTTCTACCTGAATAAAGGTGGACCATAACACACCCAGACCACAGGTTTCGTTCAGAAATATTCAAGCGTTCATAAGTTATAGGAGAAGAATTAGGCCATTCAGCCCATCGAGCCTACTTCACCATTCAATTGCGACTGATCTACCTTCCCTTCGCAACCTTCTCCTCATAACCATTTACACCTTTATTAATCAAGAACCTGTCAACCTGCACTTTTAAAATACCCAATGACTTCACCTCCACAGCCACCTGTGGTAATGCATTCCAGAGATTTACCACCCACTGACTAAAGACATTTCTTCACATCTCCTTTCTAAAGGTATGTCTTTTTATTCTGAGGCTATGACCACTGGTCCTAGACTCCCCCACAAGTCGAAAGATCGTCTCCACATCCACACTATCCCGGCCTTTCACTATTTGGTAGGTTTCAATGAGTTACCCTCTCATCCTTCTAAACTCCAGTGAGTACAGGCCCAGTGTGGTCAAACACTCATCATATGTTAAACCAAACATCCGCTCTTAAAGATAGCGGAGTCAGGGGATATGGGGAGAAGGCAGGAACGGGGTACTGATTGTAGATGATCAGCCATGATCACATTGAATGGCGGTGCTGGCTCGAAGGGCCGAATGACCTACTCCTGCACCTATTGTCTATTGTCTATTGTCTATTGTCTATTGTCTATCCCCGGGATTATCCTCGTAAACCTCCTTTGAATTCTTAAGCTGCTTAACTTGAAAGTAAGAAACACTTCGGAAATTTTGTTATAGTTTAGATTAGAGATACTGCGTGGAAACAGTCCCTTCGGCGCACCAATTCCACGCTGACCAGCGATCACCCGTACACTACCACTATCCTACACGTTATAACGAAGCCGGGTCTCTGGCACTGTAAGGCAACAACTCTACCGCTGTGCCACCATGCCACCGTAAGTCATGGAGAATAAAGCCAAGTGTATAGGAAGGAACTGCATATGTTGGGTTATACTGAAGATAGACACAAAATGGTGGAGTAACTCAGCCGGTCAGGCATCATCTCTGGATAAAAGGAATAGGTGACATTTCGACAACCTGAAACATTCCTTCTCTCCATAGATGCTGCCTGTCCCACTGAGTTACTTCAGCATTTTAGGTCTATCTTGGAAATAAAGCCAAAATAGATTAAAGACGCAGAGAGGCTTCCTTTAATTAAAGTAAATTAAAGTTCATTTGGAGTTATCTGTCAAATTTAGTCAAGACATCAAGGCTTGTGAGGCGAGACAATATTGCCGGCCATGTCATTGTACGGATGATTAACATGGTCCCGTCAAATTCCTATCTCATCTGTCCTCGATCCCGTAATCTTTTTGGAATATAAAGATTAACTTCCACGTTAGAGTAATGAGTTGAGCCGCTGCGATAACATTCGCACAATAGCACTGCCAAGTGTAATTTCCTGCTATTTGTTAACATTCAGTTCCTGCTTTTGTCCTTTATTTATTGATATACTCCATTCCCCCATATAAAGAGCACTGCTTTCTGTTAGCCTTTTGATCATTTCCTGTACCTGTTTGTGACATATTAATAATTTTAATTAACTCTCTGAACTGTAGAGCTGCTGCCTCACAGCACTAGAGACCTGGGTTCGATCCTGACCTCAGGTGCTGTCTGTACAGAGTTTGTACATTCTCTCTGTGACCGCATGGGTCTTCTCCAGGTGTTCTGGTTTCCTCACACACTATAAAGACGTGCGGGTTTGTAGGTTATTTGGGTTCTGTAAATTGTCCCTATTGTGTAGGATAGAACTAGTGTACGGGGCGATCACTGACCGGTGTAGACTCGGTCAGCCGAAGGACCTGTTTCCATGCTGTATCTACAAACTAAACTAAACAGAGTGAAATAGGGACTTCTCTAACAACAACCTAGTCATATACCCACTCCAAATCACCAGCCCTCTGAAAGCATCGCAATGAAAATGTTTCCACGTCTTTATTTGGCAAGAGACTTATCTATGATATGCTTTATGGTTCAACTCCTTAAGTCTTTGGAGACACAAGAGACTGCCAATACTGGATCAAGTAATAAACTACTGAAAGAACTCAGCTGGTCTCTCCATGGATGTTGCTTGGTTTCTTCCAGCAGTTTATTTCATGTTCATAGAGTCATGGAATAGAGTCATACAGGGTGGAAACAGGCCCATTGTCCCAAATGGCCCACATCGACCAACATGTCCCATCTACAGTAGTCCCATCTGCCTGCATGGCCCATATGCCTTTAAACCTGTCCTATCCATGTACCTGTCTAAATGTTTCTTAAACCTTGCGTTCCTTGTTTCTTAAGTTTTTGCCTTTATCAGGGTTTGGAGCAGATATCTTTAAAGGAGTGCTAACTTTCAGACAATTTTAGCATTCATGTGCAATTACAAATTGTACAGAGATGACACTTGTGCAGAGAGGTGGCAGATCCAAAATGCTGGTAGAATATTGTGCTGCAGAAAGGAATTGCAGATGTTGATTTACAAAAAAAAACACAAAGTGCTGGAGCAACTCAGCAGGTCCAGCAGCATTTCTGGATATGGATAGGCATAGAATCTGATCGGAAACCTTCTTCAGACTGATTTAGACTTTAGAGATACAGTGCAGAAACAGACCTTTCAGCCTACCTAATCGGTGCCAACCAGCGATCACTCCGCCACTATCCTACTCACTATAATTTACAGAATTAACAGGGGGATGGACGAAAGTGTGTGTGTGGGGGGGGGGGGTGTTTCTAGGTTACTAGGTTTAGTAATCTAAAAATTATCATGTCAGGCAGCATCTCTGGAGAAAGAGGATGGGTGATGTTTCGTGTCGGAATCATTTTCAGACTGAAGATAGAGGGGGGGGGGACTGGTGGTAAAAGGAACATTTTTGTAACTGGGGGGAAGGGAGAGAAGAGTGGGACTCAGGGATGCAGAGGAGGCATGTGTGAGGGCTCCATCTGTGATAGAAGAGGGGAACACACTTTCCCACCTCCAGATCCCCCCACCCCTTAAGTTGGAAGAAGGGTTCCTACTCAAAACATCACTCATCCTTTTTCTCTAGAGATGCTGCCTGACCCATTGAGTTACTCCAGCACTTTGTGCCTATCAATGTCCATGCCTGTAAGTTGTAAGCTACCCAAGCGAAATCCTGCCTGATTCGCTGAGTGACTCTTTTGGTTACCCAGCATCTGCTGTTCCTTGTGAGTACATATACACTGTCCCCGGCACTGCAAGGAGTAGATGGGATAGAGGAATGAAATAGAACGAGTGTGAATGGGTGATCGATGGTCGGCGTGGACTCGGTGGGCCGAACAGCCTATTTCCATGCTGTATCTTTCAATCTATCAAATCAATCAATAAATCACTGCAGGTAATGAGCGCCAGATCTTGTTTACGCTCTATAAGCTTTCCTTGCCACTGTGTTTTATCCACTGTCCAAAAATGTTTAAATCTCTTGAAACCAACTGCTCTTTGGAGCTGCTACCCTTGCTTGCCTTGTCTAAAAGTGGCACAGTGGGGCAGCAGTCGAGATGTGGACTTACAGCGCCAGAGACCCAGGCTCGATCCTGACTATGGGTGCTCTCTGTACGGAGTTTGTACGTTCACCCCATGACCCATGTGGGTTTGCTCCAGGTGCTCTGATATCCTCCCACACTCCAAAGATGTACAGTTTTGTAGGTTAATTGGTTTCGGTAAAATGGTAAATTGTCCCGAGTGTGTAGGATAATAATAATAATAAATTTTATTTATGGGCGCCTTTCAAGAGTCTCAAGGACACCTTACAAAAATTTAGCAAGTAGGGGAAAACATGTAAGCGGAATGAAATAAATAGTAGAGACATGACTAGTACACAAATTAAAGACAGAATTCAATTCAAAACACAATATGAGGCAATTCAAGCACAGATGAAAAGGGAGGGGGACGTGGGGCTAAGGATAGGCAGAGGTGAAGAAATGGGTCTTGAGGCGGGACTGGAAGATGGTGAGGGACACGGAATTGCAGATCAGTTGGGGGAGGGAGTTCCAGAGCCTGGGAGCTGCCCTGGAGAAGGCTCTGTCCCCAAAACTGCGGTTGGACTTGTGGATGGAGAGGAGACCGGCTGATGTGGATGGATCTGAGGGACCGTGAGGGTTGGTGATGTGGAGGAGGTCAGGGACCGTGAGGGATGGTGGAGGGCTTTGTAGAGGAGGTCAGGATTTTGAGGTGATCCGGGGGGAGGGGAAGCCATGAAGTGGAGGTGGTTGTGTAGGTGGGGACCAGGATTTTGTAGGGACTCGGTGGGAGATGAGACGCTGTATCTCAAAACTAAACTAAACTTTGAGTGATCTGTGGTCACTTCACTACATTATGAGTATGGGGCATCACTGGTCGGCGCGGACACAACGGCACACCCAAGTCGCTTGTTCATGTTCACACTGCCTATCTCAAAACTGCAAACTCAAAACTAGAGCCCATCGTGATCTGATACAAATCACTTCACTACATTATGAGGAGAATATTCCCAGCATCTGCAGTGTAACCAGATAATTAGCAGTGAGATGACACAACTGTTCCACACCATGAGTCGCTTTGATCATGATCTCACTGCCTGAATATTGATGGAAGTGCATAATCTTCAAAAGCTAGAGACAAAGAACTGCAGATGCTGATTCATACCAAAGATAGACACTACATGCTGGAGTAACTCAGCGGGTCAGGCAGCATTTCTGGAGAAATAGAATGGGTGACGTTACGGGTCGGGTTGAAAGTAGCAAGTTGGGGAGTGTGAAAACGCAAACCACCAGATTCAGAACAAGTTTCTTCTCAGCTGTTATCAGGCAACTGAACCATCCTAGCAACAACTATCTACCTTATTGGAGACGCTCAGGCTCTCTTTGATCAGACTTAACGGGCTTTATTTTGCAACAAACGTTATTTACGTTGTTCACGTTATCATGTATCTGTACGCTGTGAATGGCATGATTGTAATCATGTACACTCTTTCAGCTGACTGGCTAGCACGCAACAAAAGCATTTCACAGTACCTCAGCATACGTGATAATAAACTAAACTAAACTAAAGTGAAGAGCAGGAGGTGAGAAAAGACCAGGATCAATCAGGGCCAGCCACAAATGACATCAGGCAGGGTGGTGCCCATTGTCGGCCAGGGAAGGCGTGACCTCAAGGGAGATACATTGTGGTGAAGTGTGGAACTGGTTAAACGTCTAGAGGTGGGGAAAGGTGGCAAGGGGACGTGTTGGTGGAGAGGAGGGGAGTGTATGTAGAAGTTCCTTAAAATTCGGGAATACAACTTTCATACCGCTGGGTTGTAAGTTACCCTGGTCTCGACCCGAAACATCACCTATTCCTTCGCTCCATAGATGCCACCTCACCCGCTGAATTTCTCCAGCTTTTTTGTCTACCTTCAAGTGAAAGATGAGGTTCTGTTCCTCCAGTTTGTATGTGGCCTCACTCTGGCAATAGAGGAAGTCCAAGACAGAAAAGTCAGTGTGGGCTTGAGGGAAGGGGAAATAAAATGGTTGGCAATCCAAGAGATCCCGTAGGCCTCGGTTATTTGCTTAAAGGCTTGAAAAGGGAAAAATATTGGCAGGCCTCTTGGCAAAGAGCGGGAAAATTGAACTGATTAGAGTTCTCTCTCAGAAGACATAGCATGGATCCAGATAGGTTGAAAGACCTCTTGGTCTGCTGTATCGCCTGTGAAATCATCAGAGAAGGAATAGATGTGGAGAGGATGTTTCCACTAGTGGGAGTCCAGGCCCAGAGGCCACAGCCTTTGAATAAAAGAACGTACCTTTAAACAGGAGATGAGGAGGAATTTCTTTAGTCGGAGGTGAATCTGTGGAATTTATTGTCACAGACTGCAGTGATGGCCAAGTCAATGGATATGTTTGAGGTGGAGATGGACAGATTCTTGATTAGTATGGGTTTCAAAGGGTATGGGAAGAAGGCAGGAGAATGGGGTTGAGAGGGAAAGATAGATCAGCCACGAATGAACGGCGGAGTAGACATAATGGGCCAAATGGCCTGATTCTACTCCTATAACTTATGAACTTATGAAGAAGAGTCAGAGGCCAATGGTGTAGCAGGGAGGACAGTTCAAATAATGCAGTTTTGGTAACTGAGGGAAGATAAGGATTATTTCTACCAAGGATCAAAGGCAGTTTTCAAAGGGTAAGTGGATAAATGGTATCCAGCTATGAGGAATGTAGATGAAGAAGTGAAGCTAATTTGAACGACCCTTACAAAGAGCAAGCACAGAAACACGAATGACCTCTCTCTAGTGCAGCTACACTCCATTTGAGATGAATTGGAAAAAAATCATTGAAACAAGATGTACTGCCTAAAAATAACTAGTATATAAAATTAATAGAGGCATAGCAGTGACGTAGTGGCACAGCGGTAGAGTTGCTGCCTTACAGCGTTAGCGACCCGGGTTTGATCCTGACTACAGGTGCTGTCTGTACAGAGTTTGTACATTCTCCCCGTGACCGCGTGGGTTTTCTTCCACACTCCAAAGATGTACAGGTTTGTGGGTTAAATGGCTTTGGTAAAATATTGTAAATTGTCCCCAGTGGGTGCTAGGTTAAAAGGGATTGCTTGTTGGCGCGGACTCGATAGGCCGAAGGGCCTGTTTCTGCGCTGTATCTCTAAACTATGAGAATGCAGGGTGACTTGGACAGGTTGGGGGAGTGGGCTGATGCATGGCAAATGAAGTTTAATATGGAGAAATGAGACGTTATCCACTTTGATAGCAAAAACAGGAAGGCAGATTACTATCCAAATGGCATCAAGTTGGGAAAAGGGGAAGTACAATGGGATCTGGGGGTCCTTGTTCAACAGTCTATGAAAGTAAGCATGCAGGTACAGCAGGCAGTGAAGAAAGTGAATGGCATGTTGACCTTTATAACAAAAGGAGCAAAGAGGTCCTTCTGCAGTTGTAAAGAACCCTAGTGAGACCACACATAGAGTATTGTGTACAGTTTTGGTCCCCTAATTTGAGGAAGGACATTCTTGCTATTAAGGGGGTGCAGCATAGGTTTAAAAGGTTAATTCCTGGGATGGCGGGACTGTCATATGCTGAGAGAATGGAGCAGCTGGGCTTGTACACTGTAGTTTAGAAGGATGAGAGGGAATCTTATTGAAACATATATGATTGTTAAGGGTTTGGACATGCTAGAGGCAGGAAACATGTTCCTGGTGTTGGGGTAGTCCAGAACCAGGGGCCACAGTTTAAGAAAAAGGGGTAAGCCATTTAGAATGGAGACGAGGAAACACTTTTTCTCACAGAGAGTTGTGAGTCTGTGGAATTCACTGACTCAGAGAGCGGTGGAGGCTGTTTCTCTGGATGCTTTCAAGAGAGAGCTGGATAGGGCTCTTAAACATAGCGGAGACAGGGGATATGGTGAAAAGTCAGGAACTGATTGTGGATGATTCATTGTGATCATGGCTGACTCGAAGGGCCGAATGGCCTACTCCTGCACCTATTGTCTATTGTCTAACACCTTCACTCAATCTGCCTGAACATACCTCCTGGTTGCTAAACTCTTTAATTCTCCTTCCCAATGACCTTTCTGTCCTAGTTCTGCTCCATTGTAGGAGTGAGGCTAAACGCAGATTGGAGGAACGGCACAGCACATTGGTATCAATATTGATTTCTCTAACTTCAGGTAGCCCCGGCATTCCCTCTCTCTCTATCCCTCTCTCACCCAAGTCGCACCACCTTCTCATTTTACCCAACAAACCGCTAGCAATGGCCTGTTTCCTTTATCATCGTTACTTTTTTGCATATCTTTATCTCTCTACATCATCGTCTATATCTCTCCTTTCCCTTGTCCCTAACCAGTCTGAAGAAGGGTCTCGACCCGAAATGTCACCCATTCTTTCTCTTTAGCGATGCTGCCTATCCCTCTGAGTTACTCCAGCGTTTTGGGTCTAAAGTCCAATTAAAGATAGTTGAAAGGTCTCCAATGAGGTAGTTGGGAAACAAGGACCACACTCTAGCTGTTTAGTTTAGTCTAAAGATACAGCGCGGAAACAGGCCCTTCTGCCCAGAGTCCATGCCAAGCAGCGAACCCTGTACACAAGCACTGTCCGACACACTAGGGCCAATTAACAATCTTTACCAAAGTCAATTAACCTACAAACCTGTGCGTTTTTGGAGTGTGGGAGGAAACTGGAGCACTCGGGGAAACCCCAAGCAGGTCACATGAGAAAGTCCACCTGTACCGCTGCGCCACTGTGCCACAAAGCTCTATCCTACAAGCCAGGAACAATTTACAGAAGCCTGTAAACCCGCAAGTGTTCGGAATGCGGGAGGAAACCGGAGCACCCGGAGAAAACCCACGGGTTATGGGGAGAACGTGCATATTCTGCACAGGTTGCACCCGTGGTCAGGAACGAACCTGGGTCTCTGGCGCTGTGAGGCCGCAACTCTACCAGCTGAGCCATTGGGCCTGATCAGTTCAGTTGCCTGATAACAGGAATTATCAAAACTATCAGAATAATGTTCCATTATACTGTATGTTACATTAGAACTTTATATTATAAAATGTTATATTACATTATGTTACATATTATATAACATAAAATGTTATATTGTAATTAGAATTAGGAAAACACAGTTAAAGGGTGAGGAGCAGTTAGCGTTGTTTACCTTGCCCACGTATAATGGGTCCATTCCAGTGTACTCTTCCAGCACAAAGAACTGATTCCAGACCCAGCCCCTCTTCACGCGTCGATGGGCTTCTTGCATTTTCGTTGGTCGGGGCCTGGGCAACGACAGCGAGGATTCCGACTGACTGGTGACGCCGAGTCCCAGGAAGATCGTGGCAATGGTGAGGATGCAGCCAAAATGGCCGTCTCCGGGCTTCATCCTTCTGCTCCGTAGGAGGTGAGAGGGGGAGGAAAGTCTGTGGTGAGCACAGTCACAGTTCCACTTGGCTCGGTAGCAATTGCCCCGGGCACCCTTGTCAGCCTGTAGTCCAGAGATAATAAATATGTCGCTGCTTGCTGCAGGCCAAACTCGTTCTTGCAGAATAAACTTTACTGAAGAGACGATACAATGGACACCTAGTACAAATAAAGACAAGAACTACTGTCAGTTAACCTCTTTGCCAGTCTGCATCACCGTGTGTATTATCGTGAGCGACAAGATCCAAATGAGCAAGACAAATAATAAGACTGAATTTTTGTCATCAACTCGACACGGCATTCAGTACAAAAAAATAGGCTTTGATTCACTGAGATAAAAACGCATTATATAGTGGGGTGGTTAACACTGAAAAATAAACAATTGGTTTTGCTTTGCTGGATACCAAGTTTATGTTTGATGTTCATTAAATTATCAGGTTGTTTCAAAGTCATTTTCAAAAGGAAATTAGAACAATTTTGAACCATTTGTGCTTGTATTTCAACTACATTGAAATCCAATTACAATTGAGATTTGTGTGGAAATGAACTGCGGAAGCTGGTTTATACCGAAGATAAAGAAAGTTCTGGAGTAACTCAGCTGGTCAGGCAGCATCTCTGGGGGAAAAAAGGATGGGTGGTCTTTTGGATTGGGACCCTTCTTCAGACCTGACCCAAAACGTTAGTCATCCTGTTTCTCCAGAGATGCTGCATGACCCATTGAGTTACTCCAGCAATTTGTGTCCATCTACAATTGGAATTTTCTTGAATTAGACTCGGAATTTACCAGAATGCTGCCTGGATTCGAGGGTTTCAGACACACGGAAAGGTTGGATAGACTTTGATTGGTTTCTGGAATGCCGGTTGTTGAGAGGATAAGGGGAAATCCTTTAAAACTGAGATGAGGAGAACTTTTTTCACACAGAGAGTGGTGAATCTCTGGAACTCTCTGCCACAGAGGGTAGTTGAGGCCAGTTCATTGGCTATATTTAAGAGGGAGTTAGATGTGGCCCTTGTGGCCAAGGGGATCAGAGAGTATGGAGAAAAGGCAGGTACGGGATACTGAGTTGGATGATCAGCCATGATCATATTAAATGGCGGTGCAGGCTCGAAGGGCCGAATGGCCTACTCTGCACCTAATTTCCACTATGTGTTTCTATGTAAGACACATTTTTCAACCGGATGGAGGTTTGCCGTCAGGCCTTCTGCCCGGCCCGCCTGCCAGCCACGATGTCCCTTCGGCACAGGAGCAACCAGTGGAGGTAGCTACTGGGCGGAAGGCTGGTTGCTCCGTCCTGGGCTCTCTCTCTCTGTCTGTCTCTCTCTCTCCCCCTCCCGTTATGTGATCTCCCTGAGCCAGGATGTCCCCGTCCCTCAGACCTGAACCAGTGCATTGTGGGACAGGCAACGATGGAGGCTCTACGGCCCTCATTGCCTCCTTGAAGGAGTTTCACATCTTCCTTTCTATTGACTA
Organism: Leucoraja erinaceus; assembly: GCF_028641065.1. Classification (NCBI taxonomy): domain Eukaryota; kingdom Metazoa; phylum Chordata; class Chondrichthyes; order Rajiformes; family Rajidae; genus Leucoraja; species Leucoraja erinaceus. The sequence goes on from NC_073380.1 coordinate 57,913,172, forward strand.
AATTAAACCCTGGATCGCGTCCCGTCAGCATTTTTTTCAAAATTTAGCAACTCAAAATGGGGGTGTGTCATCGATGCAGGTGCGTTTTCATTGCCGGGAAATACGGGTATATAAAATTATGAGATGTATGGATAGGGTAGACAGTCAGAACCTTTTTTCCTGGGTGATAATGTCCAACACTGGAAGACATAGCTTTACGTTGAGAGGGGCAAAGTTTAATGGAGATGTGCAAGGGAAATTTTTTCACATAGAGAATGCATTGCCTGGGGGCGGTGGTGGAGGCAGATACGATAGTGGTGTTTGAGAGGCTTTTAGATAGGCACATGGAAGTGCAGGACATAGAGGGATAAGGATCATGTACAGGCAGATGAGATCAGTTTAACTTGGCATCATGTTCAGTACAAACATAATGGGCCAGAGGGCCCGTTCCTGTGCTGTACTGTTCTATGTTCCATGTTCAATACTTCGGATCAGCTTTCAGTTTCTTTCAGCCGGCTCCAAGTTCTAGAAAGATTATTTACATATTTTCATCTTTTTATCATTTATAACTTTATTTGTCATGTATTTATGGAAATGTTGGCTTAGTGCACTGAAGAATTATTTTTTATGTTTGCACATGATTTAGTAAAGAATTGATTCAGTGTCTTGGTTTGTTGGATAGGTAAATATTCTTCACATGGAAATCAGAAGAACTACAGATTCTGGAAATCTGAAATAATAACAGAAAATGCTGGGAAAAAACTCAGCAGGTCAGGCAGCATCTATGAGAACAAAACAATCAAGGTTTCGGATGGGAGATTTTTATCAGAAGCCATTAAGCTGGAAAGGATGCAGCGAGGATTTAAGAGAATGTTGCCAGGATTCGAGGAGCTTAGCAAGCAGAAAAGGTTGGGTTGTCTCAGACTTTATTTGTGCAGGAGGCAGAACGGTGATCTTATAGAGGATAGAATAGAATAGAATAGTTTCTTTATTGTCATTGTAACATGAACCATGTACAACGAAATTTAAAATATCAGCCAGTCAGTGCAGCATTCAAACATTCCTAAAAGCTAACGATACATACAAGGTAAAATATTAAAGATAAACAACTAAATAAATATCATGGACAAAGCACGCATACACACCCAACCCTCCATCCTTCTGTCGATTCCACAGTTACCACAGTCCCTTAGTCTGTATCGCCCCTGCGTTCCTTGGCGGCTACATTTAGTGCTTTTATAGCAGTGGGGTAAAAACTGTTTTTTAGTCTATTTGTCCTTGTCCTTGTAGATCTGTACCGTCTGCCTGACGGCAACAGTTCAAACAGGGAGTGTCCGGGGTGGGAAATGTCCTTTATGATATTCTGGGATTTTTTGGTGCAGCGGGAACTGTGTAAGTCCTCCAAGGTAAGGAGAGGGCAGCCGACAATCCTCTGGGCGTTGTCAATGGCACTCTGGAGCGCTTTCCTCTGAGCCGCTGTGCAGCTGGTGTACCACACGCATAGAGGTGTATAAATAGGGGAATAGAGAATTCAGTCTTTTTACATGCATACAGTAGGTCAGGTTTGGAGGGATATGGACCAAACGCGGGCAAGTGGAACTAGTGTAGCTGGGACGTGTTGGCCGTGTGGGCAAATTGGGCCGAAGGTCCTGTTTCCACACTGTATCACTCTTTTGCCAGGATAGAGAATATCCAGATAGGAACATACAGCTTGGGATAATTTACAAAAGCCAATTAACCTACAAACCTGCACATGCTTGGAGTGTGGAAGGAAACCGGAGTCCTTGGAGAAAGACCATACAGTCTCGGGGAGAATGTGCAAACTCTGCACAGACAGCACTCATAGTCAGAATTGAACCCGGGACTCAGGTGCTGTAAGGCAGCAACTCTACAGCTGTGCCACTGTGCCGTGAAGTTGAAAACTGTTGAAAAAATAGTCTCAGTCTGTTGAAAAATAGTCTATATTATCGTAAAATCCACCCTGAGCCTTGAAAGTACATATGGATCACACAGCACTGTGTGGCTGTCTCCCTTTTATCAAAGTGTTTGTCAAAGCATTAGTGGCATATCTACCGATAGCTAGTTAGCCACACAAAGACAATAATTTTTGCAAAATATATTTTAAATGATGACATATTTGGCAGAGACATGGACATATATCTCGCGGCCATTAAAGTGACTTATTTCAAGACTAAATGCATTAACTATTGCAAGTCTGAAGAAGGGTTTCAGCCCGAAACGTTGCCTATTTCCTTCGCTCCATAGATGGTGCTGCACCCGCTGAATTTCTCCAGCTTTTTTGTGTACCAACCATTACAAGTACATGGGCGGAGAAATCTACAAAATGGTCATTAAAAGTAACTTGAAAAGATATCACAAGGTATCAGAAGAGCGGCATGGTGGCGCAGCGGCAGAGTCACTGCCTTACAGCGCCAGAGACCCGGGCTCAATCCTTACATGGGTGCTTGCCTGAACGGAGTTTGGACATCTCCGAGTGACTGCGTGGGGTGTTCTCCGGGTGCTCCAGTTTCCTTCGATAGTTCAAAGACATACAGGTTTGTAGGCTATTTGGCTTTAGTAAAATTGTAAATTGCCTCTAGTGGTGTATGATTGTGCGAGTGCGTGGGGATCGCTCTGAATGGTGGCCACCATCTGGCATTGAGATTGTTCATCAGAGTTTCAACGAGGGGACAAGAGTTTCGATGATGAGAAATAGCTGGCTTTGAGACAAAAAAAATCAGACAAGTTTCTCCAGAATCTGATTTGCAACCTTAGCTCTATCGGGGATGAATTTTCAAGGAATCTATCATTCTTGAAGCCGCCTTCCTAACTCTCCAGCTTAATTTCAATTGAATTTGGTATGTTAAACATTTCTAATTAAGTCTTTGGAATAAATGAAGTTACAGTACTCGCAACCTGGCACTGTGCTGAATCTTTTGGAGAAAGAGTGGTGTGTTAATGAGGCCTGGCGTTATTAATGTTTAAATCATCCAGCAAATTCTAACTGCTCGATTTACATCATTCGGCTCTTTGCAGTATTGTCCTCTTACTTTTACCTATCCTCCCCATAGGCTCCTTCCCCCCCCTCCCAAACTCCCTGAAATTTGAAGGAATTGCTGGATTTGTGTATCAATTGCAATGCTAACATTTATTTCGAGAGAACTAGAATATAAAAACAGGAATGTAATGCTGAGGCATTATTAGGCAATGGTCGGACTGCATTTGGAGTATTGTGAGCAGTTTTGGGCCCCATATCTGAGGAAGGATGTGCTAACTTTGGTGAGGACCGTAGGAGGTTTATGAGAATTATCCCAGGAATGTTTGGGTTAACATATGTTCAGCCTTTGACGGCACTGGGCCTGAACTCGCTGGAGTTTACAAAGATGAGAGGGGACCTCATTGAATCTTACTGAATAGTGAAAAGCCTGGATGGAATGGACGCGGAGAGAATGTTTCCACTCATGGGGGAGTCTAGGACCAGAGGGCATAGCCTCAGAATAAATGGACGTACCTTTAGAAAGGAGGTGAGGAGGAATTTCTTTAGTGAGAGGGTGATGAATCTGTGGAATTCATTCTCACAGACAGTTGTGGAGGCCAAGTCATTGGGTGTCTTTAAGATGGGGATTAACAGATTCTTTGTTAGTATGGGTGTCAGGGGTTATGGGAAGAAGGCAGGAGAAGGCAAGGAAAGATAGACTGGGGTTGAGAGGGAAAGATCGATCAGCCATGATTGAATGTTGGAAGAGCATGATGGGCCGAATGGCCTAATTATGCTCCTATAACTTTTGAGCTGATGAATTGTCCCTGGACTTCACTTCAGATGGTTAAGGCTGGGATCTAACGGTACACCATGTGCTAATTGATGATACAATGCAATCAAATCATTCTGAGCCAGGAAAGGAATGATTTAAACAGTTTTGGAATGAAAAATACAGCATGCAAATAGACTCTTTGATCCACCGAGTCCATATAACCATATAACCATATAACAATTACAGCACGGAAACAGGCCATCTCGGCCCTACAAGTCCGTGCCGAACAATTATTTTCCCCGCTGGCTATCGATCACCCATTGACACAGTTATAAAGTTATAGTCATACAGTGTGGAAACAGGCCCTTTGGCCCAACTTGCCCACACTGACCAACATGTCCCATCTACACTCGTCCCACTAGCCTACGTTTGGCCCACGTCCTTCGAAACCATCCCTATCCATGTTCTGTCTAAATGTTTCTTAAACGTTGCGATAGTTCTTTGTAACATGGCGAACAAAACAGAACAAAACCAAACAAATCTTTGTAACATGGTGAACATGTCTTTGTTATCCCACTGTCTCACCCACTCCCTACACACCAAGGACAATTTATAGTGGCCAATTAACCTACAAACCCATCACAGTCCGAAGAAAGGTCTCGACCGGAAATGTCATGTATCCGTGATCTCCAGAGATCCTGTCTGACCTGCTGAGTTACTCCAATGCTGCTTTGTGTCTTTTTTTTTGCCCGTCTTTGGGATTTAGTTTAGTTTAGTTTAGTTTAGCTTAGAGATACAGCGCGGAAAGAGGCCCTTCGGTCCAACGAGTCCGAGCCGGCCAGCGATCACCCCATACACTAGCACTATCCTACACAATTTATTGAAGCCAACTAACCTACACACCTGTGCGTCTTTGGAGTGTGGGAAGAAACTGGAGCACCCAGAAAAAACCCACATGGTCACGGGAAGAATGTACTAACTCCCTATAGACAGCACCCGTGGTCAGGATCAAACCCGGGTCTCTGGCGCTGTGAGGCAACAAATCTACTGCTGCGCCCTATCTTATCCCATTTTTGCATCCACTCCCTGCACACTAGGGAGGCCAATTAACCTACTATCCCACAGGTCTGTGGAGTGTGGAAGGGAACTGGAGCACCCAGAGGAAATGCACTCGGTCACAAGGAGAGCAGGAAAACTCCACACAGACAGCAGCCGAGGTCAGGATCGAACAAGGGTCTCTGTGGCGCTGTGAGGTGGGCTCCACCAGCCCTGTCGCTGTACTGCTGTGTTTATTCTTCATATTCTTGCACCTGCCGTCTCTTGCCTCTCCTGTAAAGATTCAGTGACAGTTTTGTTCACCATGTGACAAGAAAGATGTGGAGACAATGACAGAAAGTTAAATCAGAACAGAAAAGATGCAGAAATAAAAGTTAAATTAACATGGTGCGCCGTGAAATGCCACATTCTAGCCAGATCTGTCCACTTAACTTTATTTTGATGATTTTTATTTCTCTCCATGCAGAAAACAGGCAGGTCTTTGATGTTCCGTGTAAAGTGTCAGTTTAGTTAAGTTTGGAGATACAGCGCGGAAACAGGCCCTTCAGCCCACCGAGTCCATGCCGACCAGCGATCCCCATACACTAGCATTATCCTACACACACTAGGGACAATTTACAATTATACCAAGCCAATTAACCTACAAACCTGTACATCTTTGGAGTGTGAGAGGAAACTGGAGCACCCAGAGAAAACCCTCGTTGTCACAAGGAGAACATAAAACTCCGTACAGACAGCACCCCAAGTCAGGATCGAACCCGGGTCTCTGGCATTGTAAGGCAGCAACTCTACTGCTGCGTCACCATGCTGCCCTAATAGTTATTAATTAAATAGGGATATTAGTTAGTTTAGTTTATTGTCAAAAGTACCGTGGTACAGTAAAAGCTTTTTTGGTGTGTGCTAACCAGCCATCTACAATGTACAGCCTCATGATAAAGGGAATAATGTTTAGTGCAAGATAAAGCCCAGTAAAGTTTGATTAAATATAGTCCAAGGATCTTCAATGAGGTAGATGGTAGCTCAGGGCATTGTTGATAGAATGGTTCAGTATTATTACTACCACTGAGCCGCCCCTAATATAGTCATAGAATCATACAGCATGGAAACAGACATTTAGCCTCACATGTTCCTGCTGAACCAGGTGCCCATCTGAGCTAGTCCCATTTGCCTACATTGGACCCATTTCCCTCTAAACCTTTCCTATCCATGTGCCTGTCCAACTGCCATTTAAATGTTGTTATAGACCTGCCTCAACTACCTCCTCTGACAGCTTATTCCATATACCCACCACCCTCTGTGAAAAATTGTTAACACCTCAGGTTCCTATTAAATCTTTCCCCTCTCAACTTGAACCTATGCCCTTGAGTTCTAGATTTCCACAACCCTGGGGAAAAGACTGTGTGCATTCACCCTATATATTCCCGTTGTGATGTTATACACCCATAAGATCACCCCTCACCCTCTGGTGCCCCAAGGAACAAAGTCCTAGGCTGCCAAATAGGTCCCTATAGCTCAGGCCCTCAAGTCCAGGCAACATCTTGGTAAATCATTGAAGAAAGAATGTAGACATGCTTGTGGCGATTTCTAGACAAGCACAAGATGGATGCCTTCCCGAGTTGTCACAGCTCGTCAGTCGTCGGGGACCCCCTGAAGGCTCGTTGATCGGCGGAACCAAGAGGGAGCTGGAGACATCAGACGCAGGAGGCAAGGGCCGGTAGGAGGATGAACTGGGGTAATGTCTTCAAAGCCTACAAGGTTGGTTGCAAGAGGCACCCTTGGGATACAAATATGGCCGAGTGAGTAGAGTAAAAGGACATCGTTTTGCAGGATGTGTTCCAGTACATCAAGCGTGCGGGCCGACCAGACTTTGGACTTTGAATAATGGCGCCAAAACATGGCAGCGCCCGCATGTGTAATATATGCAAAAATAATTTTATTGTGCAGTTGCATATGTGATAAATAAATCACCATTGAACCATTGACGAAAAGACGAGGTAAATAAAATAGTGTGAATGCCCATAATTTGTACAAAACGGCCCAGATAAGATCGCCTATGCGATCTCCCGGTTACTAAACACTTTATCTCCCCCTCTCATTCCCACACTGACCTTTCTGTCCTGGGCCTCCTCCACTTTCAGAGTGAGGCCCAACACAAATTGGAGCAAAAGCACTTCATTTTTTGCTTGGGCAGCTTACAACCTAGTGGTACGAATATTGATTTCTCCAACTTCAAGTTACCCTTGCATTACCTCTCCCTCCGCCCCTCCCCCACCATAGTTCTCCGACTAGTTTCACTATTCTCCTCATTAATTTTTCTGACCTTATGCCTCCTTGCCTCCTTCCCCTCTGCCAAAAACTATTCAACATTTCATTGAGCATCGTCTGCTTTTTCACAGCCTCCCTTTCCATATATTTGGTTTCCCTTCAGTAAGGGTCTCACCCCGAAATGTCACCAATTCTTTCTCTCCAGAATTGCTGCCTGTCCCGCTGAGTTACTGAGCATTTTGTGTCCATCTTGGTGTAAATAAGCATCTGCAGTTCCTTCCTACACACTCCAGATAAGATTAGGCCAGGTGGACTATGTATGTCTTAAATCAATGACATTATAGACCAGCTCCACTCTCTGTAGGAATAAAAATTGATGGTGGTGCAGTGGTTAAGTTCTCCCTTACAGCGCCAGAAACCCAGGTTTGATCCTGACTACGGGTGCTGTCTGTACGGAGATTGTATGACCTGTGACCTGTGTGGGTTTTCTCCGAGATCTTTGGTTTCCTCTCACACTCCAAAGACGTACAGGTTTGTAGGTTGTGCGTAGGAAGGAACTGCAGATGCTGGTTTAAACCGAAGATAGACACAAAATGCTCAGAAGAAGAGTCTTGACCCGAAACGTCACCCATTCCCTCTCTCCATAGATGTTGCTTGCCCCGCTGAGTTATTCCAGCATTTTGTGTCTATCCAGGTATCCAGGTTAATTGGCTTGGTGTAAATGGGAAATTGTCCTCATGTGTGTAGGAAAGTGTTAATGTGCGGGGATCGCTGGTCGGTGCGGACTTAGTGGGTCGAAGGCCCTGTTTCCACGCTGTATCTCTAAAACTAAAACTAAAGAAATGCCATCAGCCCTATCGCAAATGATCAAAATTGGCTTCAGAGATTGCCTGCAACTGTAATGGATTTAGTGAGGAAGATAAAATTCTGTGAACCCTCAGATACAAAAGAATAGTGTATTTAACATAATGTTAGAATGTGACTGGTAACAGCATTAGAATGTGGATCCTTTCATATCCCCCCCGAACAGCATTTAACTCAGACATTTTATCTTTCAATCAAAAATGAATGTTGATGTATGCAATGGCTTAAGTATAAAGCCTTAATTATATTTTATTTAAAATGTCATCCTTCCCCTTGGAAATTATTCGCTAAACTATAAAGGTTAATCGTGTAGATTTTTAAAAAGTGAAATAAAAAATCCCAAGGTCGCTGAATGTAAATCTGATAGTGAAGGTGACTAGATAATATTCATTCTGTTTCTGCTATGATAAGCCGACGACGCTACATTACTGCGGCCTCATTAGAGGTTACCCTGTGACAGTGCCTCAGGAAATAACACTCAGGGACCACCTATTGTGACAAGGCACTGTGTTTGAAGAAAGGTGGATTGAAGATTCTTCTCGCATTAGAGCTTTTTTCCCCTTAGCGCAATTTTCTCTTTGTACCTTTAAACCTCGGTAGATTTTAACTCATTAAACACTAAAATTCCTTCAACCGCCTCTTTGCGGTTTGTTGAACAGGGCTCGGAACACAAACTGCAACAGCAGGGTACAAGGAATTGCAGATGCTGCTTTACTGAAACAAAAAGATGCAAATCGCCAGAGTAACTTTGTGTTTTTTTTAGTTTGGTTTAGGTATTCAGCATGGAAAAAAGCCCTTTGGCTCATCGAGTCTCCACCAACCAGTGATCCCTGCACACTAACACTATCCTACACACTAGGGATAATTTACAATTTCACCAACGCCAATTAACCCACAAACCCGTGTATGGAGGAACTGCAGATGCTGGCTTAAACCAAAGATAGACACAAAAAACTGGAGTAACTCAGCGGGTCAGGCAGCATCTCTGGAGAAAAGAATGGGTGGACTGTTTCAGTCACCTATTCTTCAGAGAATTCCACAGATTCACAACTCTCTGGGTGAAAACATTTTTCCTCATCTTAGTCCTAAATGGCTTATCCCTTATTCTTAAACAGTGACCCCCTGTTCTGGACTATCCCAACATCGGGAACCTTTTTCCTGCATCTAACCTGACCAATCCCCTAAGAATTTTATGTTTCTATAAGATATCCTCACATCCTTCTAAATTCCAATGAATACAAGCCCAGTCGACCCATTGTTTCATCATATGTCAGTCCCGCCATCCCGGGAATAAACCTGGTGAACCTATGCTGCACTCCCTCAAATTTTTCATTATGAGGCTATGGCCTCTGATCCTAGACTCTCCCATCAATGAAAACATCCTCTCCACATCCGCTCTATCCAGGCCTTTCACTTTTCCATAAGTTTTAATGAGGTCCCCCCTCATCGTTCTAAAGTGGCTTTTAGATAGGCACATGGATACGCAGGAAATGGAGGGATATGGATCATGTGCAGGCAGAGGAGATTAGTTCATCTTGGCATTATTATCGGCACAGACATTGTAGCAGGGCTGCCAACTCTCACGCTTTGAGCGTGTGAATCACGCATTTGAACAAATACTCACGCTCTCACACTGATCACAAATTTCTCACGCTCTGTCGTGAGAAATTCAGTGATCAACGAAAACTTTTAAGCTCAGATAAACTGCATGGGCCGCGGGTGTTAGAGAGCCGGCGCTGAGGAAGGTATGGAAGCAGAACCAGCTGCGGACAGATGCAGGGAGCCGGGGCTGGCGAGTGTTTGCCGGGCTGGCGAGTGTTTGCCGGGCTGGCGAGTGTTTGCCGGGCTGGCGAGTGGCTTGCTGCAGCTCCGGCCATGGAGCAGCTTCAGTGCAAGAGTCCCGGGCTGTTGGAGGCATCGGAAGCGTTGCGCCGCTGCCATGAGAGTCTCTGTGCCGAATGCACAGAGACTCTCAAAGGGAGGTGGAGAGAGAGAGGGGAAGGAGACAGGGAGACAAAGGGAAGAGACAGAGGGGGTTAGAGGAGAGAGAGGGGAGAGATAGAGGGGAGAGAATGCGGAGAGCGGAGAGAGGAGATGGGGAGAGGGGGGAGAGAGAGAGAGGAGAGAGAGAGAGAGTGGAGGGAGAGAGGGGGAGAGCGAGGAGAGAGAGAGAGATAGGGAGAGGGGGGAGAGAGAGAGGAGAGAGGGCAGAGAGTGAGATGGGAGAGAGGGGGAGAATGAGGTGAGAGGGAGGGGGGGAGAGGTGGAGAGATAGAGTGGTGAGGAAGTGCGAGAGGAAGAGAGAGAGGGAGGGAGGAAGGGAGAGAGGGAAGGAAGGGAGAGAGGGAGGGAAGGAAGAGAGAGGGAAGGAAGGGAGAGAGGGGGTGGAGAGGGAGGAGAGAGGGTAGGAGAGAACGGGAGAAGGAGGGGAGGGGGAGAGAGAGAGGGGTGGTAAAAGCGAGAGGGGAGAGAGGGAGAGAGTGTGAAAAAGAGAAACGGGAAGAAAGAGAGAGAGAACGTGGCAAAGAAGAGGAGATAAAGACAGAGGAGAAAGAGAAAGGGGAGAGAGCAAGGCGGAGAGTGAGGTGGGAGGGAGAATGGGGAGAGAGAGGGGGACAGAGGGGGGAAAGAGAGGGGGGAGAGAGAGAGAGAGAGAGAGGGGGAGAGAGAGAGGGAGAGGGAGAGAGAGGGAGAGAGAGGGAGAGAGAGAGAGGGAGAGAGAGAGAGAGAGGGAGAGAGAGAGAGAGAGGGGGGGAGAGAGAGTGTGAGAGAGAGAGAGAGAGGAGAGAGATAGAGAGAGAGGGGGGGGGGAGAGAAAGAGAGAGAGGGGGAGAGAGAGGGAGAGAGAGAGAGAGAGAGCGAGAGAGAGAGAGAGAGAGAGAGAGAGAGAGGGGGAGAGAGAGAGGGAGGGAGAGAGGGAAGAGAGAGTTAGGGGGAAAGAGGACTCAGGAAAGAGGGGTAGAGGGGAGGGGGGAGAGAGAGGAGAGGGGATGAGAGAGAGGGGGAGAGAGAGGGGGGGGGAGAGGGGAGAGGGAGGGGAAGAGAGAGAGAGAGGAGGAGAGGGAGGGGAGGAGAGAGAGGGAGGGAGAAAGGGGGGGAAGCGAGGAGAGAGGTAGAAGGGGAGAGAGAATGGGGAGACAGGGGAGAGAGAGGGGGTGAGAGAGAGAGGGAGAGAGAGTGGGGAGATAGAGGGAAGAGGGGGAGAGAGAGAGAGAGGGGAGGAGAGGAGAGAGAGCGGAAGAGAGAGGGGGAGAGAAGGGAGGAGAGAGAGGGGAGGAGAGTGAGGTGGGAGGGAGCGAGAGAGGGGAGAAAGAGAGGCGGAGAGGGGGTGAGAGAGAGAGGGGAGAGAGAGGGGGAGAGAGGGAGGGGAAGAGGGAGAGGGGAGGGAGAGAGGGGGGGAGAGAGAGGGGGGAGAGAGAGGAGGGGAGAGAGGGGGATAGGGAGGCAGGGCTGCCAACTCCCTTGCATTGAGCGTGAGAATCACGCATTTTGCCAAATTCTCACGTTGATCACAAATTTCTCACGATGTTGTGAGAAATTCTGTGATCCACGAAAATTTCAAAACTCATATGAACTGCATGGGCCGCGTGTGTTGGAAGCAGAAGCAGCGGCGGGAACAGATGCGGATGGGGAGCGGGGCTGGAGAGTGTTTTCCGGGCTGGCGAGTCGCTCACTGCAGCTCCGGCCATGGAGCAGCCTCAGTGCAAGAGACCCGGGCCGTTGGAGGCGTCGAAGCGTTGCGCCGCTGCCGTGAGAGTCTCTGTGCCAAATTCGCCCAGGTGACCGGCATGGGTCAGGCTGCGGCTCGGTGCATCCTGGAGGACAACCAGTGGCTGCTGTAAGTAAGTACCAAGCACTGCGTAGAAACGGTGGAAGATAGTAGACTTCAAATGGGGGTGGTTGGAGAAAGCATCCTGCTTGCCTGCTAGATTTCCACTTACTGTAACTGCAGGAAAAATCTTCCCGATGTTGGGGAAGTTCAGAACCAGGGGTCACAGTTTAAGAATAAAGGGGTAGGCCAGTTAGGACTGAGATGAGGCCAAACTTTCTGCACGCAGAGAGTTGTGAATCTGTGGAATTCTCTGCCACAGAAGGCAGTGCAGGCCAATTCACTGGATGTTTTCAAGAGAGAGTTACATTTAGTTCTTGGGGCTAACGACATCAAGGGATATGGGAAAGAGGTACTGATTTTAGATGAATAGACATGATCATATTGAATGGCAGTGCTGGCTCGAAGGGCCGAATGGCCTATTCCTGCACCTATTTTCTATGTTTCTATGCTTGAGTATATGGCAATAAAACTCGATCACCTGATTTTACTTCGGAGTCACGTGAGTGACTTCGTGAAGAACCCCGCTTCCACGCATGCGTGTCATATCGCTACACGCATTGCAACGAGTCACACAGAGGGGAACGGCGTTCCCCAAGCGGGAGATTTGAAAGTCGGGAACAGCAGGTAAGCGACTCTGCGTTCCTTTTTTCTACTTACTTTTAGGTGGCTGCGGAAAGCCGGCGGGGAGACCCGTGGAGGGCGAGCAGCCAGCAGCAGCAACAGCACGAGTTTCCCTGGGGGGGGAACAACCTGAGCCCGACTTTGCTCCCGCACCGGCAAAATTCACCTCTCGGCCGGGCGGGAAGCAAAGTAAAAAAGGTCCCTATGCCAGTCTCAAACGAGACTGGCTTGGGAGCAGTCGGTAGCAGCCAGCACAGAGGCTGCGGGACAGCTCGGACCAGCGGTACCGGGGCTCGAAACGCTCAGCGAGTGCAGCGGCACTTATGGAGTCGGAACGGGACGTTCGGGCTGAAAACCTTCTTCACAAGGTAAGGGCCAGGGGATCCATAGGAACAGCCGGGGTTACCGGCTGCGGAACTGCCGCGAAGGACCAGGCCCGTGAACACCGGGGTCGGTCCAAGCGGCTCGAACCCGACACAGGGAACGACGGTCACCGGCGGGAGAAGGAAAGTCGGGAACAGCAGGTAAGAGACCCTGCGTTTTCCTTCAACTTACCTTTCTAGGTGCAGACATGGACCGGGTCCATGTAAGGTGCAGAAGGCCGGCGGGAGAACCGCGGAGGAGCGGCAGTAGCAGCAGCAGCGGCAGCGGCAGCAGCAGTGGCAGCCGGCAGCTGCAGGAGCACTAACAGCTGCAGGAGCACAGACAGCGGCAGGAGCACAGGCAGCAGCAGTGGCAGCTGGCACTTCGTGAGGAGCTGGCAACGGCAGGAGCAGCATGGGCACATCGGTTCCCGGAGAGGGAAAAACACCTGTGCCCAACTTCGCTCCAGCATGGTGAGAAAGTTCATTTCTCGGCAGCAAAGGACTTTGCAGTTGACTGGCTGCAATCTACTACAAGGGACCAGTATGTGAGTACCAGGGTCGGTCCCAGCGGGGTTTTAGTTACAATAATCGCTTCTGGGTTTTTTTGGCTAAGATCAAGTGTAGTATCTGTTCTTATCAGTTTAATATCTGATACACCCCTTATCTAGGGACTATATATATTATATAAAAACTATAGTAGCTGTTATCATCAGTTTTAATGTCTTATATGTCCCTTATCTAAGGACCATATAAGTAGGAGTGCCCAGAATTGAGGGCATTAGAGTGGGGTTGACCGGCTGCAACGACCACAAGGGGCCAGTACCGTCAGTACGGGGGTGGGTCCCAGGGGTCTTAGATAAAGGAGCAGCCAGGAGTGCTGAGAGCGTTGGAGCTGGGTTAAAGGAATAGATGGAAGCAGCTGTGCCAGTTATCCTCCACACCGGCCATATCCACTTCACGGAAGGAAGGACAAAACTGGAGAAGGAGGACCATGGAACAGCGGGCAGCCAGCAGCAGCCAGCGGCACTTGGATCAACCGTAGTGGGATCAGCTGTGCCCGATGTCGGCCCCTCACCGGCCAGATCCATGTGACCGAGCGGTAGGCTAGACACAAATCAAACAAGGTAGTGGACTCAGAAGGGTCCGACTTTGCATAAAACCGCCGGCAACCAGCGCCCGAGAGGGCTGGAGCGGGAAGAAGCGGTGTATGGAGCCTTGCTCCAACGTGATAAACCCACAGCAGTACCTCTTTGAGGGCTGCACAATGCTTCTACCCCATCAGAGGGGAGCACTGTGGGTCAGTTCTGGGTTGACTTGCAAGAGGGGTCTGCAGAACAAAAGACAAGTGGGCAGCAGTTAAGCCCCACAGGGGTACCCCGTGTGGGACCCTAGAGATCTCTAACTCTATAAAAAAGAGTAGGCAGGACCCTGATGGGCCAGAGCCTGGTAATACAGCGTCCCATGATCCTAACACAGCAGGGACTCTGCTGGACATGGTGGCCGATTACTTTAGCCAAGTCAAACATGGGTAGACTTGGATCCAGGATGGCAATAGTATTACTATATGTCTGGCCACATACGCCAACAAAAAAAATTTACAAACACTGGCCAGACATCTGCCACCTGGCAACGGTGAGGCATTACAGGTGCCCAGTGTAATCCAATGCATTTGGCAGCATATGGACGAACATCAGGAACCAGGACCTCAAGATCCAGAGAACCTTCAAGGGATTGACGGAAGGCATCATAGCATACACCAGCACCCTGGACTAAACGTAGGTAACCAAAGACCATCAAGACGCACTAGAGCTGTTTAATAATATGCAATATGACCTGAACTACACGTGGAAGGCGGCCATTCAGCCAGCACTAGGACCCCAAAAATGCTACCATTTGCAAATAAAGAACCGTGTGTGGACTAAGCTAAGACACTGGGGCTCATCAAGGCCAGCGCAAGGGCCTATTTTGGAGCATGATACCAGCCACAGGCAAGGCCATAAAAAATGTGGCTCATACCAGTAGCAGTGTCAGAAATCAATATAACCTGCAGGATCCGTTTTAGGGTATGGCCAGGGCGGCCACCCTGGAAGATGCGGAAGCCTCAACCTCCCACACAACCCCGAACAAGAAATATTAAACCAGAACCTTATTTTCAAAAAACCAAGGAAATAACAAAACCACCGGTAACCATGGAGGTAGGTGGGTGGGGTTTCTTCTGTTAAATAGGGACCTACGAGGGTAGGGGAGGTTGCAACACTACAGTTATGTATGGTATATAATCACTACAGATTCATATAATCTCAGCAGTATTCAGGGTTATCTGATAGGGTTTTTCTCATCCCATTAACCACAGTACATCATACACCAGAAGGGCATTTTGTCCTTACATAAACCAAACAATCTAAAACCCACATGGTGCTACAAGAATTGTACACAAAAGATGGGATTGAACATATTTATTAAAAATAAGATAGAGTAGGGTTGCAGGATTATCATTGATTTTAACCCTAAACACATTTGTTCTAGATATTCATTTTAGGATGGATGCTCTTATTATTCATAAAGACTTGGTGTCAGTTGCGGGTTTCTATATGGCAGGCATTGACTCAATAGAGGAACTTTGGCAATATAGAGCTTACAAAAGGGGCAATCATTAGCCCCAATATTATGTACTAAAATTCGTAAACCAGCTTGGCATTGTTATGTAAATAAGCCATAGGGTGAGGTTTTCCCCCGTTCGGACCCATCATTGGGGTACTAGGGAAAATTCAACCACACTCGGCATCTGGAATTTTCAGAGTACCCGACTGACCTTCTCAATCATGGTATTTCAGTCTTACAGGGGATGGTGTTAGAACCATGTTCCCTATGAACATTGCCAAAAAATTATTGATTTATCCAGTGACTGGAGGCAGTCATCCATGCCATAACACTTTGGATTTATTGATTTGTAGAGTCTAACAGACCCACTACACTGTCAGACAGGACGATGAATCTCATCTCATCTGCACTAAGACTGTCAACACGGAAGCAGTACCTTGGACACATCAAGAAATGGGGCATATACTGCTTGGACAACAATCTCGACCAAAAGGCCAAGAACATTCTGGCCGTATTGGAATTTTAACAAGCCTCCATTAGGATAATCGATGGAGCTACAGTGCCATCAATAGTGCCACAAGTGCACTCTCCAATTACCTATCACAAGGATCGGAACGGCACGCGGTGGGAACGCACCCCTGGTAAGCTAACCAGGTACTCCGAAATCTGGGACATGGGTGTCGTTTTCTCAACATGCTGAGGAGCTTGTAGCTCATAACAGCGTTGTCACCTCAGTAACAGACCAGGAAGATGGTTATGCTCATGGTGTTATTTACCGCACAACAAGTCCAGCCATTAAGCAAACTGAGCCTGGACTCCCTGATCATCTCACCGAGAAACTGGTGTTGTCATACAGGATTTAATTAAAAGAAAACAGATCGGGTTCCTCGGGTCTAGGGTTTGATTTTATGGTACACCCATATGGCAAACGACTGTGTATAACAAGACACATCTAACAATACATAGCATATACTCAGAACATTCGAGGTCAGAGTATGGAGTTGTTTATCTCTTACAAGAAACTGCATGATAGGGTCACGACTCAAACTATTTCAAGGTGGCTCAAATAGGTCCTAAAAATGGCAGGAATAGACACTGATGTTTCAACTCTCATTCCACCAGGACTGCAGCAACATCCGCAGCAATATTATACAGGTACCCACAGACCAAATCCCCAGAATGGCAGGAGGGTCATTTTAAAAAAGGGTTTTTCCACAGGTTGTATAATAAACCAGTTAATTTGGAGCCATCATTGTATTAAGAAAACATTTTAGGTTCAACAAAATATTTTGGCCGATAGGTTACAGGGTTATGATTCTCAAATTTAAAAAAATGTTATATATTTTTTTCGTTATACCACACAACTCTTGGTATAATTGTGTTTTAAAACTACTAATGATGCTCTCTCCCAATACCCAAGACAGTTGTGAAGCATGGACTCGTTCCACGGCATGAGGTCACAGAGCTTTGAAATCTTCACGAAGTCACTCACGTGACTCCGAAGTAAAATAGTAAGATTAAACGAGAACTTACCAGTTTGAAGTTTGATCTGTATTTTATGAGGAGTTACGATGAGGGATTTCGTGCCCTCCGCTCCCACCCTCTTATGATCATATCAAAAACTGGTATCTCTTTGATAATCTTACTATGTTAGATCATTATAGGTTTCTGTGACCTCACACCGCTGCTTTGAAGAATGACACGCATGCGTGGAAGCGGGGTTCTTCACGAAATCCCTCATCGTAACTCCTCATAAAATACAGATCAAACTTCAAACTGGTAAGTTCTTGTTTAATCTTACTATTTTGAAGCATTCATGCATGGTGGAGGTATAATGTAGTCATAGAGTGATACAATGTGAAAACAGGTCCTTCGGCGCAACTTGCCCACACCCGCCAACATGTCCCAGCTACGCCACCTGCTTTTGGTCCATACCTCCAAATGGTCCTATCCATGTACCAGTCTAACAGTTACTTAAATGTTGGGATGGTCCCTGCCTCAACTACCTCCTCTGGCAGCTTGTTCCATACACCCATCACCCTTTGTGTGGAAATTGTTACCCCTTAAAAAGTTACCTTGTAAAAATACTTCATACAAAAATATTGAAATCGTACTTCTACAATGCACTAAAACATGATTTTAATACATCAAAAGTCAAAAAGTCACACATTAGGAAAATGAAGGAAATGGTAACAGAATACTTATACAGCTGAGTGAGTATAATTTTATGGTTGAGAAATTGTGTTCAACCAATGGATGACTTCTTTGACAACGTAACTAGCATGTTAGATAACAAGATAGCCAATGGATGCAGCAAATGTTACTATCCATAATTTGGTCTGTGAAGTGCCCCATAAAGGATTACAGCATTAGATAAGCACATGTGGACTTGAACCTAATAGGTTAAGTCCAGGGGGTCAGATATGGGGCATTATGTGTGAGCCAGATATATTGTCAGTGCAGAGGGGCTAGGAGCAAGGCCAAGTGTGTATCCAGAGTCAAGGTCTGGAATAGTACTAGGTGTGCAGTCAAAAGCTGGGACCAGGGGAGTATTCAGCACTGGGAACCTAAGCAGGTAAGCAGCTATGATCAGGGTAGAATAGGGGGCCAGGGTGTAAGGCTGGACTCAGGGACAGGAATGAGAGAAGTTATGCAAATGGAGTTAGGATCAGGAGTAGTACCCGGTGTGCAGTGAGACCCAGGTTGGTCAACATAGGCCAAGTGTTTGATTATAATCTGATTTCCATACATGAATATACTAAGATCATTCATGTGCTGTATGTGTTGATCAGAGCCTGGGCTCTACTGTGGAATGTAATTACAACTGTAATTTAGTCTAACCTTATTCATAGCTAATCCAATTTAAAGCATATATATTGCATTCAAGTGTAAGTTAAAAGACTCGCTACAGTATGCACCATATTGCACAATTTCAAGCTGAAAAATGCAAAAGTTCCGTACCAATTGGAGGGGGGTCACTCTCCTCCCACACCCTTCCCGGTCACTACGCTCCCTCGGGCTTGGTCTCTCGCAATTTCTCACTCCCAACTCTCACCCAATGTCGGCAGCCCTGTTGTAGGCCGAAGGGCCTGTGCTTTTGCCCTACTGTTCATTGTCCTATGTTCTCTGTTGGGAACTGATTGTGGACATACTCACAGAATGCCGTTTCAGATATTTAAATCTTTCCCTTTCGCTCAGAGAGCCATGAGATTAGTGGATTGTTGTCCACTGTAGATGGAGACAAGATATGAATGAGTTTCAGAATGCAGAGGCCAGCAAAGATCTTTGCCTGAGGAATCACAAAACTGAGCCGCTGAACTTGCAGCGTGAAAGAATCCAGCGATTCCTCTAAAGAATACGATACTGTGGACAGAAGCCAAGCCCAGATAAATCCGACAATTAAAACTCTAACTTAAGAACCATGCTCAAATCTAATTTATTTCCGATGAACAAAGAATTCTTTGAGGAAGAGAAAAGAAGGCAATGTCTATCAGTGAGGGAATGTCAACATTTGTTGAACTGCCAACAAGTAGGAAGTCACTTCTAAGTTTATATTAAACCCACATTGTCATCAAAAAATAATTATCCCAAGGGAATACTCCTGTGTGAAATGTATTTGCATTCTCTTTTGCTTGTGATTGTTTGCAACAATGCAGCAGCATTTTCAATTTACTCCCCATTTTTGGAATATACTGTGGCTGCCAATAATTGCTCACTGGATATTCAGTGGAGATAGGGAGCCCGGAATATACTTTAAGCTTGTTACTGTAAGAAGCAGCGTTACCTTCACTTGAGTGAAAGCACGTTTGTTTATTTGCCTGACTTAGCACTGCTTTTTAGAGATGAGGATTCAATCTTCTTGCTGTGACTGGTCACATTTCGCTTCCTCTGTCGGTAACTGCTGTGGTTAAGTCAGGACAGGAGGCATCAACAGAGTACAGCTACACTAGCTCCAGTCAGTGCGATCAAACACAATTAACTCGCCCTGCCAGATGACACAACATCAGGCTGACTGCAGACTCCAGCCACTCACTGCCACAGCATTTTAAATGGACAGATCATACTGGTGTGAACCTCTGCAGTTCACCGTCAGACAAACGGCACAGAGATGCGCACACGCACTCACATATGCACACATTCACACACATACACATAGACACGCATTCACACACACACACACGTGCAAAAACACGTGCAAGCACGCACACATATATTCATACACATTCGCCCACACATGGACACACACACAGAAAACACGCACACTCATGCACAAATACACGCACATACAGATACAGACATACAGACACGGACAGACACACAGAAACTCTCTCTCACACACACACACACACACACACGCACATACGCACAAAGCAGGAGGGCAAAAACATTCCCAGACATAGGACAATGTAACGACAACAGGGTTACATGGTCGTGTTGGAAGGGACTGCCGATGCCAGTTTACAATGAAGAGAGACACAAAATGCTGGAGTAACTCAGCGGGTCAGGAGGCATCTCTGGAGAAATGGAATAGGTGACGTTTCGGGTTGAAACCTTTTTTCTTTCTCAGTCAGAAGAAGGGTCTCGCTCGACCCAAAACGCCACTTATTCCTTTTCGCCAGAGATGCTGCCTAACCGGTTGAGTTACTCCAGCGTTTTGTGTCTATCTAGGATTACATTAACCTCTGATCTCCCAAGAAAAAAAAGATTCACAAATACAAATTGGTATGACATCAGAGTCAGGTGCAAATTAATACAAACACATTCAGTGAAACTACTGCTACATCACTGCTAGATATTGGTATGATATTGTTATTCAATTTTATAAGTGTCTTGATAGGTTTATCGTTAGCCGAGGTATCCATGGAGAGGATGCTTTTGCTTAGTGACATGGGGCAACACAAAGCTTCCTTATTGTTTAATGAGTGAAGACAAAGCATTTTGAGATGCATAATATCTGACTGAAGAAGAAAACATCATCCATATTTATACTCCGATTGTCTTTGAAACCCTGGTAAAATCAGCCTGCTCCGCATTAAATGCAGTGTGGTATTCTGCTCACAATGCCGCAGGAAGGATGTAACACCACGGGAGAGGGTAGAGAAGAGATTCATGAGGATGTTGCCAAGTGGAGAATGTAAGCGAAAATTGCTGTGGAGGCCAAGTCAATGGGCATTTTTAAGGCGGAGATTGACAGATTCTTGATTAGTACGTGTGTCAGGGGTTATGGGGAGAAGGCAGAAGAATGGGGTTGAGAGGGAAAGAAAGATCAGTCACGGTTGAATGGGGGAGTAGATATGACGGGCCGAATGGCCTAATTCTGCTCCAAGAACATGAACTTATGAAGAGGAAAGGTGGGACGAGCTGGGCAATGCATTAACTTTAGACTTTAGAGATACAGCATGGAAACAGGGCCTTCGGCCCACCGCGCTGACCAGCGATCCCCTTACACTAGCTCTATCCTACACACTAGGGACAATTTACAATTTTACCAAAGCCAAATAACCTGCAAACCCGTACATCTTTGGAATGTGGGTGGTAACAGGAGCACCCGGGGAAAACCCACGTGGTCACAGGGAGCACATACAAACTCCCTACAGAAAGTATCTGTATCAGGATCAAACCCACGTCTCTGGTGCTGTGAGGCAGCAACTCTACAGCTGTGCCACTATGCCGCCTAGGGAGATGTATACATTTATGAAGGATTCTAGGCAAAGGCTAATTTTTCTCAACAAGAGTGGTGAGAAAGCAGAGGGAATAGATTCAATAAGAACAACAATGATTAGTGAGGAGATAGAACTCAGTACAGCACAGGAACAGGCCCTTCGATACGCTATGCTTCACCAACTAAAGAGTGGTCCTGACCTCCCTACATCATTGGAGACCCTCGGACAATCTTTGATCAGAATTTATTGGACTTTATCTTGCAATAAATGTTATTCCCTTTATCCTGTATCTGTACACTGATTGTAATCCCGTGTAGTCTTTTCACTGGATGGATAGCACGCAACAAAAAAAACTTTTCACTGTGACTCGTTACACGTGACAATAATTAAATTCAATTCAATTCAACATTAATGTCATCGCACAAATACAAGTATGAGTACAACGAAATGCAGTTTTGCTTCAGTCCGTAGTAGTTGTACATAAAGAAATTAAAAAAAAATAGAAAGAGAGAAGATACAGAATCATCAAAAAATACAGAATAATTAAACAATGGGGACGGAGGGACCGGAGAAATCTATCGGCGGGACTCCGAGTTCAGCAATGTGATTGTGTTGTTGTAGAAGCTGTTCCTCATCCTACTAGTACGTGACCTGAGGCTCCTGTACCGCCTCCCTGATGGGAGGAGGGCAAACAGTCCATGGTTGGGGTGTGAGGGGTCTTTGATGATCTTCCCAGCCCGTCTCAGACACCGTTTTCGGTGGAGGGCATCCATGGCAGGGAGCGGGGCACCGATGATGTGCTGCGCGGTTTTCACCACACGT
Organism: Leucoraja erinaceus; assembly: GCF_028641065.1. NCBI lineage: Eukaryota > Metazoa > Chordata > Chondrichthyes > Rajiformes > Rajidae > Leucoraja > Leucoraja erinaceus. The sequence goes on from NC_073380.1 coordinate 57,934,992, forward strand.
TGTAGTGCCTTCCTGTCCGCAGCAGTGCAACTGCTGTACAATACCGTGAAGCAGGTGGTCAGGATACTCTCTATGGTACAGCGGTAAAAGGTGGTCAGGATCTGGGGGGACAGGTGGGCTTTCTTGAGCCTCCTCAGGAAGTAAAGGCGCTGCTGTGCCTTTTTGATCAGCTTGGAGGTGTTGAGGGACCAGGAAAAATCCTCCGAGATATGTACTCCGAGGAATTTAAAGCTGGAGACGCGCTCCACCTCAGTCCCGTTTATATGGATGGGGGTATGACTGCCTCCTCTGGTCTGCCTGAAGTCAACAATAATCTCCTTCGTCTTCTTGGAGTTGAGGACGAGGTTATTGTTGGCACACCAGGCTGTCAGGTGCTGGATCTCCTCCCTGTAGGCTGACTCATTGTTCTCGCTGATCAGTCCTACTACCGTGGTATCGTCAGCAAACTTAATAATGGCGTTGGATCCGTACTTTTGGATGTAGTCGTGGGTGAAGAGGGAGTAGAGGAGAGGGCTGAGCACACAATAAACTAAACCAATAAACCTCAGGAAATTGAATGTGGCACCTCCTAACCTACTCTGCCTGCACGTGGTCCATATCTGGTGTCAGATTAGGAAAAGGGGAGATTATTATCTGCATGGTGTCAGATTAGGAAAAGGGGAGGTGCAACGAGACCTGGGTGTGCTTGTACATCAGTCACTGAAAGTAAGCATGCAAGTACAGCAGGCAGTGAAGAAAGCTAATGGCATGTTGGTATTCATTGCGTGAGGATTTGAGTTTAGGAGCAAGGAGGTCCTACTGCAGTTGTTCAGTGCCCTAGTGAGACTGCACCTGGAGTATTGTATGTAATTTTAGTCTCTTAATTTGAGGAAGGACATTCTTGCTATTGAGGGAGTGCAACGTAGGCTCACCAGGTTAATTCCCGGGATGGTGGGTCTGACATATGATGAAAGAATGGGTCGACTGGGCTTGTATTGACTGGAATTTAGATGGATCAGAGGGGATCTTGTAGAAATCTAAAATTATTTTAAAATTGGACAGGCTAGATGCAGGAAAAATGTTCCCGATGTTGGGAGAGTCCAGAACCAGGGGTCACAGTTTAAGAATAAGGGGTAGGCCATTGAGGACTGAGATGAGGAAAAAAAATTCACCAGGGAGTTGTGAATCTGTGGAATTTTCTGCCACAGAAGGCATTGGAGGCCAATTCACTGGATGTTTTCAAGAGTTAGATTTAGTTCTTACGGCTAAAGGAATCAACGGATATGGGGAAAAAGCAGGAACGTGGACTGAATTTAGATGATCAACCATGATCATATTGAATGGTGGTGCTGGTTCAAAGGGCCGAATGGCCTACTCCTGCACCTATTTTCTATGTTTCTCTGTTTCTAACCACCACTGTGTAAAAAAAAACTTTCCCTGCACACCTCATAGAAAATAGAACAGTAGATCACCAGAACAGGCCCTTCAGCCGACAATGTCTGTGCCCAACATAATGCCAAGACTATCACTATATCCCTCTATTCCGTGCATATCCACGTGCCTATCCAAAATTATTTTAAATGCTCCTATCGTACGCTTGAAACACCACCCCCATCAATATGTTCCTGGCATTCACCACCCTCTGCACAAAAATGTTGGCCCACATAACTCCTTTAAACTTTCTCCCTCCCTCCTGAAAGCTATGACCTCTAGTTTTTGATTTTCCACCCTGGAAAAAGTTTCTGATTGTCTACCCAATATTTCATAATTAATAGCACTAAATACAGTTAATTTACAATATGCAGTATATTATACTGTTATACAGTATAGGCAGTTAAAATATTACTTTGATATTAGGCTTGGTTATCTTGGTTAAACACTTATCCTGGTGTTCTAGCATGTACTTTGTGTTTTAATAGTAATTTACAACTTTACAAAATGATAAAAGTAGAAACAAAGAAATGCAGCTGCTGGTTTATACCAAAGATAGACACAAAGTGCTGGAGAAACTCAGCCGGTCAGGCAGCATCTCTGGTGAAAAGGAATAGGTGGCATTCCCAGGTCATCAGTTGCTGTCCCTGCTTCGCTCTGGCCTTTTCCCAAGTCCAGTTCCCTCCCCTCTACTTTCAGTTTGAAGAAGGGTCCCGTCACGGAACGTCACCCGGTTTTTTTCTCCAGGGTTGCTGTCTGACCCGCAGGATTGCTCCAGCACTTTGTATCTATTTCTTATAAAATGTTGTTATCTCTTAAAATGGATCTCTCTCACCTTAAAACAATGCCCTCTAGTGATGAGGAGAAATATTTTCAACTGGAGGAGAGATTTGGGTCTGGAAGCTGCTTCTTGAGAGAATGGGAGAAACTTTCATCATGTTTATGAAGGATTTGGACATTTATTTGAAGAGGTCTGAACTGCAGGGCGGTGGGACTACAGCTGGGATTTGGGATGAGGCTCAGCTTCTCCTTGCTAGACATGACAGGCACCATGGGCTGAGTGGCCTACTCCTGTGCCATAGATTTTTGGCAAGTATACACGACAGGGTGGCGCAGCAGTAGAGCTGTTGCCTTATGGGCCTGTCCCACATAGGCTACTCTTTAGGCGACTGCCAGGGACTAGTTTTAATGGAATTCACCTACGACACCTGGCGACAACCTACGACAGCACCTACGCCAACCTATGACAACACCTACGACAACCTACGACAGCAAATATTGTCGCCACTGTCGCCGAAAAATTTTCGACGTTGAAATTTTTGTGGCAGTTGCCTGTAGTCGCCCAAAAAATCGTCTAAGTGGGACAGGCCCATTCCTGCGCCAGACAACCGGGTTCAATCCTGACTATGGGTGCTGTCTGTTTGGATTTTGTACGTTCTCACCGTGACCTGCCTGTGTTTTCTCCAGGTGCTCCAGTTTCCTCCCACACTCCAAAGACGTACAGGTTTGGATGCTAATTGGTTTGGTAAAATTGTAAATTGTCCCTAGTGTGTGTGGGACAGTGTTAGTGTGTGGGAATCACTTGTCGGCGTGGACTCGGTGGGCTGAGGGCCTTTTTCTAAACTAAATTGAACTATATTTCTGTTTATTCAACCAGTGGTAATAGGGAAATGTTGATTCATAGAATATAGACTGTGTGACAGTGCAGTGGAGACCAAAGGAACTGCAGATTTTGGAATCTTGAAGAAAACATAAAGTACTGGAGGAACTCAGCGAGTCAGGTAGCTTCCATAGAGAAAAATGGACAGATGACATCGCAGGTCAGAATGCTTCTTCAGAGGTGCCTCGACTCAAAATGTCAGCTGTTCATATCCACGGCAGGACCTGCCTGACCCACTGGTTTCCTCTAGCACTTTGTGTGTTGTTCTACATTGGGGGAATGATGGAGTACCTTGGTCGGCATGGACGAGATGGGCCGAAATGTTCCCGTGCTGTACGACTTCATAAATTCGTGATTGTCCCTCAACAACATCATCTTTAACCTTTTACAAGGCCTCTGACAGATGGAAACACTAGCGATATCCCAGCACCTCCTGTGTCACTTCCATCTCTCAGTGGCCAATTATTGGAATTTCCTCACAAAGCCACCCTTTAGACATTAGGTTAGATTTTAGAGATACAGCGCCAGAAACAGGCCCTTCGGCCCCTTGGTCCGGGCTCACCAGTGATCCCCGTACATTTGTACTATCCTACACTCTAAGGACAATTTACAATTTACCGAAGAAAAATTAACCTGTGTGTCTTTAGAATGTGGGAGGAAACAGGAGCACCCGGATAAAACCCACGCGGTCACAGGGTGAACGTGCAAACTCTGTACAGACGGCATCCGTGGTCAAGATATAAACCCGGGTCTCTGGTGCGGTTTCCTCCCACATTTCAAACACGTGCAGGTTTGCTGGTTAATTGGCCTCCGTAAATGACCCCTAATCTGTCGATAGAACTAGTGTGAGGGTTAATAGCTGGTGCTGGTCGGTACGGATTCGGTGAGCTAAAGGGCCTGTTTCCATGCTGTATCTCACAAACTAAACTAAAAACCTCCAGTGTTCAAGAGAAAACAATTGAAATGTGTCCAACCTCTCCCTGTAACTAATGGTCCCTAATCCAGGCATCATTCTGGTAAACCTACTCTGCGACCATTTTTTTCCATTCCAAGGAATTTATTCAACAAGTGCATATTACAGCGTACCAAAATTACATAAACGTTCAACGGCCACAATACATCAAGCAGTCATTATAGAACAATGGTGCAGTCATTATTTACAATGTTCTCTACCCCCAACCACCCCACCCCCGGCGACCAGCGTTCACAAAAGGCCTCCAGAGTGCCCGTGGACACCGCGTGTTCCCTCTCCAGGGACACGCGAGCATGGACGTAGGCCCAGAAGAGCAGCAGGCAGCCAACTCTGGTGTGGCCATTGACCAATCGCTGCCTGGACCCGCAAATGGCCATCTTGGCCAGGCCCAGGAGCAAACCGATAGGGAGAACCCACTTTCCCGATTGGCCCTCCACACTCCCTGCCCTGTGGCCAAACACCAGGATCGTGGGACTAAAATGCAGCCAGAACTTGAGGAGCGGCCCCTTCAGATATTGGTACCGGGGCAGCAACCTCTCACACTCCATATACACATGGAACACGGTCTCCTCCTCGCTGCAGAAGTTACAGGCGCGTGCCGAATCCAGGTGAGGGCTGGCCCCCCCCTCGCAGTTACAGCACCCCCATCCCCCTGTGGAGCAAAGCTGAAGATGCCCAGATTCCTCACTCTTAACACATCGCGGTAGAAGCTAGGCAGACCCCGTATGGCGGGTCGACAGGCCAGCCACCGGTAGCCGCGAAACCCCCCAGGCAATGGCCCCAGCAGAAACAATACGTGGCCAGAGCGTGCCATCTGGGGGGGTGCTCCACGTACATGTACCTCTGCAGTGTCCTGAGACTGAGAGCCGCCTCTTGGGTACGCACACATACCAAGGACTGGCCGCCCTCCTCTAACGGGAGACAGGACCACTGCAGAAACCCAGTGCTTCCTATCTCCCTAAAAGAAATCCACCAGCTTCTTCTGTATCGTGGTTGCAAAGATAGAGGGCGGGTCAAGAGTGGCCAGCCGGTACCATAACATGGAGGCCACCAGCTGGTTTATGACCAGCACCCTACCCTGGAAAGAAAGAACTCCAAACAGGCCTGACCAGCGACCCAGCCGGGCGACGACTTTCGACTCCAGCTCCTGTCAGTTCACCAGCCAAGCATCCTCAGTGGGACTCAGGTAAAACCCCAGGTAGAGGAGGTGCGTGGTACTCCACGCATAAGATATCATCTCGTCTGGCAAGGAGTCCACCTGCCACTGGCCCACTAAAAGTCCGGAATACTTACACCAGTTGATCCTGGCGGACGATGCAGCCGAGAAAACCTACCAGCATTCAGGCATCCCCCGCAGGTCCACAGGGTCAGTGAACATAAGGAGCATATCATCGGCATAGGCCGAGTGCACCACTTCCATCCCAGGTCCTGGTAGAGCCAGACCCGTCAACCGCATTCCGGAGAAGACACAGGAACGGCTCCACACAGACCGAGTACAACTGACCAGACATGAGACACCCCTGGCGTACCCCCCTCCCAAAGTGAATGGGAGCCAACAACATACTGTTGACGTTCACAAGACTCTCCGCTGCGGCATACAAAAGCCGGACCCAGGCCACAAAATGCTGTCCAAATACGAACGCCTGCAGCGTCCCGTACACTGCACCCTTACCCGAGCCTCCACATCCTTACCATAATGCGGCGGCCAGAACTGCATGCAATACTCCAAATGAACCTAAACAAAGTCCGATAAAGCTGCATCATTGGGTGCAGCGTTGATGCATTAGGTGCATGCACTGTTTGTAATCCAAGCCTCCCCATGTGTTAAGGGAATTAAAAGTCCCACATCCCCTCTTTGCTTAGTGACAGTCTCTCCCAAGGCTCTCGTTGTTAACTAAACTGTGAGATTCATGTGTCGGGAGGAACAGCAGATGCCGGTTTACACAGAAGATATGCGCAAAATGCTGGAGTAACTCAGCAGGTCAGGCAGCGTCTCTGGAGAAAAGGAATATGTGACGTTTCGGATCAAAACCCTTCTTTGGACTGAGAGTCAGAGGGGAGAGGGAAACTAGAGGTATGGAGAGGTACAAAGAACAAATGAATGAAAGGTATGCAAAAGGACAAATCAAAGCCAGCAACGATGATCAAGGAAAGGTGGAGCCCACAATGGACCATTGTTTGCTGTAGGGAAGGAGTGAAACTGGGCAGGGCAGCAGTGAAACTAGCAGTATGGCCAGGTTGGATGTTAAATTTGTGTTGATTGTGTGTTTTTGTCATTTTTTAAATTATATGTATGACTGCAGGGAAACAAAATTTCGTTCAGACCGAAAGGTCTGAATGACAATAAACGAATCTAATCTAATCTAATCTTGGGGGAGGGACGGAGAGAGAGGGGATGCAAGGGTTATTTGAAGTTAGAGAAATCAACGTCCATACTGCTGGGTTGTAAGCTGTCCAAGCGAAATAGGAGGTGCTGTTCATCCAATTTGCAATTAGCCTCATGACTCATCCCGAGTTCCTACCTTTGACGCATCGAACACAAAGAAACAAATTGCAGAGCGCACAATGCAATATTCCTCCTATGATTATATCACCAGAACTGCAGATGGGGTCTGTCCGATGTATTAGGAAACGAAAGTAAGATTTGTACTCCTTCACTCAATAATCACTTGCTTCTGTCTCAGCAGCTACACACTGTCTTATTTTAATAATGGTTATGGATTTATCTACTTCAACACAATGCTCTCCAGTGCTGTGATTTCTCCTCCTTTAGTTGCCTACTGCTGCATTAATTGCATTGCCCTTTGTACGTCTAATTGTATTAACAACCTTTGGTTCTGTTAATGCAAACAACATTTTCCATCAACTCATGGTAGAATCTGCATTTTACCTCCTATACTTTGGCCAAGTGTATTTTGTAAGGTAAAAATAGCTAAATGAGTGCATCACCAGACTCAGGATCAGCTTACTATCGCAACTTTTAAAAAAACATTTAGTACTATTGCGACGTTTAAGAAACATTCAGGCAGGTACATGGATTGGACAGTTTTAGAGGGATATGGGCCAAACGTAAGCAAGTGGGACTAGTGTAGATGGGACATGTTGGCCGGTGTGGGCAAGTTGGGCCGAATGGCCTGTTTCCACACTATATGACTCTATGACTCCATTCCCCCACTGTTATCAGGCTTCTGTATGGTCCTTCCACAAGTTAGGGTACCGTCCAATTCACCTCTATCCCATTACAGACATTGGTCTATGTAACTGATGCGTTACGTTAAGGGTGGTAGGTGCCTGGAACGCGCTGCCAGGATGGAGGTAGATATGATAGTGGTGTTTAAGAGACTTGGATAGGCACACAGGTAAGCAGGCAATGGAGGCAGCCAAGAGTTGGTCTTCGCATCAAGTTCAGCCATATTCCTGCATTCCCTGCCTATCCAAAATAAATATCGCTAACATATCTGCCTCAACCACGAGCCCCAGCAGTGTGTTTCATATACTCACAACTATCTGTGAAAAAATAACTTGCCCTGCACATCTATCTATCTATATACTTTTAAAACTCTTGCCCCATCCGACCGCCTGCCGTACGGATCCCTTCCTGCCTTTCGATTCATGCCCGATACTCGCAGATGTCCAATCGGAATGGCCGATGCTCGCAGATGTCCAATCGGAATGGAGCCATTTGCATGTACGGCTGCCAGCTGCATTTCTTCCTTTGATTCATTGTCACGCCCAATCCAGACGCTCAATCTCCGAGATCTTTTCCATTTCGGTAGAGATTTCGCTTTTCTTTCTAAGTATCCGCTCCTCATTACATTTCGTCGTGTTGAAGTACACGTTTTTAATCAAATCCTTCGCCTCCAAGTATTTCAAAAATAAACTGGCTTCTCCATTTACATGTCAGCTTCCAACACACTTCGAAACAAAGTTGCAAGACAGGAACACTCTGAACTTTTCACTGCTGCAGCAGGCAGGGGAGGTGCCATTGGATTTTTTTTTTAATCCACTGCTGAGGGAGGCAGGGCAGTGCTGGAATCTTACTTTTGAGAACAGCTTCAGTTCCATTGGAGGAGACGGGTGCATGGTGGAATATTGGGTTGGGGGATCACACCATTGGGGGAGCAGACCCAACGGGTCTGCACTTGGTCTAGTATCCTTTAAATGTTGCCCTTGTCACCTTAAAGGTTTGCCCTCTTGTTTTTGATGCTTCCATCTTGGGAGAAAGGTTCCAGCTGTCTACCCTATCTATGCCTCTCATAATTTTAGGTACATCTGTCAGGTAACACAACATAAGTTTGTCCAAACCCTACTTCAGAGATACAGCGCAGAAACAGGCCCTTCGGCCCACTGAACAGCAATCCCCCTATACTAGCACTAACATACTAGGGACAATTTACAATTTTACCAAAGCCAAATAACCTACAAACCTGCATGTCTTTGGGGTGTGGGAGGAAACGGGAGCACCTGGAGAAAACCTACTTGGTCACATGGAAAACGTACAAGCTCCGTACATACAGCACCCGTAGTCAGGATCGAACCCGGGTCTCTGGCACTGTAAGGCAGCAACTCTACTGTTTCACCACCGTGCTATTAGCCATTTTCCTGGAGCTATTATCCCATAATCCAGTATCATTCTGGTGAACCTTCTCTGCGCTCTTACCAAAACTTCAACATCTATCCTATACTGGGGCGACCAAAATGGCACATACTACTTCCCAACGCATCTCCTGGCTATGGAGATATTAAGCTGCAATCATTCTTGGAGCAAAAGAAACCCAGGGGCCAAAAACTTACTCCCATGAATAACAGTGTGTCATATTTTGGCCCATAGCCAAATTTATTTTCCATTTAAGCCCAATGACTTTTAAATCTTATTGTTGTACCTGCCTCAACTACTTCCTTTGGCAGCTTATTCCATATATACTCACCAGCCTTTGTGTGAAAATATGCACCCATCAAGGTCCTATTGAATCTTTCTCCTCTCACATCAAGCTATGCCCTCTAGCTCTTGATTTTCATGCCATGGGGGATGTGCATCCACCTTATCTGGTTTTTGACAGCCATCATCACTGTCCACAATACCGCCTATTTTAGTGCCATTTGCAAACTTACTAATCATGCCATATACAGTTACTTCTAAATCGCTGATGTAAACCACAAACGGCCCAATACCAATCTCCACGGCATACCACTAGGTACAGGCCTCCAATCTGAAAAACAATCTTCCACCATTGCCACCTATCATTGAGCCAATTCTCTATCCAGGCTGAAGAAGGGTTTCAGCCCGAAAGGTCACCTATCCATGTTCTCCAGAGATGCTGCCTGGCCCGTTGAGTCACTCCAGCTCATTGTGTCCTTCTCTACCTAGTTATCTAGCACTACCTGGATCCCATGTGAACTAACCTTTCAGAACAACCTTATCAAAGACCTCGCTGAAGTTAACATAGACCACATCTATGGCATCTGCCCCCGTCAACCTTCTTAGTTACAATCAAATTCGAGAGACATGATCCCCCCCACACAAAACCATGCTGCCTATCCCTAATCAAACCGTCTTTCCAAAAACATATACATCTTAGACACAAACTGCTGGAGTAACTCAGCGGGTCAGGCAGCATCTCTGGAGAGAAAGGATGGGTGACATTTCAGGTCAAGTCATTGAATTACTCCAGCACTTTGTGTCTACCTTCGGTATAAACTAGCACCTGCTGTTCCTTTCTATACATATATATCTTATCTCTCAGAATCTCCTCCAATAACTTGCCTTACAGACGTCAGACACGCTGAATGATACGTCTCATATTTTTCTTTGCTGCCCTTCTTAAATAGAACCACATTAGCCATCCTCCCGTCTCCCACCCCCTCACCCAGTAACAGCCTGAAGAAGGGTCCTGACCTGAAACATCACCTATTACTTTTCTCAGGACAATAGACAATAGACAAGGTGCAGGACCAGGCCATTTGGCCCTTCGAGCCAGCACCACCATTCAATGTGATCATGGCTGATCATCCCCAATCAGTACCCCCTTCCTGCCTTCTCCCCATATCCCCTGATCGCTATTTTTAAGAGCCCTATCTAGCTCTCTCTTGAAAGCATCCAGTGAACCTGTCTCCACCGCCCTCTGAGGCAGAGAATTCCACAGACTCACCACTCTCTGTGTGAAAAAGTGTTTCCTCATCTCCGTTCTAAATGGCTTACTCCTTATTCTTAAACTGTGGCCCCTGGTTCTGGACTCCCCCAACATTGGGACCATCAGGATATGTTGTCTGACCCGCTGAGTTTCTCCAGCTTTTTGTGTCTACCTTCGGTTTAAATCAGCATCTGCAGTTCCTTCCCACACAACAATGAAACTGGGGTACACGCAATTACATCTCTAGCTTCCCACAGTGCCCTTGGAGATACATGAGCAGGCCCTGGGAGTTTAAATAGTGGTCTGTATTTTTAACTAATGATTTTCGATTTTTAGACTTTAGACTTTTGAGATGCAGAGCGCAAACAGGCCCTTTGACCCGCTGAGACTGTGCCAACCAATGATCACCCTAGACATTAGCTCTATCCTACACACCAGGGACAATTTACATGTTTTTTACTGAAGCCAATTCACCTAGAAGCCTGTACGTGGGAGGAAACCGGAGCACCTGGAGAAAACCCATGTGGTCACAGGGAGAACGTACAAACTCCGTACTTACAGCACCTGTAGTCAGGATTGAAATTGGATTACTGGCACTATGAGGCAGCATCGCCACCACTGTGACACCGTGTTGCCCTTGAAGGCTAATTGAGAAACAATAGGTACAGGAGTAGGCCATTCGAGCCAGCACTGCCATTCAATGTGATCATGGCTGATCATCCACAATCAGTACCCCATATCCCTTGACTCCGCTATGTTTAAGAGCTCTGTCTAGCTCTCTCTTGAAAGCATTCAGAGAACTAGCCTCCACCGCCCTCTGAGGCAGAGAATTCCTCAGACTCACAACTCTCTGTGTGAAAACGTTTTTCTTCATCTCCATTCTAAATGGATTACCCCTTATTGTTAAACTGTGGTGAATGTTAACTAGAGATAAGGCTCCTGCTCTTTTCTGTGGTAGTGGCTAGGCTGCAGTTCAGCAACTCAGCAAATTTCTGCACCCAAGTCTCTGTACTGGGACTTAAATGCATAGTCACCAGAGACCCGGATTCGGTGCTGACTACGGGTGTTGGATGTACGGAGTTTGTACGTTCTCCCCGTGACCACATGGGTTTTCTCTGGGTGCTCCGGGTTTTTGTCCCACACTCCAAAGGCTTGCAGGCTAGTTGGTTAATTGGCTTCTGTAAAATGACCCTCGTGTGTTGGATAGAAATAGTGTACGGATGATCGCTGTTCGGTGTGGACTCGGATGGCCAAAGAGCATGTTCCCACGCTGTATCTCCAAACTAAACTTTGTTCAATTCTGGCCACCACAAGGAAGAATATGACAGACTAGGTTTCGGTGGGGATCTTCTTTATACTAAGGAGTTGGAAGAGAAAAGACTGGTTACAAAGAATGAGGAACATCAGTTAAGTGGAAAACGTGAAGTTTGGATTGTTCTCTATATCACAGGGCAGATTATGACGAAATGTAATTGAAATGTTCAATGTCATTAATGTTATGATGGACGAACACAAGATAAACTCTTTTAAGTGGTTCAAGGGATAGTCCAGGAGGCAAAGGTTAATTATCTACAATAAAGGAATGGGAAGCACTGAGGTTTTATTTCCCCAATTCACTGTGATTTTATAGTCTGTTAAACAAGTAAAGTCACTGATGTTGGTGAGGCCGCATTTAGAGTATTGTTTTCTGCGCTGGGCACCATGTTATAGGAAAGATGTCGCCAAGTTGGCAAGGGTTGAGAGAAGATTTACGAGGAAGTTGCCAGGACCGGGGAGTCCGGGCTCAAGGGAGAGATTGAGCATGCTAGGAATCTATTCCTTGGAGCACTGGAAGATAAAGGGCCTATCCCACTTGGATGACCTAATCCACGAGTTTAGAAGACCCTAGACGAGTTGAAAAAAATGTCAAGGTCGTGTTGACTCGCCAAAGTAAAATACCCCCTATGACCTCCTACGACTATGTCTACGACCTCCTACAACTATGTCTACGACCTCCCTTGACCTCAGTCTTCCACACCTAAGACCAACTACGACTAGCTACGAGTAGAAAATGATCACATGATAAAATTATGTCATGTTTTCATTTTTTTTCTCCAGCCAGATGCCGACTTACCTACGACTTACCTACGACTACCATCACGACCTACTACAACCTACCTACGAGTAAAAAGTTTTGATTTTTTCCATGCTGACCTTTTTTTAACTCGTGGACATTTTTTATCAGGCTGGAAAAAACGGCGCGACCTACGTGAGGCCACAAGTACGCGGAGACCACTCACGAGCATGAGGAAGAGTTACGAAGACCTCCTACAACCTCGTGGCAACCATGCTGCGAGTATGACTCAAGGGCGCCAATTAGGTTGTGAAAGTGGGACAGTGGCTTAAGGGGGGACTTTATAGAGAAATCTCACGTGGTCACAGGGAGAACGTATAAACTCTGTACAGACAGCGCCCCAATAGTCAGGATCGAACCCGGGTCACTGGTGCTGTGAGGCAGCAACTCTACTGGTGCGCCACAGCACCAATCTGACCTCACCTCTTATAAATGTTACACAGAGGCTGGTGGATATATGGAATAACCTGCCTCAACTACTTCCACTGGCAGCTTGTTCCGTATACCAAACACCCACTGTGTGAACAAGTTGCTCTTCAGTTTTCTATTAGCGGTGCAGTTGGTAGAGTTGCTGCCTTGTAGCACCAGTAGCCCAGGTTCGATCCTGGCCTCGGGTACTGTCCGTGTGGTGTTTGCACATTATCCCTGTGACCACATAGGTTTCCTCTAAGTTTCCTCCCACATCATAAATAAGTGCTGGTTTGTAGGTTAACTGGTCTCTGTAAGTGTGTCAGGAGTGGATGAGAAAGTAGGATAGCAAAGAACAAGTGTGAACAGGTGATCGATGGTCAACATGGACTCAATGGGTCTGTTTACACACAGTATCTCATAACAAAACTAAACTAAATCTTTCCCCTCGCAGCTTAGATCTCTCCCCTCTCCCCTTGGCGGCATAGTGGCACAGTGGTAGAGTTGCTGCTATACAGTGCCAGAGACCCATGTTTGATCCTGACTACGGGTGCTGTCTTTGTACATTCTCCCCGTGCCCTGCGTGGGTTTTCTCCGGGTGCTCCGGTTTCTTCCCACATTCCAAACACCTACAGGTTTGTTGGTTTAATTGGCTTTGGTAAATTTGTAAATTATCCCTAGTGTGTAGGATAGTGTTAGTATGCGGGGATCACTGGTCGGCGCGGACTCAGTGGGCTGAAGGGCCTGTTTCCATGCTGCATCTCTACACTAAACTAAGCTAAACCTTTCTCCTCTCACCCAGGGGTATGGAGGTGTTTGGGAGTCATCGCTTAGTTCATTGAAGGAGTCAGTATGGGTACGAAGGATCAAACACCTTCTTTTGTAGCATACCACCCCATATTTCTATCAACTACACACCACTGACATTATTGTAGTTCATGGGATTGTGCAGCAGAACAGCACATAAACAGGCCATTTGACCCAAAGTTGATGCTCCACATAATCTAAGACCTATTTCATTCAAAGAACAGGCAGCATTTTGTGTCAGGACCCTTCTTCTTTATGTCACCTGCACATTCCCTCCACAGATGCTGACTGACCTGCTGACTTCCTCCGGCACTTTGCATTCTGCATTAGATTCCAGCATCTGCAGTTCATTGCATCTCCAGACCCTTGTATTCCCCTCCCCCTATGTTGTTGCCCTACTGAAGAGTATGTTCCACACACTAACAGTGCTCCTCAAATTCATTCCATACAGAGTCTATTGTTCTATACATCGTTCTCTTTGATGTAACCCAGCATCTACAGTTCCTTCCCACGCACTGTTCTATACAGACTGGAGGACATACCGCCACATGCCTGGCATATCAGGCAACACAGTCCACAATTGAGGTCCATTCATCTTTGTGCCATGAACGGTGATTTGCACCATCCATTACTCTTAACAACTAAGCTTAACAAGTTTATGTCATAGGAGCTGAATTAGGCCATTCGGCCCATCAGGTCTACTCCCCCATTTAATCATGGCTGATCTTTCTTTCCGTCAAAGCCACAGTCTCCTGCCTTTGCTCCATAACTCCTGACATCCTTACTAATCAAGAATCTCTCAATCTCTGCCTTTAAAATATCCAAAGACTTGGCCTCCACAGTTGTCTGTGGCAATGAATTCCACAGATTCACCTCCCTCCGGCTAAATAAATTCCTCCTCATCTTCTTCCTAAAGGATCATCTTTTTATTGTGAAGCTGTGCCCTCTGATTCTAGACTCTCCCACTAGTGGAAACATCCTCTCCACACCCACACTATCCAGGCCTTTCACTATTCGGCAAGTTTCAATGAGATCCCCCCCTAATCCAAGTCAAGTCAAGTCAAGTCAAGTCAAGTTTATTTGTCACATACACATACGAGATGTGCAGTGAAATGAAAGTGGCTATGCTCGCGGAACAACAAAACAACCAAACAAATTATAAACACAATCATAACACACATATTATTTTACATAATAAATAATAGAAGGAAAAATGTTCTGTAGTTAGTCCCTGGTGAGAAAGGCGTTTACAGTCCGAATTGCCTCTGGGAAGAAACTCCTTCTCAACCTCTCCGTTCTCACTGCATGGCAACGGAGGCGTTTGCCTGACCGTAGCGGCTGGAACAGTCCGTTGCAGGGGTGGAAGAGGTCTCTCATGATTTTGTTTGCTCTGGAGTTGCACCTCCTGTTGTATAGTTCCTGCAGGGGGGTGAGTGAAGTTCCCATAGTGCGTTCGGCCGAACGCACTACTCTCTGCAGAGCCTTCTTGTCCTTGGCAGAGCAATTCCCGAACCAAATAATCCTTCTAAACTCCAGCGAGTACAGGCCCAGTGATGTCAAATGCTCATCATACATTAACCCAATTATCCCCTGGGATCATTCTCATAAACCTCCCCTGGACCCTCTCCAACACCAGCACACCCTTCCTCAGATATGGGGCCCTTAAGTGAGTTCAACATGTGGCGCCCACTCTGGAAATAACAACCATCTTACAGGTGCCAGCATGAATCGCTTACAGCTCCAACTAAGCTATAGTCAAGTGTAGGAAGGAATTGCAGGTTTACACCAAAGTTAGACACAAAATGCTGGACAGGCAGCATCACTGGAGAGAAGGAATGGGTGACATTTCTGGCCGAGACCCTTCTTCAGACAGGTCTCGACCCAAAGAGGGTCTCAACCCAAAACATAACCTTTTGTCAATGCAGCGTGCAAACACATTTTTCCCATCCATTGTAATCATGCTTTAGACAGGAGTCCGGTCAACACACAGAACACAAGCAGCTACTCAATAAAACACAAAATGCCAGAATAACTCAGCGGCTTGGGTAGCATCTGGGCAGGGAATTGGATAGGTGATGTTTCAGGTGGGGTTCCTTGGAGTCATAGACTCATGGAGTCATAGAGCCTGAAAACTGGCACTTATAGCCCAACTTGCCCATGCCGACCAACATGCACCATCTACACTAGTCCCCATCCGCCTGCCTTTCGCCCATATATCTCTTCTGCCCTATGCATGTACCTGTCTATATATTTCTTAAACGTTGTGATATTACCTGCCTCAACTACCTACTCCAGCAGCTCGTTCCATACACCCACCACCTTTTGTGGAAAAAAGGTTACCCCTCAAATTCCCATTAAATCTTTGCCTCCCTCACCTTAAACCTACGGTTCTTGCTTGCCTATCTCTGGGCAAATTACTCTGTGCGTCTACCTGATCAATTCCTCTCATGATTTTTTACCCCTCTATAAGATCACCCCTCATCCTCCTGTGCTCCAAGGAATAGAAACCCAGCCTGCTCAAACTTTTCCTATAACTCAGGCCCTCAGGTGTGTCTTGGGACACTTCAGGCTATTTTGGAATGGGTTAAAAGCAGCTGATTACCTAAATAAATAATTAACTAACTAACTCCTGACTAACTAAGACCTCCCATAGGAATGATCATGCCTATAGTAGAATAGTCGTTGTACACAATTCATGTGCATGTATTATGGTGGTGGTGGGGGGGGGGGGGGGGGGGGGGGGGGGGAGAGAGATTTACTAGGAACCTGATGGGCAACTTTTTTACACAAAGGGTGGTGGACATATGGAACCAGCTGCCGGATGAGGAGGTGAGGCAGGTGCTACCACAATGCTTCAGAAACATTTAGACAGGTACATGGATAGGACAGCTTTAGAGAGATATGGACATAAAATGCTGGAGTAACTCAGCATCTCTGGAGTAAAGGAATAGGTGATGTTTCGGGTTGAGACGCTTCTTATATGAGCTAAACGCAGGCAGGTGGGACTAGTGTCGATGGGGCATGTTGGTTCGCACGGGCTAGTTGGGCTGTAGGGCCTGTTTCCACGCTGTATGGCTCTATGACTCCACGTACATAATTAGACGTGACCTGAAACTTGTGGGCAATCTAGGAAACCAGAATCAATCTAGGAATTCTAAAGAGGGAATTGGATAAGCAGTTAAGAAGAAATAATCTGCGGAGCGGCAAGGGAAGGGCGGAGGGTGGATTGTGGGGGTAGAGGAGACTGGAACTAAAGAGACTGCCCGCCTAGAATACTCCCGACGGGTCGAACGACCTCCTTCTACGCTCCGACCAAGTCACCAGGAATTCTTTACAGCACCCACACACGCGCACAGAAATAACCTGTGACTTCTCTCCAGGCCATACAAGCAGTCTCTACAAACAGCCAGAGCGATCTGTATCGTTGCAGTTTGCAAAATATATTCGCACTTCCACATGCGCTAGGATGCAAGAGGCGTTCTCAGACACAGCGCACCGCCTGCCCCACACTACAATTCTTTTACCACCCCGGTTATCATTAACTCCCTGAAGAACACAGACAGAATTCAAAACTCCACGGGAGGAATAGTGAATGGAATTGAATTGCCAATTTTATTTTTTAAATCATAAAATGCTGCCAGCGTGAAGCTGCGTTTGATTACTGAGTTATTTTTTAAGATGCATGGTGCATGCATTCATTCTATCTATGGTCTGATCCCAAGCGCGCGCGCGCGCACACACACACACACACACACACACGCACACATACACATACACACACACTCTCATACATACACGCACACAGACACACACTCATACACTCACACATACACACACATATGCATACGCATACACACAGATATATACACACGCGTACACACATACACACACACGCACACTCACACACACACAGAAACACGTCGAAACCATAGAGTTCATATAGTCATAGAGTGATACAGCATGGAAACCGGCCGTTCGGCCTGATTTGCCCACACCGCCCAACATGCTCTACCTATGCGAATCGCACCTGTCTTTGTTTGGCCCGTATCCCTCTAAACCTTCCCTATCCATGTACCTGTCTAAATATATCCTCAACGTTGAGATGGTACCTGCGTCAACTACATCAGCCTGCTGCTCGTTCCATACACCCACCACCCTTTGAGTGAAAAAGTTACCCCTCAGGTTGCTATTAAATCTAACCCCCCCCCCCCCCCCCCCCCCCTCCCTCCCGCCCCCGCTCCCCTCACCTTAAACCTATGTCCTCCAGCCTCTAGTTCTCGGTTCCCTTATTCTGAGTAGAAGACTCTGCGTTTACCGGGTCTATTCCTCTCATGATTTTGTAAACCTCTTTAAGATCATCCCTCATCCTCCTGCGCTCCAAGGAACAGGGACCCAGCCTACTCAACCTCTCCCTGTAGCTCAGGCCCCTCAAGTCCCGGCAACATCCTCGTAAATCTTCTCTGCACCCTTTCAAGCCTGACAGCATCTTTCCTTCACACATCTTTAGTAACTGGGACAGCAGCTGCATTTCTATGCACAATATCGCTCTCCATACTTAACAGACCATTCAGTCCCGGGTTACACATAGATAGAAGGGCATTCCCCCCCCCCCCCCCCCCCCCCCCCCCCCCACCACGAGCACAAGAGTTAGCAAGTGAGGGGTCTGAAGAAGGGTCTCCACCCGAAACGTCACCTATTCCTTCTATGCAGAGATGCTGCCTGACCCGCTGAGTTATCCAGGATTCTGTATCTTCGGTCTCTTTAATAATTTCCCTCTACCCCTGTTTAAACTCCCCCTCTTGCCGATAACTGACAATGGCGTGAGGGGGGGGGGGGGGACACGGGCTCATTGATGTTTGCAAATAAACAATCGGAGGAATGGCCGAGTTTATTTAGCAGCGTTGTGTCCGCAACTTCCAACGCGGATTCTGCAGAGACTCACCTGTACTGGATCAATAGCGGTGTGGGATTCCCCTGTATCCTTCTTCCCCTAGCAAACGGCTCCACGGTTGGTCAGCCTCGAAGACAGTCAGAGGGAGGAAAAGCAGGGGATCGAACTGATTCCTAACCCCAGCGAGGGTCTCTCAAATCAAACGCGCAGTCAGCATAGACGCCGCAGAGAGCGGAATACTAATCCCAGGAATCGGAGAGGGATTGATACACGCGAGGCGTCCCACGCTATCAGTCAAACGCGATGGAGAATAAAAAGTGGCTCTTTATTAATCGCTCTACCCACCTCTCAAGTCTCCGGCGCAGGAGCGGCGACGGAGATTCAGGTCCAGGTCTGTCTGTCTGTCTCTCTCTCTCTCTGGTTCGCCAGTCCGTTAAAGTGGCTGCCAGACCAGATACCAACTTGCACCGGTTTCACTCCGCTCCGGGCTTGGCCGCGCAAAGCGGCACACAGGACCGCTATGTGTGTGTGAGTGTGTGTGTGTGTGTGTGAGTGTGTGTGAGTGTGTGTGTGTGTGTGTGGAAGCCAGCGACTGCTTTAACCCAGGCAAAGCCGGATTTCACCAGGGATGGGAGGGGTAGGTAGGTAGGTGAGTGGGTGGAGATTGTGAGAGAGATCCCGAGGGGTACATACACACTCAGACCCCCCCCGCACCCCTCCTCCTTTCCCTCCTCTCGCTTTTTTGTCCCTCAACCTTGACCCAACAGCGACCAATAATCTAAACAAAGGCAACACAACGGGGCCATTCTGTGAACTGAAAGACAGATGGATTATTTACAGAATGGTTTGGGGAAGGGAGGGGGAGAGAGGGGAAGGAGAGCGGATGGGAGGGGGAGAGGATGGAGGGGGAGAATGAATGGTGAGGGAGGAAGAAGGGGAGAGGGATAGAGGAGAAGGGGAGGGGAGGGCAGGATGGAGGGGAATAGTGGAGGGGAGAGGAGGGTTGTATGGGGTGAAGGGGAGAAGAGAGGGGAGAGCGGAAGGGAATGGAAGGGAGGGGAGATAGGGGAGGAGAGGGGAAGGGGGGAAAGGGAGGGGAAGAGGGGAAGGAGGGTGGGAAAGGGAAAGGGGGGGGTCAGAAGGGGAGGAGGAAGAGGGAAGGGGAAGGAGGAGGGAAGGGGGAGAGAGAGGATAGGATGGAGAAAGGATGGAGGAGATAGAGAAAGGAAAGAGGGGAGATGAGGGGAAGAGGAGAGGAGGTGAGGGGAACGTTGGAAGGGGAGAAGGGTGAGAGGGAGAGAGACGGGGGGGGGGGGGGGGGGGGGGGGAGATTTGCATTTGAATACAGCTAACCATTCCAAAGACCATACGTATTATTATAAACCAAAGCTTGTCAGAGAACAAGTGATCAATTGAACTCCTGAGGCATGCGAGTCAAAGTCACATAACTAATCAGGATTTACAGGTTGCTCGCTCCAAGAATTTCGTTTTTTTCCCCCTGCCCATTGTTTCTGGGACGCGAGGGAGCTGGTAGGTTGTAAACACCGTCTGTCCCGACCTAAATACACTGGGGGTTTTGTTGCAAAACTTGAATACGTCTGCCCTCTCGTTTACGACGTGGAACCCGGCACTTTCCCTTGATGATGTTCCCTTCCCCTTCCCCTGAGCCAAGAGCCAAGAGCCAAGAGCCAAGAGCCAAAAAAAAATCTGTCACATCAAAGGAAAGCTTCGTCTACCTGCGGTGTTCGTTAGCACCGATCTCCCTCCTACCTTCGCCCTGCATCTACTTCTCCCAACAGCCGAGCGCCGCCGAACCAGCACGTTGGGAAAAAGCAAAGCAGCGAGCACGTTTCAAGCGGTTTCGCAGCGAAGCGATCAAAACGCATTTCAGAACGGGCCCGCGCCTATTGAGGCTTTGCTCTTGCCTATTTATTTGTCTGGTTGTTTGTTTGTTTATGTATCATAGAGTGATACAGCGTGAAAGCAGGCCATTCGACCCAACTTGCCCTCACCGACCAGCATGCCCTATCTACACTCGTCCCACCTGCCCGCGTTTGTCCCACATCCTTCCAAACCTGCCCTGTCCATGTACCTATCCAAATGCAAATCGGAGGAACAGCACCTCATATTTCGCTTGGGCAGCTTACAACCCAGCAGTATGAATATTGATTTCTCTAATTTTGAGTAACCTTTGAATTTCCTCTCTCTCAGTCCCCTCCTACTCCCTAATCATCCTGCTAGTTTTACTGTTCATATCCCTTGGTTATCTCCTCTTCCACAGCCAAGAATCTGCCATTGTGGGCTCCACCTTTTCTGGGTCATTTGAGGCTATGATTTGTTCTGTATCCTTTCACACCTCTAGTTTCCCTCTCCCCTGACTCTCAGTCTGAAGAAGGGTCTCAACCCGAAACATTGCCTATTCCTGTACTCCAAATAATGCTGCCCTGATACACTGAGTTACTCCAGAATTTTGTGTCTATCTTCTTGAGTGTACCTGCTTAAACTTCGCAATAGTACCTGCGACTGAACATTTTTATGTTGCTTATGGATTTTACAGAATAATATATTTACATATCTGTTGTGCTGCTGCAAGTAAAAATTTCATTGTTCCCTTTCGCAACATATGACAATTAAAAACTTCACTCTATCAATGATGCAGCTGGTAGAGTCGCTGCCTCACAGCACCTGACATCCCAGGGTTCGATCCTGACCTCGAGTGCTATCAGTGTGGAGTTTGTATGTTCTCCCTGTGACCGTGTGGGATTCCTCCGGGTGCTACGGTTTCTATGCACGTCCCAAAAGACGTGTGGATTTGTAGGTTAATTGGCCCTCTGTAAATTGCCCCTGGTGTGTAGGGAGTGGATGAGAAAGTGGGATAATGTAGAACCAGCATGAATGGGTGATTGATGGTCAGTGTGGACTCGGTGGGCTGAAGGGCCTGTTTCCATGCTGTATCTCAAAAATTTAGACTAAATGTCTAGTGTTCATGTGAGAGGGTGATGCACAGATGTGTAAGTTAATTGATTTCTGTAAATTGTCCCTAGTGTGTAGGATAGCACAGTGATCGCTGGTCGGCACAGACTTGGTGAGTCGAGGGGCCTGTTTCCGTGCTGTATCTCTAGACTAAACTAGACAATCACATCCCTTTTCAGAAGCGCCCGTAATACAAGCTGCTTCAGTGTACAGCAGAGACTAAAGCCTAGCTGGAAAGATTCAGGCATTCTAAAAACAATGGTGTAGATTGGGAATGTGCCAGGTTATTCAAGGACTCTCTGAGAAATGACAAGATGGAAATGGTGCAGTAGATTGCAAGGAAAGAAAAATAATGGTTTCTTTGGGAAGTGATAGAAATGACAGCACATTGCAAGTGCCACTGTCCTACAATTGTGGACATGCAATGAATGGACATGCTATCTCATGGCTTCCCGGTGATGATGCTTATAGAACCTTCCTTTGCCTAAGCTCCCAGTCAACTGCTAGATAATCGCAGAAACTCCAGCAATGGCTGCCTCGCCAACAGTCTCTGTCCCTTTCTTCTTTGTTGTTTTTTGAGTATGTGTTAAATGTATGTTTTTTTGTGTTCTTTAGCTTGTTTTATGTGTGGGGTGGGGGAGGAGGTTGGGAGAAACTTTTTCTAATCTCTTACCTTGACGGAGGTGCGATTTTTTTCCGTATCGTATCTCTGTCTGCACTGCGGCCTAACATCGAGGAGTTGGCGGCCTTTGTTGGAGACCGACCGGGAGCTCCACTGATGGTGCATGTGGACTTAACATCGTGGAGCCTGCGATCCCTTTGCCAGGAGTCGACCTCTGAGCTCTGCCGCGGGTGCCTGCGGACTTTAACATAGTGGAGTCCGCAGTCTCTGGTCAGAGACCGACTTCTGGAACTCTAAGCCATTGGTTTGTGTGCCCCGCCCACGGGAGAAAAATGAGGGAAGAAGATTGGACTTTATTGTTTTCCATCACAGTGAGGAATGTGAGGAATCCGCTGTGGTGGATGTTTATGGTGACTTTTATGTAGTTGTGTATCTTGTTGCTTTTTTTTGGTATGGCTGTATGGTAATTCACATATCACTGTACCTTAATTGGTACACGTGACAATAAAAGACCTTTGAAACCTTTGAACCTCAGATCCACATGCATTCTGATTGCACTCCATGCATGCATATTGGAAAAATTCCACTATAACGAACGTGTTTAGCTTTGTTCAGTTTAGTTCAATTTAGTTTAGTTTAGTTAGTTCAGTGGAAAATGTGGAAAAAAGCCCTTCGGCCCACCAAGTCCATGCCGACCAGCGATCCCCGCACACTAATACTATCCTACACACATTAGGAACAATTTACAATTATACCAAAGCCAGTCAGCCTACAACCTGCACGTCTTTGGAGTGTGAGAGGAAACCGGAGATCCCGGAGAAAACCCACGCAGGTCACGGGGAGAACATGCAAACACCGTACAGACAGCACCCATAGTTAGGATGGAACCCGGGTCTCTGGCGCTGTAAAGCAGCAACTCTACCGCTGCACCACCGTGCAGTCCTAATTTGCTAATTATAGTTGTCTGCCCTGATAGCAGGCCCGGCTCGCCCACCGCGGAAATGTGAACCCGCCAGGAAAGACCGGCGGGCCGCGGCCTGTTGAGAAGCACTGCCCCTGCTCGTCCCCCGAAAACTGGAAAGCCAAAGAGGAGGGAGCTGGTGACGGCGGTGGTGAGGAACAAGTGTTCATCTACACCAGTCCCATCTGCCTGGATTTGGCCTATATCCATCTAAACCTATCCTATTCATGTATCTGTGGAGATAGACAGACTGAAGAAGGGTCTCGACCCAAAACTTCACCATTTCCTTCTATGCAGTGATGCTGTCTGGCTCACTGAGTTACTCCAAAATTTTGTGTCTATCTTTGGTGTAAACCAGCATAACCATATAACATATAACCATATAACAATTACAGCACGGAAACAAGCCATCTCGGCCCTACAAGTCCGTGCCGTGCCGAAAGCATCTGCAGTTCCTTCCTACACTACCTGTCTAGGTGTTTCTTAAACATTCGATGGTGCCTGCCTCAACTACCACCTACGGCAGCTCATTCCATACACAACCATCCTTTTTTTCATTGATCAATTGACGATGAAAAGCCGCCTAAGAATTGGGAATATGTTTTCCATATCAGGTGTGCCTTACACCGAGTTGTGAATTTTGCAGCTATTTCTTTTGGTCATTGCCTTCAGAGAAAACCAAAGCACATTTAGAATTGTCATGCATTAGAAAGCCTCTTCAAATTTACTCACAATGCTGTTACGCATTGCACAGTGTGTCCACTTTCAGCTACAAGAGGAAACCATCAGTGATTGAGCCTTTGACCACAAACAGTTTACATGTAATCTTGCCGAGTGCTTATAATACAAAGCTTTTTCGGAGATTTTATTCCATTTCAGTTGTGGCCAAGAATCCCAAATTGACCAATCTTTACAGTAATGTGAACAGTTTTCTTTGTAAATGCAGTTCCATAGGCTGGTAGAGTCAAGGATACAACGCAGTTTGTGGAATAAAAAGACAAAGAAGCAATGCATTGATTTTAGACCAACCAAGTCGACAATAACCACCTGATCCAATTCCATGCACGGAATGGTTGGATATGGACCACGTGCAGGCAGAGATGAGTTTAATTTGTCATCATTCAGTTTAGTTTTTTTGTTTAGTTTATTTTACTGTCACCTGCACCAAAGTACAGTGTAAAGCTTTTGTTGCATGCTATCCAGTCAGTGGAAAGATTACACATGAAGCCGTCCACAGTGTACAGGTACAGGATAAAGGGAATAATGTTTACTGCAAGATAAAGTCCAGTTAAACAATGTCCGAGGATCTGCAATGAGTTGGATAGTAGTTCAGAACCACTGTCTAGTTGTAAATCAGATGGTTCAGATGCCTGATAACAGCTGGGAAGAAACTATCCCTGAACCTGCAGGTGTGCATTTTCACACTTCTGCACCTCTTGTCTGATGGGGGAGGGGAGAAGCGGGCGTGTTTGGCACAAACATAGCTGCCTCACAAGCAGTTGACCTGGGTTCAATTCCCGGCCATGGCAACTTGGAAAACTTTGCCTCACAGCACCAGAAACCCAGATTCGACCTCGAGTGCTGTCAATGTGGAGTTTGCACGTTCTCCCTGTGACCATGTGGGTTTCCTCTAGGATGGTTTCCGGTTTCCTCCTACATCCCAAAGATGGCAGTTTGTTTAGTTCAGTTTACTATCGAAGTACAGTGTGGAAACAGGCCCCTTGGCTCACCGAGTCCGCAACCTCTCCCTGTACCTAATACCCCCTAATCCAGGCATAATTCCAGTAAACTTCCTCTGCACCATTTCCAAAGCCCTCACATCCTTCCCGTAATGGGGCGCCCAGAACCACACACTATACTCCAAATACAGCCAAACTGAATTCCTATAAAGCTGCATCATGACTTCCTGCCTCTTATTGTGAATGCCCCAACTTATGAAAGCAAGCACACCATATGCCTCCTTTATCACTCTACTTTAGTTCAGTTTAGTTTAGAGATACCATAGGGAAACAGACCTTTGGCATACTGAGTCCGCACTGACCAGCAATCCCCGTATGCTAGCACTATCCTACACACCAGGGACAATTTACAGAGGCTAGTTAACCTACAAACTTGCACGTCTGGAATATGGGAAGAAAACGGAGCACCTGGAGAAAGCCTACGTGGTCACAAGGAGAACGTGCAAACTCCGCATAGACAGCACCCATGGTCAGGATCAAACCTGGGTCTCTGGCACTGTAAGGCAGCAGCTCTACTGCTGCGCCACTGTGTCACCCATTGTAGGTTAATTGACCTCTGTAAATTGTGCCCTGATGTGTAGGGAATGGTTAAGAAAGTGGGATAACATGTGAACGGGTTATCAATGGTCGGTGTGGATTTGGTGGGACAAAGGGCCTGTTTCCATGACTAATCTTTCAGTCTTTGAGAGCAGGTCGGACAAAGCAGCAATGAGAATGACTGTTGGCTGGACTTGGTGAGTCTTGAGTGCAGGTTTAAAAAGAGGACAAACAGCACTTCAGCAGTCTTTGAGTGCAGGTCTACAAAGCACATCCAAGCTCATCATGGGAAGGAAGTTTAGGAGTGAGTGTGGGGATTGGCTGAACAATTAGATTGGAAGATTGGTAAATTGAACAATTAGGTAATTTAGCATCTGATATAAGCAAGACTTGCTTAAGGGGTGCAGCCCTGTCGAGGGAAGTGCCCTGCGAGAAAAGTGCACTGTGAGGAAAAAGTGCCCTGTAAGAAAAGTGCGAGTCTTTGGCTGCAAGTGAGAAAAGTGCGGGTCTTTGGCTGTGAGTCTTCGGCGAGGAGGCTGAGGGAGAATGCCACACCAAACGCTGGAGAGGGAGAGATGAAAGAAAGAAATGATAAGCAAGCTGATTCAGTTTGATGCTTGCAGTATGTGGGAGGTCAAGGACACTGCTGGTGCCTCTGGCTGCTACAAAAGTGAGAAGTGCATCCAGGTAGAGCTCCTGAAGGACCGTGTTGGGGAACGGGAGAAGCAAGTGGATGACCTCAGTTTCATCCGAGAAATTGAGTCGTTCCTCGACAAGTTCCACAGTAAGATTGTTACACCTAAGGTACTGGAAGAGAGAAGGTGGGTGATAGTGAGAAAGGGAAGGAAACATGGAATGCAAAGGTCCTCGGGTGTTGTACCTCTTGAGAACAGGTTCACCCACTTAGAAGTTGTCAGGACAGAAGACGTTAACACACTGAGCAGCGGACTGGCTTGCGGAGCAAAAAGTGCCGTTGAGCCGAAACCAAAGAGGCCAACGTCAGGCAACACCGTGGTATTTGGAGACTACAATTTTGAGAGGTAGGGACGGGTTTCTGCGGCAACAGACGGGATTCGAGGATGGTGTGCTGTCTCCCTGGTGCCAGGATCCAGGATGTCATGGACAGAGTGCAAAAAATCCTCGAGGACAAAGGTGAACAGCCGGAAGTGGTAGTACATGTCGGCACAAACAAAGTAGGAAAGAAGGGGATGAATATTCTGCAGCTTGACTTAAGAGAACTCGGAAAAATGCTGAAAAGCAGGAACTCCAGGGTGATGATCTCCAGTTTACATCCAGTTCTTCATGCTGGCGAGAGCAGGAACAGAGAGATACAGTACCTGAATGTGTGGCTGAGGAACTGGGGCAGGGATTTAGATTCTTAGACCACTTGGATCTGTTTTGGAGTAAGGGGGAACTGTACAAAAGGGATGGATTGCACCTTAACAGGTGGGAGACCAGCATTCCGGCATGCAGGTTTGCCACTGGGACACAGATAGTTTTAAACTAAATAAGGAGGGGGGGGGAGGGGGTGTCAAGTGGAATAGTCAAGGACGGAGTTAAAGGGAAAGAGAGTAAAGGGATGGTTAATGACCCCAGAATTAACAGGAAAGAAAGCCCAAAGGGATAGGAGAGTATGGCCAAGGTTAATAGGGATTGATGTGAAAGGTGAGATGCATAAGGAATTAAAAGTATTGTATATGAATGTGCGAAGTATAAGAAGTAAAGTAGATGAGCTTGAGGTTCAGTTAGTGAAAAGCTCAGATATGTGAAAAGAAAGATTAGTTAAAACAAATGTAGGTCCCTTGCAGTCAGAAACAGGTGAGTTGACATGAGAAACAAGGATATGGCGGACCAATTGAATAACTACTTTGGTTCTGTCTTCACTAAGGAAGACATAAATAATCTGCCAGAAATAGCAGGGGACCGCGGGTCAAAGGAGTTGGAGGAATTGAGTGAAATCCAGGTTAGTCGGGAAGTGGTGTTGGGTAAATTGAATGGATTAAAGGCCGATAAATCCCCAGGGCCAGATAGGCTGCATCCCAGAGTACTTGAGGAAGTAGCTCCAGAAATAGTGGATGCATTAGTAATAATCTTTCATAACTCTTTAGATTCTGGAGTAGTTCCTGAGGATTGGCGGGTAGCAAACGTAACCCCACTTTTTAAGAAGGGAGGGAGAGAGAAAACGGGGAATTACAGACCAGTGTATCTAACATTGGTAGTGAGGAAACTGTTAGAGTCAGTTATTAAAGATGGGATAGCAGCACATTTGGAAAGTGGTGAAATCATTGGACAAAGTCAGCATGGATTTACGAAAGATGAATCATGTCTGACGAATCTTACAGAATTTTTCGAGGATGTAACCAGTAGCGTGGATAGGAGAGAACCAGTGGGTGTGGTGTATCTGGACTTCCAGAAGGCTTTCGACAAGGTCCCACATAAGAGATTAGTATAAAAACTTAAAGTACATGGCACTGGGGGTTCAGCATTGATGTGGATAGAAAACTGGCTGGCAAACAGGAAGCAAAGAGGAGTAAACGGGTCATTTTCACAATGGTGGGCAGTAACTAGTGGGGTACCGCTAGGCTCAGTGCTGGGACCACAGCTATTTACAATATATATTAATGATCTGGATGAGGGAATTGAAGGCAATATCTCCAAGTTTGTGGATGACACTAAGCTGGGGGGCAGTGTTAGCTGTGAGGAGGATGCTAGGAGACTGCAAGGTGACTTGGATAGGCTGGGTGAGTGGGCAAATGTTTGGCAGATGCAGTATAATGTGGATAAATGTGAGGTTATCCATTTTGGTGGCAAAAACAGGAAAGCAGACTATTATCTAAATGGTGGCCGATCAGGAAAAGGGGAGATGCAGCGAGACCTGGGTGTCATGGTACACCAGTCATTGAAAGTAGGCATGCAGGTGCAGCAGGCAGTGAAGAAAGCGAATGGTATGTTAGCTTCCATAGCAAAAGGATTTGAGTATAGGAGCAGGGAGGTTCTACTGCAGTTGTACAGAGTCTTGGTGAGACCACACCTGGAGTATTGTGTACAGTTTTGGTCTCCAAATCTGAGGAAAGACAATTTTGCCATAGAGGGAGTGCAGAGAAGGTTCACCAGACTGATTCCTGGGATGTCAGGACTGTCTTATGAAGAAAGACTGGATAGAGTTGGTTTATACTCTCTAGAATTTAGGAGATTGAGAGGGGATCTTATAGAAACTTACAAAATTCTTAAGGGGTTGGACAGGCTAGATGCAGGAAGATTGTTCCCGATGTTGGGGAAGTCCAGGACAAGGGGTCACAGCTTAAGGATAAGGGGGAAATCCTTTAAAACCGAGATGAGGAGAACTTTTTTCACACAGAGAGTGGTGAATCTCTGGAACTCTCTGCCACGGAGGGTAGTTGAGGCCAGTTCATTGGCTATATTTAAGAGGGAGTTAGATGTGGCCCTTGTGGCTAAGGGGATCAGAGGGTATGGAGAGAAGGCAGGTACGGAATACTGAGTTGGATGATCAGCCATGATCATATTGAATGGCGGTGCAGGCTCGAAGGGCCGAATGGCCTACTCCTGCACCTAATTTCTATGTTTCTATGTAGAGGTTGGTAGATATGACATTGTGGGGATTACTGAGACGTGGCTGCAAGAGAACCGGGCCTGGGAACTTAATATTCAGGGTTATACATCCTATAGAAAGGAAATGGGTTGCTCTGCTGGTGAGGGATGGGATTCAGTCCCTTGTGATGGAAGACATAGGGACTGACGAGGTAGAGTCACTGTGAATTGAGTTGAGGAATTGGAAAGGCAAGAAGACACTAATTGGTGTTATCTACAGACCCCCAAATAGTAGCCCGGATGTAGTGTGTTAGTTGCAGCAAGAGTTAAAACTGGCATGTAACAAAGGTAATGCCACCGTGGTGATGGGGGATTTCAATACGCAGGTAGACTGGGAAAATCAGGTTGGTTCAGGACGTCAAGAAAGAGAGTTTGTAGAATGCCTCTGAGATGGATTCTTAGAGCAGCTTGTAATGGAGCCGACTAGAGAAAAGGCAATTCTGGATTTAGTGTTGTCCAATGAACCAGATATGATAAGAGAACTTGAGGTAAAGGAACCGCTTGGAGGTAGTGATCATAATATGATTAGTTTTAATCTGCAATTTGAGAAGGAGAACGTTAAATCAGAAGTGTCAGTGATGCAGTTGAACAAAGGGGACTATGAAGGCATGAGAGGGGAGCTGGCCAAGGTAGACTGGAAAGGGATCCTAGCAGGAATAACGGTGGAACAGCAATGGTAGGAATTTCTAGGCATAATCCGGAGGATGCAAGATCATTTCATTCCAAAAAGGAAGAAAGATTCTAAGGGGAGTAGGAGGCAACTGTGGCTGACAAGAGAAGTTAGGGATAGAATAAAACTAAAAGAAAAGAGTAGTCGGAAACCAGAGGATTGGGAAACTTTCATAGAACAGAAGGAAACAAAACGGGCAATGTGGGCTGAAAAGATGAAGTACGAAGGGAAGCTGGCCAGGAATATAAAGAAGGACAGTAAAAGCTTCTTTAGATATGTTAAGGGAAAAAGAGTAGCAAAGTCAAATGTGGGTCCGTTGAAGGCAGTCACGGGTAAAATTATTATGGGCAACAAGGAAATGGCAGAAGAGTTGAATAGGTACTTCGGATCTGTCTTCACTAAGGAAGACACAAACAATTTCCCAGATTTACTGGAGGCATAGGATCTAAGGGGGTAGAGGAACTGAAATAAATTTTCATTAGGCTAGAAATAGTATTGGGTAGGCTAATGGGACTGAAGGATGATAAATCCCCTGGGCCTGATGGACTGCATCCCAGGGTCCTCGGGGAGATGGGTCTAGATATAGTGGACACATTGGTGATCATTTTCCAATGTTCAATAGATTCAGGATCAGTTCCTGTGGATTGGAGGATAGCTAATGTTATCCCACTTTTCAAGAAAGGATGAGAGAGAAAACGGGGAATTATAAAGTATAAAATATCCTTTAGTGTCATTCAGACTTTACAGTCTAAACAAAATTGCATACCTTGCAGTCATGACAGAATGAAATAACAGAACACACAATTAACACAGTTTAACATCTACCACAGTGAGTCTACCAGGCACCTCCTCACTGTGATGGAAGGCAAAAGTCTTAAAGTCCTTGTCTATTCCCTCCTTGTTCTCCCTCTGCGTTGAGGCAATCCAGGCTTTCGATGTTGGGGCCCCCCTGCCGGGTGATGCTAAGTCCCGCGGCCGAATCCGAACTCCGCAAACGGGCCGGTTCAAACTCCGCGGCCCGGGCGGTCGAAGCTGCTGCCCTCCAGTCCAGCGGGCGAAGCTGTTGTTTCGGGAGTTCCTGAGAATCGGTCACCAACCGGGGACCTGTGATCTCCCAGTGTTGTCGTCCACTGGTCCGCGGCCGACACTCCAAAGTCGGGTCGCCGCTGCCGCAACGCCACCACAGCCCCGAAGTCGCCCAGCTGGTAAGTCCTGGTTCTGCCTCCGGAGCCTCGAGGTCGGTCCCAGTGGGAGGCCGCTAGCTCAGATGGAGATGGAGATGGGTGATACGACTAGAAAAGGTCACATCCCCCTGAAGTAAGAGACTAAAAGCAAGTTTCTCCCACCCCCCCGCCCCCCCCACACTCTAACACAACCAAAATAAATGAAATAAACTAAAACAACAGGAGAAAAGAAAACAAAAAAAAGAGAAGACAAACGGACTGCGGCCACAGCTGCAGGGGCAGCACCACTAGACCAGTTAGCCTGACTTCGGTGGTGGGAAAGATGCTGGAGTCAATTATTAATGAGGTAATAATGGGGCATTGGATAGCAGTAAAAGGATTTGTCCAAGTCAACATGGATTTATGAAAGGAAAATCATGCTTGACTAATCTCCTGGAATTTTTTGAGGATGTGACAAGTAAAATGGATGAAGGGGTGCCAGTGGATGTAGTGAATCTAGACTTTCAGAAAGCCTTTGATAAGGTCCTGCATGGGAGACTGGTGACTAAAATTGGAGCGCATGGTGTTGGTGGTAGGGTGTTGACATGGATAGAAAATTGGTTGGCAGACAAGAAGCAAAGCGTAGGAGTAAATGGGTCCTTTTCAGAATGGCAGGCAATGGCGAGTGGAGTGCCGCAAGGCTCGTTGTTGGGGCCGCAACAGTTTACCATATATATTAATGATTTGGAAGCGGGAATTAGGAGCAACACTAGCAAGTTTGCAGATAATACAAAGCTGGGTGGCAGTGTGAACTGTGAAGAGGATGTTAGGAGTTTGCAAGGTGACTTAGGCAGTTTGAGTGAATGGGCAGATGGGTGGAAGATGCAGTATAATATAGATAAATGTGCGGTTATCCACTTTTGCGGCAAAAACAAGGGGGCAGATTATTATCTCAATGGAGTTGGGTTAGGTAAGGGGGAAGTGCAGCGAGACCTGGGTGTCCTTGTACACCAGTCAGTGAAAGTTGGCGTGCAGGTACAGCAGGCAGTGAAGAAAGCTAATGGAATGTTGGCCTTCATAACAAGAGGATTTCAGCATAGGAGTAAAGAGGTTCTTCTGCAGATGTATAGGGCTCTGGTAAGACCACACCTGGAGTATTGTGTATAGTTTTGGTCTCCTAATTTGAGGAAGGACCTTGTGATTGAGGCAGTGCAGCGTAGGTTCACGAGATTAATCCCTGGGATGGCGGGAATGTCAAATGAGGAAAGATTGAAAAGACTAGGCTTGTATTCACTGGAATTTTGAAGGATGGTGGGGGGGGGGGGTTCTTATAGAAACATATAAAATTATAAAAGGACTGGACAAGCTAGATGCAGGAAAAATGTTCCCAATGTTGGGCAAGTCCAGAACCAAGGGCCACAGTCTTAGAATAAAGGGAGGCCACTTTAGACTGAGGTGAGAAAAAACGTTTTCACCCAGAGAGCTGTGAATTTGTGGAATTCCCTGCCACAGAGGAAAGTGGAGGATGGATTTAAGAGAGAGTTAGATAGTGCTCTGGGGGCTAGTGGAATCAAGGGATATGGGGAGAAGGCAGGGATGGGTTATTGATTGGGGACGATCAGCCATGATCGTAATGAATGGCGGTGCTGGCTCGAAGGGACAAATGGCCTCCTCCTGCACCTATTTGCTATGTTTCTATGTTTATAATCAATCAATTTGATTCTGGGCTGAAGGCCCTGTTTCTGTGCTGCATGTTCGATATTCTACGAACCTCCTTTAGTTCATCAGACTGCCCATTGGCACCCCTTCAAATAAACGATCTCCAATAACTCATGCCCATCTAAGCTAGTCCCATTTGCTCACATTTGCACATATGTCCCTGAACCTTTCTTATCTGCCTCAACTACCTCCTCTTGCAGCTCGTTCCATACATCCACCATCATCTGTGTGAAAATGTTGCCTCTCAGGATCCTATTAAATCTTGGCAGTCTCATCTTAAACCTGTATCCTCCGATTCTTGCCTCCCTTAACCTGGCTAATAGATTCTGTGCATTCTGAAATTAATTCTGAAAGCTGTCGGTCTGTCTATTGTCATGTGTAGCAAGGTACAGTGCAAAGCTTTTGTTGTGTGCTAACCAGTCAGCGGAAAGACAATACATGAATCCAATCGAGCCATTCACAGTGTACAGATACAGGATAAAAGGTACAATGTTTAGTGTCAAAAGAGTGGATGATAGCAGATCATTTGTCTGCGACGGGCACACACAGGGTTGTCACGCTCTGGCACCATGTTGTTTGTTGTTTTCATTCTGATTGCAAGTTCTCCACTCCCTCCAGACCTTTGCTTCCCCACAACATTCTCACCTCTTGCCCCATTCCCAGAGCATTCATTCCAACAATGGTGAGCTCCTTCAGTAGCCCCTGGACCTAAGCTCTCAAATTCCTTCCTCAAGCCCTCCCACCTCTATTCTGTCAAAGTTACCTCTTCTGAGCAAGCATCTAGGCCATCTGCTGTAATAAATCATCACATGGTTCTGCCTGGACCAGTAATGGAGAGCCTCGGGATATTCAAGGGACTCTGTAATAAGTTGGTGTTGGTGTGGGAGTCTGTATCGTTGGCATTCAGAAACCTCGGACAATTGATGAACTTGTGACTGTTTCAGCAAAGTTGGTAATAGGGAAGCTATTTGTGTCTATTGCAAAATGGGTCTGAATAATACACTCAGCTCTCAGTACCCCTTCCACACTGGTCAGACCATGTCACCTTCAATCCTCTGCCTACATGGGGGGCAGTGTTAGATGTGGGGCGGTATTAGCTGTGTGGAGGATGCTAGGAGGCTGCAAGGTGACATGGATAGGCTGGGTGAGTGGGCAAATTCATGGCAGATGCAGTATAATGTGGATAAATGTGAGGTTATCCACTTTGGTGGCAAAAACAGGAAAGTAGACTATTATCTGAATGGTGGCCGATTAGGAAAAGGGGGAGATGCAACGAGACCTGGATGTCATGGTACACCAGTCATTAAAAGTAGGCATGCAGGTGCAACAGGCAGTGAAGAAGGCAAATGGTATGTTAGCATCCAGAGGTAAAGGATTTTAGTATGGGGGCAGGGAGGTTCTACTGCAGTTGTACAGGGTCTTGGTGAGACCACACCTGGAGTATTGTGTACAGTTTTGGTCTCCTAATCTGAGGAAAGACATTCTTGCCATAGAGGGAGTACAGAGAAGGTTCACCAGACTGATTCCTGGGATGTCAGGACTTTCATATGAAGAAAGACTGGATAGACTCGGTTTGTACTCGCTAGAATTTAGAAGATTGAGGGGGGATCGTATAGAAACTTACAAAATTCTTAAGGGGTTGTTCCCGATGTTGGGGAAGTCGAGAACAAGGGGTCACAGTTTAAGGATAAGGAGGAAATCTTTTAGGACCGAGATGAGGAAAACATTTTTCACACAGAGAGTGGTGAATCTCTTCAATTCTCTGCCACAGAAGGTAGTTGAGGCCAGTTCATTGGCTATATTTAAGAGGGAGTTAGATGTGGCCCTTGTGGCTAAAGGGATCAGGGGGTATGGAGAGAAGGCAGGTACAGGATACTGAGTTGGATGATCAGCCATGATCATATTGAATGGCGGTGCAGGCTCGAAGGGCCGAATGGCCTACTCCTGCACCTATTTTCTATGTTTCGATCTATGTTTCTACATAGTCCATGTTGTGGCGTCCTCAGTAAATCAAATGCCAAGTCCTATTGTAAGCTGCCGAGGCTCAAGCTCCAGCTCTGACATTGCATCAAAGTATGTGAGGTTTGACATTGTCGGGTGCTCTCAGGAGGTTGGGCAGCACAATGTCTCAGTGAGTCCCAGGTTCAATCCTGACATTCGACCTCGACCACCGGTGCCCTCCTCGTCCACCGCCGCCGGATCAACCCCTGATGGCCCCATGGCGCCGACACAGAGTCCACCTCCTGGGAAGCCTCTGCTCCTCGCGGCCACGTGCATGTGACAATAAACTCTATTTGACTTGAGTGGACTCTGGGAAACAGTACGGGTTTCCTCAGAGTAGTCTGGTTTCTCCCCATGTCCCAGAGATGTGCAGATCAGTAAGTTAATTGGCCAGAGTTAAATTTTTGTAGTTGATAAAGTTTAAAAAGTGTAATGAAAATGGGTGTAAGATAGGTGTAAATGGGCCGCTAATGGTCAAAATGGACTCAATGGGCTAAAGGCCTAATTTCTGTACTATGTGTTAAGTGTTCAAACACCTCTCTTGTGACTCAGCACTAAATCTACTTTAACATTGAGGGATGCTATCTCTTGGAAAAATACAACAACATGAGCCTTCACTTTGGATGCATACGGTTCCAACCAGTGAAATGTCCTTTGACAAGGAGATATCTCCCAAATATTCCCATGTGATTTATTACTTTCCCTTCATAGTCATAGTCAAACAGCTTGGGTACAGGCCCTTCAGCCCAACTTGCCCACATCGGCCAACATGTTCCATCTACACTAGTGCCACATGCCTGCGTGTTGTATATATCCGTCCAAACCTATCCTATCTTTGTACCTGTCTAAATATTTCTTAAACGTTGCAATAGTATCTGCCTCAACTACCTCCTCTAGCTGCTCATTCCATATACCTACCTCCTTTGCATGAAAACCTCCCCCCCCCCCAATATTCTTATTAAATATTTCCACCCTCACCCTAAATCTATGTCCTCGGGTTCTTGATTCTCCTACTCTGGGCAAAAAACTCTGTGCATCTAACTGATCTATTCCTCTCATGATTTTATACGCCTCTATAAGATCACCCCTCATTCACCTGCACTCTAAGGAATAGAGTCCTAGTCAACTCAACCTCCCACATAGCTCTGCCCCTCGAGTCCTGGCAATATCCTCATAAATCTTCTCTCAACCATTTCCAGCTTGACAACATATTTCCTCTAACATGATGTCCAAAACTAAACGCACTATTCTAAATGTGACCAACGTCTTATACAACTGCAACATGACCTCCCATCTTCTATACTCAATGCACTGACTGATGAAGGCCAATGTGCCAAAAGCCCTTTTGACCACCCTGTGGCGGCTCCCAAGGGTCGTGCCATCATACTGTCGAACCCCTCGGCACGGGAGTGGTTCAGTCCGGAGGCGACCCTTAGCCAGAGGATTTAAAGGCAGGGGTTTGGGTGCCATCTTTCTCTTGTTTGGTCTTCCCTACAACCGGGAGGAACATAATAAAAGGTGCCTCTCAAAACACTGGACTTCGTGCTTCCTTTTGAGACCCACGCACCACAACCCAATCTACCTTTGATCCCACTTTCAATAATCTATATTCCTATACTCCTAAATCCCTCTGCTCTACAACATTACCCAGAGCCCAACCATTCACTGCGCAGTTTCAGCCCATGTTAGTGTTCCCAAAATGCTCACATTTCTCTGTATTAAATTCCATGAACCATTCCGCAGCCCACCTGCCCAACCATGCTGCAATTTTTGACAACCATCTTCACTATGTACAATAGCACCCACTTTTGTGTGATCTGCAAACTTAAATCCTTGATATAGATGACAAACAGCAATGGGCCCAGCACCGAACCCTGAGGAACGTCACTAGTCACAGGCCTTCAGTCCAAAACACCATCACCCTCCGCTTCCTTCCATGAAGCCATTTTACTATCCATTCAGCTATCTCTCCTTGAATTCACAACAACCTTATCAAATTACTTACTTCTTCTTATCGAGTTCACGTCACAAGATCAGAAATTGTTCAACCAGAGCTGAACACACTTCTCGGCATCTGTATACAATGGCGTCTTGCGCTTCTTGTGCATAATGGTGGAAAGATTTGTGGAAACAGGTCCGTGACATGAATGCTCTTTCCTTTGCCCCAATGCCTTACCAAAATCTATGTCTACATCGCTACCTTCATCAATCTTTTTGGTCACATCTTCAAAAAAACTCAATCAGATTCATGAGACACAATCTCCCATGTACAAAAACATGTTAACTAGACATAATCGGCCCCTTTCCATCTATGTGCATGTATATCCTAGCAGTTGACTCACAGCTATTCCTTGAAATTCCATTTCAAGCAGGATGCAAGGCCACCAAATTCAAGTGCAGTTTCTTTCCGCTTCAAGCGGGGTGCAAGGCCACCAAATTCAAGTGCAGTTTCATACCATTTCAAGCAGGGTGCAAGGTCACTAAAGACAGTGAGTCATGACCTCTCCCTCCTCCATCTTGCAAAGACTGAGCCACGCCCACACTTCTGAGTCCCTCCCCCCCCTCCCACCAGAAGGGGCGTGGCCTTCATGGTGTGATCGACAGGAGAGAGACAACAATTTTTAAGCACTAATAACTCTTTTATTTTTAATCGATGGGAAAAATCCTCGGCACCTGATGGGCATAGAGGGACTGAGTAAGATGGCCAAAAATCACATTGGTAGTGTTTTTTTCTAAAATCAATATAAAGCGCAAAAAGATGGTGGTCAAGATTAGACTTTTAATTATATAGTAGGCAAGGCAACTTTAATTAGGCAAGGCAACTTTAATTAGGCAAGGCAACTTTAATTAGGCAAGGCAACTTTAATTAGGCAAGGCAACTTTAATGAGGATAGGCAACTTTAATTGGGCAAGGCAACTTTAATTGGGCAAGGCAACTTTAATTGGGCAAGGCAACTTTAATTAGGCAAGGCAACTTTAATTAGGCAACACAGCTTTAGCATTTCCAAACCAAAGGCAACATAGCTTTAGCATTTCCAAACTAAAGCCAACACATCTTTAGCATTTCCAAACTAAATTTTCAAACCACATTAAGGACACTTAGCCCTTAGCAAAAGCTATCTTCTTCCAGCTTCGGATGATAGCTAAAATAAAACAATTCCTCCAGTTTGATGACCTCGAAAAGATCATCCACACATTTATCTCCTCCTGCCTTGATTACTGCAACTCCCTTTACACAAGCATCAGCCAATCTTCCCTGTCCCACCTGCAACTGGTCCAAAACGCCGCAGCGAGACTCCTGACGGGCACCCGAAAAAGGGACCACATCACCCTGATTCTGGCCTCTCTCCACTGGCTCCCTGTGCGGTTCCGAATAAATTTCAAGATCCTTCTTTATGTTTACAAAGTCCTTAACAGGCTTGCCCCCACCTACATCAAAAGTCTGCTTACCCACCACACCACCTCCAGGTCACTCAGATCGGCCGACTTGGGGTTACTGAACATCCCGCGGTCTAGGCATAAGCTCAGGGGCGACCACGCCTTTGCGGTTGCAGCTCCTAGACTGCGGAACAGCATCCCTCTTCCTATCAGAACTGTCCCCTCCATCGACTCTTTAAAGTCGAAACTTAAAACTCATCTTTACTCTCAAGCCTTTCTTGATGTCCTCTGAGGGAG
The DNA here is from genome assembly GCF_028641065.1 of Leucoraja erinaceus. Lineage (NCBI taxonomy): Eukaryota > Metazoa > Chordata > Chondrichthyes > Rajiformes > Rajidae > Leucoraja > Leucoraja erinaceus. Next base: position 57,973,054 of record NC_073380.1, read on the forward strand.
GGCTGTATTTATGTATGTACTTAATGTATGAACCAATGTTGTATGACGCTAGTACCTCCATCAATGTAAAGCACTTTGGTCAACGAGAGTTGCTTTTCAAATGTGCTATAGAAATAAACGTGACTTGACTTGACTTGACACTGACAGGTCAGTAAAACCACTCACAGTTTAGTAGGCATGTGTTCAGTGTTATTCACAGCAGACTGAGAGACGTGACCCTCTCGCTACCCCATCTTGCAGAGACTGACTGAGGCACTCAAAACTTCGGGGTTTTATAGTCCCTCCGGAAGGGGTGTGGCCTTCAGGAGAGAGATTACTCAACGTTTTTTAAACAATAATAACTCTTTTATTTTTCATGGGAAAAATCCTCTTGTCCTGTAGGGGGACTCTGAGTAAGATGGCCAAATATCACAGCCATAAGTGGCAGCGTTTTTTCTAAAATCAATTTACAGAACTATAGGAAGTGGTCAAGATCAGACTTTTAGTAATATACATGTCCCAAAGAGAACAATGAAATTCTTACTTGCAGCAGAACAACAGAATATATAAGCAGAGTACTCAGTAAACGATATAATAAACAAAAGAGGTTTAGTATATGTGTGTGCATACATATACATACACACATATAGACATACATACACACATACATACATGCATGCACACACACATAAAACAAACAATAATAATGCAAAAGGCCAAAAGCAATGCCATGTAGTTTATGTTGTTCAGAGCTTATTTGGAGGTTGTAGTGTTGGCTGTGGGGATGAAGCTGCTCCTGAACCTGGACATAACAGTTTTGAGACTCCTGTACCTTCTTCCCCACGGCAGGGGTAAAATGTTACCAGGGTGGTGTGGATCTCTGATGATGCTGGCTGCCTTTGTGAGGCATCAACTGCTGGAAGTCCCTTCAATGGAGCGGAGGAAAGTACCCGTGATGGACTGGACGTCAGTTCCACTGATTGCAGGTACTGCTATGACTCTTATAACATCGGCCACTTCAACAATTCCGTGGATCTCAATGATGGAAAAATTACAGGTTACAGCAGGAGAATTCAGTTCAGACAACAGTTAGTTCAGCCATTCTGTGGTAGGATTTATGATCCACATTCAAGCAGCATCTTTTATTGTTAGAATGTGCCCCAAGCAGGTTCACAGAATGCTGACAAACAAAGCTATCATCGAGCAAAGTGGTCAATATGTGGAAGGCAAGCAACTTGGTAAAAGGCATAAGTATTAAGGAAGATCATCAAGGAAAAAACCAGGTGGAGAGTGGAGAGCCTTACGTTGCAGGTTCAGTTTAGTTTAGAGATACAGCATGGTAACGGGCCCTTCGGCCCACCGAGTCCACAATGACCAGCAATCCCCGCACATTAACACAAGCCTACACACACTAGTGACAATTTGCACTTATACCAAGTATACAAACCCAGGCCAATTAACCTACAAACCTTTACGTCTTTGGAATGTGGGAGGAAACTGAAGATCTGTGAGAAAACCCACGCGGTCATGGGAAGAACGTACAAACTCCTTACAGACAGCACCCGTTGTCGGGATCGAACCCTGCTTTCTGGCAATGCAAGTGCTGTAAGGCAGCAGCTCTATTGCTGTGCACACTTTGATCAAAGATACAAGTAAAACAGGACTCAAAGTTCAGGAGAAACTCAATAGGCCGAGAGTCACGCAAGAGTCAAGAGTGTTCAATTGTCAATAGTGAAGTTCATACTTGCAGCAGCATAACAGATATTTCAAACAAAGGGAGTGGGTGTCTGGAACGAGCTGCTAGAGGAGGTAGATGAGGCAGGTACTATTGCAACATTTAAGAAACATTTAGACAAGTACATGGATAGGACAGGTTTAGAGGGATATGGGCCAAACACAGGTGGCACTAGTGTAGATGGGATATGGTGTTCGGTGTAGGCAAGTTGTGCCGAAGGGCCTGTTTCCACACTGTATGTCTCTATGACTCTCTACGAGATATGTGAACAAAGTATGTGCAAACCCCATAATCAACAACAAAAAGAAAACCTGAACGGTTCTATTCCGAAATATCACCTGTCTTTTTTCTTCAGAGATGCTGCCTGACCCATTGAGTTACTCCGGCACTTCGTGTCTTTCTTTAAATGGGACACAAAGCACTGGACTAACTCAGTTGGTCAGGTAGCTTCTCTGGAGAACATATGATGTTTTGGATTGGGAAGAAAGATCCCGACCCGAAACGTCACCTATCCTTGTTCTCCAGAGATGCTGAGTTGCTTGAGCACTTTGTGTCCTTATGTGTAGACCAGCATCTGCAGTTGACATCCTTAGATGCAGTTGACATCTAAGACATCCTGGATTAATGTGCCATCATCAAGAGGACAGTGAACCTCTTGGATTCACAGCCACAGCACGGTGGAGCAGCGGTAGAGTTGCTGCTTTACAGCATCAGAGACCCGGGTTCGATCCTGACTACGGGTGCTGTCTGTACTGAGTTTTTACGATTTCCCAATGACCAGCGTGGTTTATCGCTGTGATTTTGTCCCACACCAAAGATTTGTAGGCTAATTGGCTTGGTAAAAATTGTAAATTGTACCTAAAGTGTGTAGGATAGTGTGTGGGGATCATTAGTCGGCGCTGACTCAGTGGGGCATAGGGCTTATTTCCAAGCTGTTTCTCTAAACGAAACTACCGTATTTCCAGGCATCCAAGACGCTATTTTTTACTCAGTGTGTGGGGAGTCTGGCCAGGGTCAGTATGGCCTGGGCTGCACAAAGTAATAAACTTGGCTGGGCCACCAGGGGTAAGGTTCCGGGGAGGGCAGGAGCGTTGAGAAGTAGGGGGTCAGGGATCATGGTAACAACTCACTCACTCACCGCTGCCGCGGTGCTCAGGACGCGGAGCCACCGCATTGTGGCCAGGGAGGGAAGTAGCTCGGGTGGTTGCGAGCAGCTGCAGGGACCAGACAGTGGAACCGGCCACCACCTCAGCCCCTTCTGCCGGCTCCCTCGCCAGCCAGCCACAGTGTCCTTGGGCACCAGCACAACCGGTGGAGGTGGTAGTTGGTGGGTAGCTACTGGGCAGAAGGCTGGCTGCTCCGTCCCTGGCTCTCTCTCTCTCCCTGTTATGTGATCACCCTGAGCCAGGAAGTCCCCGTCCCTCAGACCTGAACCACACAGTGCATTGTGGGACATACGAAGATGGGGGCTCCCCGGTCCAGATTGCCTCTTTGAAGGAGTTTCACATCTTCCTTTCTACTGACTAAACCAAACCCTTGATCCTGATCCTGCCCCGCCAGCTCTTTTTTCAAAATTTAGCCACTCAAAATGGGGGTGGGTTTTCGACGCAAATACGTCTTCAACGCCAGGAAATACGGTACACTAAGCTGTGAGTGGAAGCCATTAAAACATGATTACGGGGAGGTCACAGAAGGATTAGAAAAAAGTGAGACTTTTGTGAGCAAAACAAAAAAGGATGGAAATGACCCTACTTCGTAAGTTATAACTGTATTAGTATCCATGGAGAGAGAAGGACAGCACGGTGGCACAGCTGGTAGAGCTGCAGCCTCACAGCGCCAGGGACCTGGGTTCGATCCTGGCCTTGTGCGTGGCGTTTGTATGTTCTCTCTGTGACCACGTGGGTTTCCTCTGGCTGACCGGTTTCCTCACACATTCGAAAGGCGTGTGGGTTTGCATTTTAATTGGCTTCTGGAAATTGCCCCTAATGTGCAAGGAGTGAATGAGAAAGACCAATAACATAGATATAGTGTGAACGGGTGATCGATGGTCGGCATGGAATCAAGGGGCAGTTTCCATGCTACATCTCTAAACTATTGTTTCAGAGACCCTTCGTCAGACACTCTGAAAGTGAAACATTAAGTCCGGTTCTCTATCCACGGATGCTGCCTGACTTGCTGAGTGCTTCCATGATTTTTTGTACTTGAACCTTGACTTGGCCTTAGCGTGAGATAAAAGGACAGAAAACTAAATTAAATGATAAAGAGGAAAATAAGTGGGCTTAGAATGGGTTTGGGCAAGGTGAGGAAAAATGTCTAAAACTATCCATTCGTTTAGTTTAGATAGACACAAAGTGCTGGCGTAAATCAGTGGGTCAGGCAACATCTCTGGAGAACATGGATCAGTGATGTTTTGGGTCAGGATCCTTTTTAGGTTAGTTTAGAGATACAGCACAGAAACAGGCACTTCGGTCCACGCCGACCAGCGATCCCCCTACACCAGCACTATCCTACACACTGGGAACAATTTACAACCAAAGCCAATGAATCCACAAACTGGACGTTTTTGGAATGCGGGAGGAAACCGTACACCCGGAGAAAACCCACGATCACAGAGAGAACGTGCAAACTCTGTACCGACAGCAGCCATAGTCAGGATCAAACCCGGATCTCTGGCGCTCTTTGGCAGCAACTCTACCTATGCACCACCGTGCCACCAGCACTTCTTCAGTCTTGGCATGAGGTGGGTCCCTGCTTTAATCTACAACGGGACATTCCTTACCCTCTCCATATGCCCCAGCTGTATTTAACCGCAAACTGTGGTAACAAGAAAACGTTTTCAATTCACAAACATTTTCACCAACTAAGCAGCAGCACGGCACCCTGCTGATAATATCCGCAGGGACTTTATCGTGACAACTTCAATCCTGCCTCTTTGGTAAATCCCATCACGACTGGGATGCATTAGCACAGGTTCTGATTATAAACTGCTTACTGAAGAATGCTTATGAATGAGTTGCATATGTATATCTGTGTGTAAGTCTATGTACGTGTGTGTACGTATGTGTGTTTGTGTGTTTACGTGTACATATCTGTACATGTCGCTCTGTATGCATGTGTCTGGCTGTGCGTGTAGCTGTCTGTCTGTGTATGTGTGTACATGTCACTGGGTGGCTCTATATGTATATGTGTGTATATCTTTCCAGTTGGTTAAAATCTGTATATCTCTTCAGTTGGTTGAATGTTGTCCCTCTCTGGGTGATTTTATGAACGTGTGTGTGTGTGTGTGTGTGTGTGTGTGTGTGTGTGTGTGTGTGTGTGTGTGTGTGTGTGTGTGTGTGTGTGTGTGTGTGTGTGTGTGTGTGTGTGTGTGTGTGTGTGTGTGTGTGTGTGTGTGTGTGTGTGTGTGTGTGTGACTGTGTGTGTGTATCTGGGTGTGCGTGTGTGTGGCTGTGTGTAGGTATATGTGTGTAGGTATGTCTTCCAGGTGACTATATGTGTCTGTGTGTGCATGTGTGTGGTGAAACAAGGCAGCAACATTCACTCTGAAGTCATCCATTCTCCTCCACTGAATTGCTGCCAGTAATTTAAAAAGATATAACCCTCGGCGGCCTGAGAGGTGGCAGATGCTGCGGGACCTGCTCCCGCAACAAACAAAAAGCAACTGAAGGAGAGGGACATTAAAAAAAAAGAAGTCTGCTTTAAATCACTGAGCCATTGGATGGCCACGTACCGCCCCCCTCTGCAGTAAATGTCTCCACATACATGCCTGAATGGCACCGCTGAAAGAGATGATCTCTCTGCATTCAGGCCGGGGTCAGGCTTCACCTCTCGGGTGAGTGACCCAAACTCCTGCGGCATTCACTCGCTGGCAGGAGGGGATCGGAACGAATTTGGGGCAGCTCCAGCCACCAGCCTGGGAACAGAAGGGAAGACCCCCACCCACGGAACAACACCAGGCGTGGAAATGCACACCCTTTCTCGAGAGAGAGAGATAAGAAAGAAGAGAAAAAAATTACAGGACCAACTGGAGCTCTGACACAATGGCAGCGTGAGATCAGATTGGATACACTCAATATTAAAACATGCTTTCACTCAAATAAAAAAGTACTAGTAACGACATTGGAGTTTCATAGCTGTGTCTCCACAGGGAACAGAGGGAAAACGATGTTGTATAATTTATTGAGTTACACTGAATTTCACACCTAGAGCAGGGTGGTAAAAGAGCGTGTGCGCGGCAGAGAAGGAAAAGACAGAGGACAGGAGAGTTGCAGCAGATAAAAATGCGGAACTATGCTGAGGCTCAGGCCACAGTCACAGGGGCAGCAGGAACAGTGGCGCAGCGGGTAGAGACGCTGCCTCACAGCGCCAGAGACCCTGGTTTGATCCTTACCTCGGGTGCTGTCTTTGTACGGAGTTTGTACGTTCTTCCTGTGACCACGTGGGTTCCCACCCAGATCCCATAAACGTACAAACTCTATACAGACAAGCACACGTAGTCATGATGAACCCAGGTCTCTACTGCTAAGCCACTGTGCTGCCCCAATATAAAATATTGCTTTGGCCACATTTGGAGTATAGCGTAGAATCGGGTTTAGACTAAAGACAGACACAAAATGCTAGCGTAACTCAGAGAAGGAATGGGTGATGTTTCGGGTTCCCTGGTGTGCTGTTCTGGTCACCCCATTACAGGAAGGATGTAAACGCTGTTGAGAAAGTGCAGAAGAGGTTTACCAGGATGCTACCTGGACTAGAGGGTACTACCTACAAGGAGGGGTTGGACAAATTAGGATTGTTTTCTCTGCGACATCAGAGGTTGAGGGGAAACTATGTAAAATGATGAGGGGCATAGTTAGGATAGACAGTTAGATCCTTTTTTCCGGGGGTGGGAATGTTAAAAACCAGAGGGTTAGAAGGAAAAGTTTAAATGAGATGTATGGGAATGTGTTTTTACACAGAGGGTGGTGAGTACCTGGAACATGCTGTTAGGATGGTGGAATTAGCAGATATGATAGTGTGTGTTTAAGAGGGTTTTATATAGACACAAGGATATGCAGGGAATGGAAGGATAAGTGTCATTTGCAGGCAGCGGACATTAGTTTATCTTGGCACCGTGTTCAGCACAAACATTGTGGGCTGAAAGGCCTGTTCCTGTGTTGTACTGTTCTATGTTAACATTTGGTGACCAATCGTTGAGAAAGTTGCATTTTAAAATCCAACTCCATTGATAAATATATCGTCTGTCAGTGCAAGGAAGCCCCCAACCAAGTGCTGCATTGTCCTACTATACCTGAGTTTGGCGTGAATGTACTCATGTATAATATTATCTGACTCGATTGAATATCATGCAATCAAAGCTGCTCACTGTACCTCAGTACACGTGACAATAATAAGCCTAAACCGAAACTTAAATCCCTTTGAGTAAAGCATTAAAGGACCAGTCTCACCCCCACCGGTCACTCACTCTTCTCCCCTCTCCCTTCAGGCAAGAGGTATAGAAGTGTGAAAACGCACACCTCCAGATTCAGGGCCAGTTTCTACCCAGCTGTTATCAGGCAACTGAACTGTTCTTGTGTGCTGTACTGTTCTTTGTTCTACATTCTGTGCTGTGTCAGCCACTTAGCCGCTCGAACTTCTTCCATCTTTTAATTAAATTCTCCGCCTGTGTTCTTCCACAACTCCTCTTTCTGTGGGAGATCAAGGAATATTTACAACACAATGCTTTGACTTTGTTACAGACAAACTGAGTAACAACCCCCATCCCCTCCCCCTTCTGCTCCACTGGAGATTTGAAGGGACCCTGCTTATGAGACATGCATGGGAGGGGGGGGGGGGTTATGTTGAGTAACACTTCATTATGTCTGCTTTCCCCCTCCGAACTACATAACACTGTTCTTGTCTTTGCACAGTTACTGTTTGGTTATTTTCATACACACTTTTTTTGCTGTTTCTTGTGGTGTTTCTAGTACTATATTTCCGTATTTGTTGTGTTTAATTTAGTTCAGTTCAGTTTATTTTTGGCATGTGTACCAAGGTATAGTAAAAAGCTTTTTGTTGCGTGCTATCCAGTCAAAAAAAGACTATACATGATTACAATCAAGCCATCCACAGTGTACAGATAAAGGTTAAAGGGTATAATATTTAGTGCAAGATAGACAGATACATTTAGTTTCGTTTAGTTTAGTTTACTGTCAGGTGTACCAAGGTACAGTGAAAAGCTTTTTGTTGCATGCTATCCAGTCAGTGGAAAAACTGTACATGCTGCTGCAAATAAAGATTTCATTGTTTGAATCTGAGATATATAAAATACTCTCATATATATTCGAGGCAATAAAACACTCATGACTCTTAGCTCCCATCATGAATCCATGAAGAGTCAAAAGCTTTGACTCTGGTCAAGCTCAAGAAGCTAAACTAGCCTTTTCCTTAAAACAACACAAAGTGCTGGAGTAACTCAGCAGGTCAGGCTGGTCACTCAAAACAATATGGATAGGTATCTATTTTTCCTTTTTCTCCAGAGATGTTGCCTGACATGCTGAGTTGTTCCATCATTTTATGCCTATTACTGCTGGAGGAGCTCAGCAGGTCAGGCAGCATATCTGGAGAATGTGATGCATGTACATCCATGTTTACCTATCACATTATCCAGAGATGCTGCTTGACCCATTGAGTTACTCCAGCACTTTGTGCCTATCTTTGGTATTAACCAGCATCTGCAATTCTTTGTTTCTTCAGTTACTCCAGCACTCTCTCATTTTTGTATTAACCAGCATCTGCAGTTGTTTGTTTCAATACTCTAGGTTTTTTTTTTAACTCACCTGCTATGTGAACACTGGACCGCCATAGAGATAAACGCTCGAAGGAAATTCAAAGCCATCAATATCTGTCTCCATGAAAGAATTGTCTGTCAGCACTGCAATGTCTGATCACAGCAGTATTACACGTTTGTTAAACATTCCAGCGGCCAAGGCAATAAAGAGTAAGCTCTGGTCTCTAGTTCATACCCTAGATCAGTGCTTCTTAAACTGGTGAATGGTTCACACAAGGGTGAATTAAATTATTTTGGGGTGAATGAAACTAGAGGGGTGAATGAAGGGTGAATCACTTAATTTATCGAGATAAAAAGGCATTGGCATTAAAGTGGTTAGTAGGCTCTTATTGGTTTTAATGGCAGTGGAGCTGGAAATTTGATATGGTTTTCTAATTTCAAAGTAGCAGGATCTTTCCCAAATTTACTGTAATATAACCTTTTAGGGGAGACCAGGGTTTTTCGAGCTTGTTTTCCAAGAAAACAAAACTGCAGTAATCAAAGCCCGAAAGGGTTGGATGGGGCTGAAGCCCTGTGTTTAGATGTTGGAATAGAATGATTTTCCAACTCCAGTGGTAATTAAACTCTTTTTTTTTTTTCACTCCTAGTTTTCTTTACATATTTTTCAGGATGTTCAAAAAGTTCAATAGAATAAACACTTAAGAAATAAGTTAATTTATGTGTTTTGCTCATGTGACAATATCAATTATATATAAAATTATACACAAGGGAGAATAAGACAAAAATTACCATAAAACATAAGAAACTTTAGTCAAGGGTGAATGAAATTTCATGATAAAGACTCAAGGGTGAATGACACTGAGATAGTTTAAGAAGCACTGCCCTAGATCATACGTCTTTCTCCTCTACATCTTTTACTTCTCCTTAAACTTATGCCATCTTAGACACCTCTCTCCATTGGGAAATGGTTCCTGTTATCCACCCCCATCTTGCAGAGAAAATAGAACAGAGAATAGTGCAAGAAAACGCAAGGAACTGCACATGCTGGCTTACAAAAGAAGTGCTGTTATCTCAGATCACATCTGAGGTAGCATCTCTGGGGAACATGGAAGGGTCCCGACTTGAAACTTCACCTATCCACGTTCTCCAGAGAGACTGCCTGATTCGCTGAGTTACTCCTGCACTTTGTGTCTTTTTTTTGTAGAATGATACATGAACTGGCATTTCGGCCCGCAGTGTCCATGCCGAACATGTAGATGAGTTAATCTCCTCTGCCTGCATGAGATCCATATCCCTCCATACCACTATATTTCCATGGGCCTAAATAAAATATAGCTTCTTTAAACATAGCAATTGTTTCTGCTTCCACCACGACATCTGGCAGCACGTTTCCAGGCACCTACCACACTCTGGGGGTAAAAACATTAACATGTGCTGATGCTCATTCATAGCCAGCAATTCATTCCAAATAAACGTGTCAATATAAAGTATCCAACCTATGGATATAAGTTGACACACGCTGATGAAGTTGCTGAATGCCTTTACTTTAGACTTTCGAGATACAGCGCGAAACAACCCCTTTTGCCCAGCTAATCCACATTGACCAGTGATCACCCCGTACACTAGCACTCGCCTACACACTAGGGATATTTACAATTTTACCCAAGCAAATTAACCTACAGACACCAGTGCGTCTTTGAAACCGGTGCGCCTCGACAAAATCCACACAGTCACATGGAGAACATACAAACTCTGTACAGACAGCACCCGTGGTCAGAATCAAATCTGGGCCTCTAGCGCTGTAAGGCAGCAACTCTACCGCAGCACCACCATGCATTGTGTCACTACATTGTGAAGAAGGAACCCGACCTGAAAATTCGTCTGTCCATGCCTTCTACAGGTTCAATGATTCAATGAGCCAATCATACTTTATTGTCATACGAACTTAGGTACTTTGTTTTGCATAGAGTCCAGTAAAATCATACAGCAGACTTCACCCAGGCAGTACACAAAGAGTCACCTTGTTTCTGGTGCTGACAACGTTTCAGAAGTTCTTAACACAGTCTTTTCTTTTCGCAGCAGTGAACCAGGCCTGTTGCCACACGTGGCTGCCCCCCCCCCCCCCCCCCCCCCGCTGGGTCCCTGTTTGTTCTCAGCCCCCCCCCCCCCCTCCCCCGCTGAGTCCCTATTCATTCTCAGCAACACCCTCCCCCATCGGGACCCTCTTCATTCTCTGTGGCCTGCCCACCTTGTTGTTCTCAGTAGCCCCCCACTGGGACCCTCTTTGTTCTCAGCAGCCCCCTGCCGGGTTGCTCAAGATCTGCCAGGTGGTGGGCTCCAGGAGCCCTCTGCCACCGTGCCGAGTCACAAAACCACTCCAGCACTTGGTGTTCCATGCAGGATTCCAGCATCTGCAGTTCCATGCGCATGTGTGCATGTGCGTGTGTGTGTGCGTGGGTGTGTGTGTGTGTTTGTGTGCGTGCGTGCGTGCGTGCGTGCGTGCGCATTTGTATGTGTGTGTCTCTGTCTGTGTTTCTCCGTGAATTATTTAAAGATGGATTCCACTGGACAAACAGCTCCGCTGCCCAGGGCCTGTGGAAGTGGGAAGATTCTATATCGGCCTCGTGGCTGGTTAGGTGAAGTCAAAGGGTTCAGTTGTCAGTGGTGACAATGCCTGGCCAATATAATGCACAACATCAAAGGTTGACCTTGGAGATGCACAATGATGATGTTGTCATGGCAGCTTACCTCATGACATGGGCGTTTAGCTTGGTATGACACATTCAGTCTGGCAAAGGGTCCTTTAAGTCTAATTCATATCACATGAAACACAATTCAGTCTTCTGGAGCTGTGCCGCGAAGCAATCTATCATAAGCTGCTCGGATAACTATCTTTTGAATGTGCAGCTTGTTTCAATTCAGCACAAAACACTCCAACGCACCACAATGGAGAATTGTCAAGCAGAATTTGACCAAAGTATGCAAAATATTGATGGATGACTAAGACTTTTGTTAAGGAATAGATTTTAAGAAGCAAGATGTGGAGAAGAGCAAACCTTGACTACTGTATCCGTTGTATGGACTCCTTTATATAGGCGATACCCAAGCTACACACCTTCGCTCAGTCTGCCTTGACCTGCGTGATCTCCTGGTTGCCAAACATTTTAACTCCCCCCTCCCATTCTCATATTGACCTTTCTATCCTGACCAACAAGCAAATTAGAGGAACTGCACCTCATATTTCGCTTGGGCAGCTTACAACCCAGCGGTATGAATATTGATTTCTCCTACTTCATGTAACAACCCTTGCATCCCCTCTCTCTCTCTGTCCCTCCCCTACCCTGGTCACCCTGCTAGTTTCACTGTTTGTATCTCTTCACTATCATCTCCACAGTCAACAATTAACCATTGTGTGCTCCTCCTTTTCTTGGTCATCGGTGCCAAGATTTGTTCTGTACCTTTTCATACCTCTAGTTTCCCTCTCCCCTGATTCTCAGTCTGAAGAAGGGTCTCAACCCGAAATGTCACCTATTCCTTTTCTCTAGAGATGCTGCCTAATCCGCTGAATTACCCCAGCATTTTGGGTCTATCTTCAGGAGAATTTATGGATGGATTCCAGAAATTACCTTTCAACAATCTTTCTCCCAATGTCAGCAAGACAAAGGAGATAGTGATCGACTTCAGGAAGTGAAGCGATACACATACCATAGTTTGCATTGGCGGTGCTGAAGTAGAGATGGTTGAAAGCTTCAAATCCCTAGGAGTAAATATCACCAGCAACTTCTCCTGGACCATCCATATTGAAACAATGGCCAAGAAATGGTCTCAGTGGCGCAGCGCCGGAGACCCCAGTTCGATCCTGACTATCGGTGCTGTCTGTATGGAGTTTTTACATTCTCCCCATGAACTCCGTGGGTTTTCTCTGAGATTTTCGGTTTCCTCACACGCTCCAAAGACATACAGGTTTGTAGGTTAATTGGCTTGGTATATGTAAAAATTGTTCCTGGTGGGTGAAGGATAATGTTAATGTGCGGGGATCCCTGGTTGGCTCGGACCCAATGGGCCGAAGGGCCTGATTCCGCGCTGTATCTCTAAACTAAAAAACAAAACTAAAGCACACCAACTTTCTTAGAAGGCTTAGGAGGTTTGGCATGTCCTGAACAGCTCTCACCAACTTCTACAGATGCATCACAGAAAGAATTTTAGCAGGATGCATCACAATATGGTTTGGGAACAGTTCCATCCAAGGCTGCAAGAAATTGCAGGGAATTGTAAACGCAGCCCAGACCATCACAGAAACCAACCTCTCTTCCATTGACTCCATTTACACCTCACGCTGCCTCGGCATATTCAAGGACGAATCGCACCCTGGACACTCCATCTTCTCCCCTCTCAGATCCGGCAAGAAGTATGGAAGTGTGAAGGGCGCACACCTCCAGATTCAGGGATAGTTTCTTCTCACCTATTATCAGGCAACTGAACCATCCTACCAACAATTAGAGAGCTACTATCTATCTCATTGGACATCATCAGATTATCATTGATCGGACTTTACTAGACTTTATCTTGCATGAAACGTTATTCACGATAATCACTTTATCATGTATCTGTATACTGCGGATGACTCGATTGTAATCATGTATTGTCTATCCGCTGACTGGCTAACATGCAACAAAAGCATTTCACTGTACCTAGTACACATGACAATAAACTAAACTCAAATTGCATCCTTGATATCTGAAAATACATCATCTTAATACGGGGCATTTTGCCTTTGTCATGTAATGTTTCTTTAGTAACTTCAAGTTGCATTGTATAACATCAGCAAATGACATACAGTTGGAGAATTGTACGGACCTCCTTTATCCCTGTTGCATTTATTCAAACATAAAAGAACCAAGGCATTTTATTGAAGGTAGACACAAAATGCTGGAGTAACTCAGCGGGCCAGGCAGCATCTCTGGAGAGAAGGAATGGGTGGCGTTTCGGGTCAAGATCCTTCCTCAGTCTGAAGAAGTGTCTCGACCCGAAATGTCACCTATTTCTTCTCTACAGAGATGGTGCCTGTCCCTCTAAGTCGCTCCAGCATTTTGTGTCTATCCTTCTATTCTTTGTTGGTTACCAATTTTATTTTGTATCCATTTCGATCATTTTCAGATTAAAGTGACTGATTTGACACATGGAGAGGGGCCATTTAGAAACATAGAAACATAGAAAATAGGTGCAGGAGGAGGCTATTCGGCCTTTTGAGCGAGCACTGCCATTCATTTCAGAGTGTCTCCGAGGATCCTCCAGTGCTTCTATGCAGTGGCGGTGGAAAGCATCTTGTCCGGTAACATTACCATCTGGTTTGGGAATTGCTCTGCCAAGGACAAGAAGGCTCTGCAGAGAGTAGTGCGTTCGGCCGAACGCACTATGGGAACTTCACTCACCCCCCTGCAGGAACTATACAACAGGTGGTGCAACTCCAGAGCAAACAAAATCATGAGAGACCCCTTCCACCCCTGCAACGGACTGTTCCAGCTGCTACGGTCAGGCAAACGCCTCCGTTGCCATGCGGTGAGAACGGAGAGGTTGAGAAGGAGTTTCTTCCCAGAGGCAATTCGGACTGTAAACGCCTATCTCACCAGGGACTAACTCTACAGAACGTTTTTCCTTCTATTATTTATTATGTAAAAGAATATGTGTGTTATGATTGTGTTTATAATTTGTTTGGTTGTTTTGTTGTTTGTCTTTTGCACAAAAAATCCGCGAGCATTGCCACTTTCATTTCACTGCACATCTCGTATGTGTATGTGACAAATAAACTTGACTTGACTTGACTTGACTTGACTTGACTCATTGGGATCATGGCTGATCATCCCCAATCAATAACCCGTGCCTACCTTCTCCCCCATATCCCTTGATTCCTCTAGCCCTTAGAGCTCTATCTAACTCTCCCTTAAATCCATCCAGTGACTTTGTCTCCACTGCCCTCTGTGGCAGGGAATTCCACAAATTCACAACTCTCTGGGTGAAAAAGTTTTTTCTCACCTCAGTCTTAAATGGCCTCCCATTTACTCAAAGACTGTGGCCACTGGTTCTGGACTCGCCCATATTGGGAACATTTTTCCTGCATCTAGCTTGTCCAGCCTTTTTATAATTGTATATGTTTCTATAAGATGTCACCTCATCCTTCTGAACTCCAGTGAATACAAGCCTAGTCTTTTCAATCTTTCCTCATATGATAGTCCCGCCATCCCAGGGATCAATCACAAGGATGTCCTTCCTCAAATTAAGAGACAAAAACTGGACACAATACTCCAGATGTGGTCTCACCAGAGCCCTATACAACTGCAGAAGAACCTCTTTACTCCTATACTGAAATCCTCTTGTTATGAAGGCCAACATTCCATTAACTTTCTTCACTGCCTTCTGTACATGCACGCCAACTTTCGGTGACTGGTGTACAAGGACGCCCAGGTCCCGCTGCACCTCCCCCTTGCCTAACCTAACCCCCATTGAGATAATAACCTGCCCCCTTGTTTTTGCCGCCAAAGTGGATAAACTCACATTTATCTATATTATACTGCATCTGCCACGCATCTGCCCAATCACTCAACCTGTCCAGGTCACCCTGAAACCTCCTAACATCCTCTTCACAGTTCACACTGCCACACAGCTTTGTGTCATCCGCAAACTTGTTAGTGTTGCTTCTAATTCCCTCTTACAAATCATTAATATATATGGTAAACAGTTGCGACCGCAACACTCCATTCGCCACTGCCTGCCATTCTGAAAAGGACCCGTTCACTCCTACTCTTTGCTTCCTGTCTGTCAACCAATTTTCTATCCATGTCAACACCCTACCCCCAATACCAGTCTCTCATGTGGGACCTTATCAAAGGCTTTCTGAAAGTCTACATACACTACATCCACTGGCACCCCTTCATCCATTTTACTTGTCACATCCTCAAAAAATTCCAGTAGATTAGTCAAGCATGATTTCCCTTTCATAAATCTACGTTGACTTGGACTAATCATTTTACTGCTATCCAAATGCCCCATTATTCCCTCTTTAATAATTGACTCCAGCACCATTCCCACCACCGAAGTCAGGCTAACTGGTCTGTAATTCCCCATTTTCTCTCTCGCTCCTTTCTTGAAATGTGGGATAACATTAGCTATCCTCCAATCCACAGGAACTGATCCTGAATCGATCGAACATTGGAAAATAATCACCAATGCGTCCATTATTTCTGGAGCCACCTCCCTGAGGACCCTGGGATGCAGACCATCAAGCCCAGGGGATTTATCATCCTACAGTCCCATTAACCTGCCCAATACTATTTCTCACCTAATGAAAATTTATTTCAGTTCCTCTACCCCCTTAGATCCTCTGTCCTCCAGTACATCTGGGAGATTGTTTGTGTCTTCCTTAGTGAAGACAGATCCGAAGTACCTATTCAACTCTTCTGCCATTTCCTTGTTGCCCATAATAATTTTACCCGTGTCTGCCTTCAAGGGACCCACATTTGACTTTGCTACTCTTTTTCCCTTAACATATCTAAAGAAGCTTTTACTGTCCTTCTTTATATTCCTGGCCAGCTTCCCTTCGTACTTCAACTTTTCAGCCCATATTGCCAGTTTTGTTTCCTTCTGTTGTCCTATGAAAGTTTCCTAATCCTTTGGCTTCCGGCTACTCTTTGCTGTGTTATACATCTTGTCTTTTAGTTTTATTCTATCCCTAACTTCTCTTGTCAGCCACGGTTGCCTCCTACTCCCCTTAGAATCTTTCTTCCTTTTTGGAATGAAATGATCCTGCGTCTTCCAGATTATGCCCAGAAATTCCTGCCATTGCTGTTCCACCGTCATTCCTGCTAGGATCCCTTTCCAGTCTACCTTGGCCAGCTCCTCTCTCATGCCTTCATAGTCCCCTTTGTTCAACTGCATCACTGACACTTCTGATTTAACCTTCTCTTTCTCAAATTGCAGATTAAAACTAATCATATTATGATCACTACCTCCAAGCGGTTCCTTTACCTTGAGTTCTCTTATCATATCTGGTTCATTGGACAACACTAAATCCAGAATTGCCTTTTCTCTGGTCGGCTCCATTACAAGCTGCTCTAAGAATCCATCTCAGAGGCATTCTACAAACTCTCTTTCTTGAGGTCCTGAACCAACCTGATTTTCCCAGTCTACCTGCGTATTGAAATCTCCCATCACCACAGTGGCATTACCTTTGTTACATGCCAGTTTTAACTCCTGCTGCAACTTACACCCTACATCCGGGCTACTATTTGGGGGTCAATTAGTGTCTCCTTGCCTTTACAATTCCTCAACTCAATCCACAGTGACTCTACCTCATCAGTCCCTATGTCTTCCCTTGCAAGGGACTGAATTCCATCCCTCACCAGCAGACCTATCCCCCCACCTCTGCCCACCTGCCTGTCCTTTCTATAGGATGTATAACCCTGAATATGAAGTTCCCAATTTGATCTGAGGGGTACAGAACGAGCTGCCGGAGGAAGTAGTTGAGGCAGGGATTATCACAACGTTTAAGAAACATTTAGACATGTAAATGGTTAGGACAGGTTTAGAGGGATATGGGCCAAATGCAGGAGGTGGTGCTAGTGTAGATGGCACATATTGGCCAGTGTGGGCGTGATGCCGAAGGGCCTGTTTCCATGCTATATGATACTAGAAGCCAGAGGAAACCCATGGGATCATATGGAAAATGTGCAAATTCCATAAACAGACAGTCCCTGTGGTCAGGATTGAACCCAGGTCTCTGGAGTGGTGAGGCACCTGCTGAACAAATGTGCTGACCACCAATCTTATTTGATCACCATCTCCCTGTAATAGTAATCTATCTTTAGTGACATCAATGGAGTGGTCCTCTCTCTTGATCTAAGGGATTCCTGATCTATATCCGAGGAGGATCAGATCTGCTTCCAACAGCCTTACGGCCAGTGAAATGTGGATCACAATCACTCATATCACCTCTCACTGGTGTTTCGTTATCCACATCCCTGCCGGTGTTTATTTTTCAAGTTTATAACCACTTATAGAGTCATAGTCATACAGCATGGAAACAGGCCCCATGGCTCAACTTGGCCACACTGACCAACATATCCATTTACTGGTCCCACATGCCTGCATTTGGCCCATATCCAAAACCTGTCCTATCCAAAACCTGTCTAAATCTGTCTATCTTCTATCTATCTATACATAATGAAAACTCTCATCTTGTTATCTTCCATTTGCCTTGTTTTTAAATATGCACAAAAATGTTACGGGATAGCACTACGACTTTTCGCCATCTTACTCACCGTTGTCCTGCGCTGCAAATGTGCCAATTTCTTTTCCAATCAGTGGTATATTTTTAAAGTTATTAAGGTTTAAAAATCTCTCCTGTCCTGTCAGTCACGGCTGGGACGGCGCTGCCCCATTCCTGCACCATCGCCGCATTGATTGGCCGGCCCTCGCTGTCAGTCACTGGCCGCGCCGGCCTCCCTGCCGGCGTCCACCTACCGGCGCGCCTTCCTACCCACAGCCATGGCGGCCCAAGGCAGCCGCTGCTCCGGCATGCAAGGAGGGAAAGGAGCGGCATCCTCGAGAACCTGGGGAGGTGAAGAGGGAGAGTGGGGGGATTGAGGGAGAGGAGGGGATAGAAATGGAGAAAGGGGAAAGTGGGGGAGGTGAGGAGGGGGGTCCTGGGGGGAGGATGGGGAATAGAGGGAGAGGGAGGGGGGAAGTAGGGAATGGGGGAGGTGAGGAGGGATAGTGGGAGGATAGTGGGAGGTGAGGAGTGGGGATGGAGGGATAGAGGGGGGGAAGGGAGGGGAGAGGAGTTATGGCAGGAGGGAGTGAGTAACTGATGGTAGGGGAAAGGAGAGGGAGGGAGAGGAGAGGAAGGGATTGGAGGAGGAGTGGGGGAAAGAGGAGGGAGGGTGAAGAGGTGGGGGAGGGAGTACTGGGGATGAGGGGAAATGAGCCGCGCCTGCGCAGTTGGGAGCTACGGGTGAGTGGTGGAATATTGTGTTGGAGGAACAGATTGCGCTGGGAGACCGTGCCTCCCATGTGACAAGGACCCAACGGGTCCCACTTAGTCTAGTGTTTCTTAAATGTTGCGATAGTACCTGCCTCACCCACCTCAGCGCGTTCCATACACCCACCACCCTTTGTGTGAAAAAGTTATCCCTCAGATTCCTATTTAAACTTTCTCCCCTCACCTTAAACCTATGTTCTCAGGTTCTTGATTCCCCTACTCTGGGCAAGAAAATCTGTGTCTACCTGATGATTTTGTACACTTCCATTAGACCACCCCTCATTCCTCCTCTGCTCCAAGGAATAGAGTCCTAGCCTGCTCAACCTCACCCTTTAGCTCAGGCCCTCGAATCCTGGCAAGGTCCTCGTAAATCTTCTCTGCACAACTTTTCAGCTTGACAACATCTTTCCGATAACATGGTGGCCGGAACTGAACTCTACACTACAGATAGACACCTAAATGGTAGGTGGCGGACTGCAGGAGTAGGGCGCCGTTGTGTATGGCTGCTCTGCTCTGCCTGCAATCCGTACTTTCACCCTTTTTTATTTTTAGTCCTGTTAAAACAAAATGTCTATTGGAGGTCTTCTTTTATGTAGTGGGTGGGGGAGAGGATGGGGGAAACTTTATTTCCTAGTCCCTACCCGGTCGGAGAGGCGGCTTCCCTCCGAGCTGCTTCTTCGCCCCTTCCTCGGGGGATAAATGTGAGGTTATCCAATAAATGTGAGGTTATCCATTTTGGTGGCAAAAACGGGAAAGCAGATTATTATCTAAATGGTGGCCGATTGGGAAAGGGGGAGATGCAGCAAGACCTGGGTGTCATGGTACACCAGTCATTGAAGGTAGGCATGCAGGTGCAGCAGGCAGTAAAGAAAGCGAATGGTATGTTGGCTTTCATAGCAAGAGGATTTGAGTACAGGAGCAGGGAGGTTCTACTGCAGTTGTACAGGGTCTTGGTGAGACCACACCTGGAGTATTGCGTGCAGTTTTGGTCTCCAAATCTGAGGAAGGACATTATTGCCATAGAGGTAGTGCAGAGAAGGTTCATGCCCAGACTGACTCCTGGGACTTGTCAGGACTGTCTTATGAAGAAAGACTGGATAGACTTGGTTTATACTCTCTAGAATTTAGGAGATTGAGAGGGGATCTTATAGAAACTTACAAAATTCTTAAGGGGTTGGACAGGCTAGATGCAGGAAGATTGTTCCCGATGTTGGGGAAGTCCAGGACAAGGGGTCACAGCTTAAGGATAAGGGGGAAATCCTTTAAAACGAGATGAGGAGAACTTTTTTTTTCACACAGAGAGTGGTGAATCTCTGGAACTCTCTGCCACAGAGGGTAGTTGAGGCCAGTTCATTGGCGATATTTAAGAGGGAGTTAGATGTGGCCCTTGTGGCCAAGGGGATCAGAGGGTATAGAGAGAAGGCAGGTACGGGATACTGAGTTGGATGATCAGCCATGATCATATTGAATGGTGGTGCAGGCTCGAAGGGTCGAATGGCCTACTCCTGCACCTAATTTCTATGTTTCTATGTTTCTATGTTTACCATCGACTGAAGCGGCGTTTCCTGTCAGGATCGGCCGGGACTACAGCTTCGGCGGTGGCACAGCGTGGGACACCATCACGGGGTGGGCGATGCCTCACCGGGTCGCCGTGCGGTAAGCTCCGGAGTGCTGTGACCGTCAACTCCAACATCCGAGGAGCTGTGGCTGCGAGTGTCCAGCCGTGGGTGGCGCTGGATTTAAAACACCGCGGAGCCTGGGATCCGAGATCGCCAGAGTCGGAGCTCCAACCAGCGCGGCCTGAGGACTTCCGGGGAGGAAGCGGCCGCTCCAGACATTCCAAGCCGCTGAGGAGTGTTCACCTGACGCCGGAGTTCCATCTTCCCGGCAAGGGGGCCTGAAAACATCGGACTGGTTGCGGAGGCCACAAATAGGCCCCGACCTCGGGTGATCACAGAGGAAGAGGAATGAACTTTCTGATGCCTTTTCCCACAGTGGAAAATGTTGATTCTGTTGTGGGGGGACGTTCATGTTAAATTCTATAATGTGTTGTGTCATTTTTATTTTTATTTTTCTATGGATGTACGGAAACTTAATTATTTCTTCTATGTAAAGCACTTTGGTTTCAACACGAGTTGATTTAAACGTGCTATATAAATAAAATTTACTTACTTACTTACACTTACTTACTTACTTACGAAAAGTTGATGAAACTCAGCGAGTCAGGCAGCATCTCTGGCGAAAAGAAACAGGTGACGTTTCGGGATGAAACCATTCTTTAGGGGAGAGTCAGGGGAGAGGGAAATGAGAAATATAGAAGGTACATGGAACAAATGAATCAAAGACATGCAAATAGCAATGATGATCGAGGAAAGGTGGAGCCCACAATAGACAATAGACATTAGGTGCAGGAGGAGGCCATTTGGCACCTATTGTCAATGGTCGATTGTTGGCTGTGGAGAAGGTGATAACAAGTGATACAAACAGTGAAAGTCATCAGGATGACAGTGAAACTAATACGACAACTAGGGTGGGGGAGGGACAAAGAGAGAGGGGATGCAAGGGTTACTTGGAGAAATCAATATTCATATCGCTGGGTTGTAAGCTGCCCAAGCAAAATATGAAGTGCTGTTCCTTCAATTTGCGTGTGGCCTTACTCCTACAATGGAGGAGGTCCAGGACGAGAAAGGTCAGTGTGGAAGATTCGAAATACTCTAAATGTGGCCTCACCCACGTCTTATATAACTGCAACATGACCACCCAACCTCAATGTGTAGGAATAAACAGCTGGCGCTGGTTTACATTGAAAATAGACAGAAAATGCTGGATAATTTCAGCGGGACAAGCAGCATCTCCGGAGAGAAGCAATGGGTGACATTTTGGTCGAGGCCTTTCTTCAGTGCACTCCCAGTGTAGAGATATTAATTCAAGGCCAGGAAGACCTGTGCCTTAGTCATCAGCTTTTTCTAAGGGAGGACATTCACAACTAATCCGATCAGCGCAGGATTACTGGGAAGGATAAGACAAGAGAGGCAACAAAGGCATTTTTTGTTTCTGTTGAAGGTGCAGAGAGATTTCAGTGCTTTCACCCCACCCAGTGGTCACATTTTTTTTACATGGCTGTTTTCTGCTGTTTAAAAGAAAATGGAAGGGGACATATCCAGCACTGAGCGATGAGACAAGCCCAGCAACTAACGATGGATGGTTCACACAGTGGCGCAGCTGGTAGAGTCACTGCCTCACAATGCCAGAGACCCGGGTTCGATCCTGACCTTGGGTACTGTCTTAGTGTGGAGTTTCTGCAGATGTGATTCAACCCAAAACATCACCCATTCGTTTTCATCCAAGTCAAGTCAAGTCAAGTCAAGTTTATTTGTCACATACGCACACGAGATGTGCAGTGAAATGAAAGTGGCAATGCTCGCGGACTTTTGTGCAAAAGACAAACAACAAAACAACCAAACAAATTATAAACACAATCATAACACACATATTATTTTACATAATAAATAATGGAAGGAAAAACGTTCAGTAGAGTTAGTCCCTGGTGAGATAGGCGTTTACAGTCCGAATTGCCTCTGGGAAGAAACTCCTTCTCAACCTCTCCGTTCTCACCGCATGGCAACGGAGGCGTTTGCCTGACCGTAGCAGCTGGAACAGTCCATTGCAGGGGTGGAAGGGGTCTCCCATGATTTTATTTGCTCTGGAGTTGCACCTCCTGTTGTATAGTTCCTGCAGGGGGGCGAGTGAAGTTCCCATAGTGCGTTCGGCCGAACGCACTACTCTCTGCAGAGCCTTCTTGTCCTTGGCAGAGCAATTCCCAAACCAGATGGTAATGTTCCCGGACAAGATGCTTTCCACCGCCGCTGCGTAGAAGCACTGGAGGATCCTCGGAGACACTCTGAATTTCCTCAATTGCCTGAGGTGGTAAAGGCGCTGCCTTGCCTTACTCACGAGTGCTGAGGCGTGTGATGCCCATGTCATATCTCGGAGATGTGGACTCCCATATATTTAAAACAGTTTACCCTATCCACAGGATCCCCATTTATCCTCAATGGAGTGTACGTCCTCGGATGATGTGCCCTCCTAAAGTCCATGATCAGCTCCTTCGTTTTTTTGATGTTCAAGAGGAGGCTGTTATCCTGGCACCAGAGTGCTAGATCAGCCACCTCCTCCCGGTAGGCCTTCTCGTCGTTGTCTGAGATCAGGCCCACCACCACAGTGTCATCAGCAAACTTAATTATTGAATTGGAGCTGAACCTAGCCACACAGTCATGTGTGTACAGGGAGTACAATAGGGGGCTGAGGACGCAACCCTGGGGCGATCCTGTGCTCAGGATGAGGGACTTCAATGTATTCCCTCCCATCTTGACTACCTCGGGCCTGGCGGTGAGAAAGTCCAGGACCCAGGCACACAGGGAGGTGTTGAGCCCCAATTCCATTAGCTTCCCGGCCAGTCTGGTGGGGACTATCATGTTGAAGGCTGAACTGTAGTCTATGAACATCATCCTCACGTAGCCCCCCTTCTGGTTGTCCAGATGGGAGAGAGCGGTGTGCAAGACCTGGGAGACCGCATCGTCCGTGGATCTGTTCGGACGATATGCGAACTGTAACTGGTCCATGTTCCGAGGGAGGAAGGCGCAGATGTGATTCTTCACCAGCCTCTCAAAGCATTTCATGACTACCGAGGTAAGGGCCACCGGACGGTAGTCATTCAGACAGGCTGGGGAGGCATTTTTTGGTACCGGTAACAATGATGGATTTTTTGAAGCGATTCTGAGATTCCAGAGATTCTGCCTGACCCTCTGAGTTGCTCCAGAACTTTGTGTCGATCTTTGTTTCTGAAGAAGGGTCCCGACCCCAAACGCCACCCGTCCTTTTTCTCCAGTCTTCCTCTTCTTGTGTATGGGGTACACAGCCTAAAGTTGTAAGACAACTTGTTCTGTTTGATCTTCTGTTTGTGCATGCCAGGCTGATTGCATTCGTCGAAACAGGGTGGACCACGTGAAGGTTGCAATCTCCCACCCACCATCTCCATTGGTGCTGCCTGGCCTGCTAAGTTACTCCAACACTTTAGTATAAACCAGTATCTACAGTCCTTTGTTTCTTCATCTATTTTAACATGTACATTCTGTACATTCAACGCAATAGTACAAACGACTTGGGCAGCTTACAAATCAGCGATATGAATATTGATTTCTCTAACTTCAAGTAACCCTTGCTTTCTCTCTCTCTCTCTGACACACCTCCACCTAGCTAATACTCGGCATACCCATAGACAGCTCCATACCTCTGAGAATGATCCTGGGCATAATTGGGTTAACGTATGATGAGCGTTTGACGGCCCTGTGCCTGCATTCGCTGGAATTTAGAAAGATGAGGGTAAGCTTTGTTGAAACTTACTGGATAGTGAAATGCCTGGATAAAGTGGACGTGGAGATGATGTTTCCACCAGTGGGAGAGTCTAGGGCCAGAGGGCACAGCCTCAGAGTAAAAGGACGTAAATTTGGAATGGAGATGAGGAATTTCAGTAGTCAATAGGTGGTGAATCTGAGGAATTCATTCCCACAGATGGCTGTAGAGGCCATCATTGTTTACTTTATAGATACAGCATGTGTGGAAGGAATCCAGAGCACCTGAAGAAAGCCCATGCATTCCCAGGGAAAAATGCACAAACTCCGTATAGACAGCGCCTGTAGTCAGGATTGAACCGGGGTCTATGGTGTTATAAGTCAGCAACTCTACCGCTGCGCCACCGTACCGCCCTTGTTTGTTATTTTTTAAAGCAGAGATTGATATGTTCTTGATTAGTAAGGGTGTCAAAGGTTATGAGGAGAAAGCAGGAGAATGGGGTTGAGAGGGAAAGATAGGTCATCCACAATTGAATGGTGGAGTAGACTTGGTGGCCAAATGGCCTAATTCTGCTCCTATGATTTATGAACATATAAACTCCTCTGAAACACTGGGACTCAGACAGTACTGATGCGCCGAGTTTGGGTGACATGCACAATGGGCCTTCGGGCTGCAACCTCCTGACATAGGAGAGGTGCGGTGTTAGGCACAGAGATACGGCTAACATCTTGCATTTTGCTAATCGGATACATGAAGCGAGAGTTTTGCAAATCACACAGATTAAATGCAGCTGAGAGAAGCAAGGAGTGCGAATCTCCAGGGACCCAATAAAATCCCACCCTTTCAGGAAATCAGCTAGACTTGCAACTAACTGTATTAACTCTGAAGTGAGTATCGGCTGCCTGTGATTAGAAATGCCTTTAAAATGTGCGAGTTTCAATGCAACTGAAAATGGAGTTGTTAAAAACAGACGCACCACAAATTGCATTATGCATCACCCTTAACCCGGTGACATATGTCAAGATAATAAGCATGAATATCATTAAACAAAACTTAATGCTAAACCAGTGAGGTGATACATTCCTATCTTGGCGAAACAAAATGTAGACTCTGTGACTAGTAAAGTATTGCTATACCTAAGCACAATTTTGTACAAAGAGCATAGACATGGTCCATGAGACCACATTAAAGAGTAGGGCGGCACTGTGGCGCAGTGGTAGAGTTGCTGCCTTACAGCGCCAGAGACCCGGGATCGATCCTGACTACGGTTGCTGTCTATTTGGAGTTTGTGCCGGGCTGGTCTCCTCCCAATCTCCAAAGACGTACAGGTTTGTAGGTTAATTGGCTTTGATAAAATTGTGAATTGTCCCTATTCTCGAGGTTCGTGTAAGTGTACGGAGTGATTGCTGGTCGACGCGGACTCGGTGGGCTGAAGGGCCCATTTCCACGTTGCATCTCTAAAGTCTAAATAGACAATAGACAATAGGTGCAGAGGTTGGTCATTTGGCCCTTTGAGCCAGCACCGCCATTTAATGTGATCATGGCTGATCATCCACAATCAGTACCCCGTTCCTGCCTTGTCCCCATATCCCTTGACACAGCTATCTTTAAGAGCTCTACCTAACTCTCTCTTGTAAGCATCCAGAGAACCGGCCTCCACATCCCTCTGAGGCAGAGAATTCCACAGACTCACAACTCTGTGTGAAATATTATTTCCTCATCTCCGTTCTAAATGGCTTACCCCTTATTCTTAAACTGTGGCCCCTGGTTCTGGATCTAGTAGAGTCTAAAATGAAGTCGGCAAGACCAACTGAATCTCCCGTTTGCTAACCACTTTAAAGACCCTTTCCACTCCCACACTGAGCTTTCTGTCCTGGGCCTTATGGTTTACAAAACAAAGAATTTCACTGTGGAATGTCACATGTGGTAATAAAATATCAATCAATCAGAGACAAAATTGGGCAGACAATTGTGAGAGAGAATCACTCTCAGAGCTGAGTGGAAAGATAAAAGGAATAGAACGAGGCACTTTAGATTTTAGAGATACAGTGCAGAAACAGGCCCTTCAGCCCACCGAGTCTGTGCCAACCAGCGATCACCCCGTACACTAAATCTATCCTACACACTCGTGACAATTTACAATTCTACCAAAGCCAATTAACCCACAAACCTGCACAACTTTGGAGTGTACAAGGAAACCAGAGCACCCGGAGGAAACCGTCGCGGTCACAGGGGAAAGTACAAGCTCGATACAAACAGGGACCCGGGTCTCTGGTGCTGTGCCAGCAGCTCTGCCACTGGTCTGCTACACTGGTTGTTCCACCAGGAGCTGGCATAGACAAGATGGGTTGAAGTGCATCCTCCTGTGCTATGAAGAATGGACAAGCAGGCCTGGCCACTGCGCATCCTCCGAGGACCAGAGAACCAGAAAGAAGGATGGAGGGAGTGGGCGACGCTGGATTCAAGAACAAGGGCCGGTAAGAGCGTGCTCTCAAAATCAGCTGCGGGAGTCACCCACAACAGCTGAAGGTGGCTGGGCGAGGAGAGGAACGACAGTCCAGATAGGATAGAGGCGACAGCTGGAGGTCCTGCAGCAGCATGGGACTCGTCTGGATCATGACGCCACTCTAGACCAAGCGCACAGACTGGATGGAAAATGGTGCCATGATTTGACAGCCTCAGACTTTAGACTAGAGACAGAGCGTGGAAGCAGGTCCTTCGTTCCACCGAGTATACGCTGATCAGCGATCACCACCTACCCTAGCACTATCCCAAGGGCAATTTCCAATTTACAAAGGCCAATTAACCTGCAATCCTTTATGCCTTTGGAGTGTGGGAGGAAACCACAGGCAGTCACGGGGAGAACGTACAAACTCCGTACATACAACACCCGAGGTCAGGATCGAACCCGGGTACCTGGCGCTGGAAGGCAGCAACTCTTCCGCTACGCCATCATACCACCCTACTCATGAATGCGGGCTCAGTGGACTATGTCCATGCCATTTGTACAAAATTGGGTTGAGGTATGGCAATACTTTACTGAACTAAGTTTGAGTTTAGTTTATTGTCACGTGTACCGAGGTACAGTGAAAAACATTTGTTGGCTGTCCAGTCAACGAAAAGACAATACATGATTACAATCGAACCATCCACATTATACAGATACAGGACAATACAAGTAAATACATGTTCCACTGTGCCACCTGTTGTGTTATGGCTTGCTTCGGTGTTCCCCTGGCCCGTGTAGCTCAGTGCAATCTTGATATCAAATAAGCCTGAAATATAATTTAATATCACTGTGCAAGTAAAGATGCCTCTATGGTCCATGTGACTCATGGATCAGGGACCAAAGCTCGGCTGAAACCACAACCTGAGGAATTGTCATTTTAAATGAAAAAAATTGGAAGATTCTACCTGCAGACATTGGAAGTCAGATCAGGCGATCCGTGTAGATTTGTATTTAGACAGCATCTCCGAGGTTCAAGGCACTCCCACGCACTTTACAACACAGGAGACGATATTTGCCGCAGGCGAACAGAAAATGGTGGAAAAAATCCACGGCTCAGGCTGCATCTGTGGGAAGATGAACAGAGTAAATATTTCCAGATGTGGTCTCCTCGTCAGAACGAGGATGAGGCAAAAGGATCTGCAGTGAGGGTGGGGAGAGGGGATGTCACTTTTAGGATAAAACTGTGATGATCATGGGAATAAATTGCAAACATGCTTCTTGAGTCATAGCTCCAGAAAAGCAACAAGTCAAGAGGGTTTCATTGTCATATGTCCCAGGCAGAACAGTGATATCTTACTTGTAGCAACAGAATATGTAAACATACTGCTCTGTAAACAATATAACAAACAGAAGAAAAGTTCAGTGTGTGTATATATACACACATATATCTCTCTATATATATCTATATATATATATATATATTAAAACTGTGTGGCTGCTGGCTGGCTGGCTGTGTGTGTTTCTGACTTGTGGTTGCCATCCTTTCATTTGTTGCTACGCCAACGTCAGACCCAGAAACGCCGACTTTTTTTCCATTTCGGTAGAGATTTCACTTTTCATTCCAAGTATCCACTCCTCATTAAATTTTGTCATGATTATGTACACATTTTTAATAAAATCCTTCTCCCCCCCCCCCCACGGGTAGGGAATGGCAGCATTGGGGGAGCAGACCCAATGGGTCTGCACTTGGTCTAGTATATTTATATTACTAAAAGTCTGATCTTGACCACTTCCTGGTGTTCTGTATATTGATTTTAGAAAAAAACGCTGCCACTTACGACTGAGATATTTGGCCAGATTACTCAGTGTCCCCCTCCGCTGCACAGGATATGAGGATTTTTCCCATCGATGAAAAATAAAAGAGTTATTAGTGTTTAAAAAATATTGAGATTCTCTCTCCTGAAGGCCATGCCCCTTCCGGAGGGACTATAAAACCCAGAAGTGTTGAGTGCCTCAGTTAGTCTCTGCAAGATGGTGGAGCGAGAGGGTCACGTCTCTCAGTCTGAGCTGTGAATAACACTGAACACATGTCTACTAAACTGTGAGTGGTTTTACTGACTTGTCAGTGCCATTAATGTGGTTTGAAAATATAGTTTAGAAATGCTAAAGCTGTGTTGCCTTTGGTTTGGAAATGCTAAAGCTGTGTTACCTTTGGTTTGGAAATGCTAAAGCTGTGGTGACTAATTAAAGTTGCCTTGCCTAATTAAAGTTGCCTTGCCTAATTAAAGTTGCCTTGCCTAATTAAAGTTGCCTTTCCTAATTAAAGTTGCCTTTCCTAATTAAAGTTGCCTTGCCTTCTATATAATTAAAAGTCTAATCTTGACCACTTCCTGTTTGCGCTTTATATTGATTTTAGATAAAATACTACCACTGTGATTTTCTGAAAGAATAAATTGGTCCGCTCCGGCATGGAGACCTGACTGAAACATGAGCCCAGGATTAGATGAATAGTCATGTCAGCCCACAACACCCATACTAGCGCTCCAGAAAGCGCCCCCCCCGCCCAATGATCACGTAAAGCATACTCGTTCTATCCTCCATGCGAGGGACAATTTACAGTGGCCATTCAACCTATAAACCTGCAAGGCTTTGGAATGTGGGGGGAAACCAGAGCACCCGGAGGAAACCCACGTGGTCACAGGGAGAACGCACAGACAGTACCCATAGTCGGGATCGAACCCGGGTCTATGGCGCTGTAAGGCAGCAACTCTCAGAATGAGGACAACTACCGAGGAGACACTTGTGAGGGCCTCAAATTCACTTGACCATCTCCGACACCTCCCTCCCCTTTCTTGATCACATGGTCTCCATCACAGGAGATAGACTATCAGCACATCTATACAAACCAAAATGACTTCCACAACTATCTCAACTTCACTTCTTCCCACCCTGCTTCCTGCAAAAACCATATCCCCTACTCCTAATTCCTCCATCTATGCTGCTCAAGATGCAGTGTTCCATGCCAGGACATCCGAGCTGTCCTCATTCTTTAGGGAATGGGGGTTCCCCTATCCCATCATAGATGGGGTTCTCACAAGTGTCTCCTCGGTCCCCGCAGCTTTGCTCCCCCTCCCCCTAGTCACAACCGGGACAGAGTCCCCCTAGTCCTTAACTTTCACCCCATCAGCCGTCACATACAACACATAATCCTCCGACATTTTCGCCACCTCTAACGGGACCCTACCACTAGTCAAATCTTTCCATATCCACCCCTTTCCACCTTCTGCAAAGACCATTCCCTCTGCAATTCCCTGGTTAGCTCATCCCTTCCCACCCAAACCACCCCCTCCCCAGGAACCTTCCCCTGCAACTGCAGAAGATGCAACACCTGTCACTATACCTCATCCTTCAACTCTGTCCAGGGACCCCGACAGTCCTTTCAGGTTAGGCACAGGCTGACTTGCACCTCCTCCAACCTCATCTACTGTGTCCGTTGTTCAAGATGTGGACTCTTATACAAGGCAAAACCAAACATGGACTGGGCAGTCGTTTCGCTGAACACCTTCTCTCAGTCCGCCTGGACATACCTGATCTCCCAGTTGCCACACACTTTAATTCCCCTTCCCATTTCCACATTGACTTTCTGTCCTAGGCCTCTTCCATTGTCAGAGTGAGGCTAAATGCAAATTGAAGGAACAGCATCTCATATTTTGCTTGGGCCAGTTGTATGAATATTGATTTCTTCAATTTCAAGTAACCCTTGCATTCCCTCTCTCACCATCCCTTCCACACCCAAGTTGCACCAGCTTCCCATTCTCACCCAGCAAACAGCTAACAATGGCCTGTTTCCTTTATCATTGTTACTTTTTTACATCATTCATTTGTTCTATATCTCTCTGGCATCACAAGTAAATAAGGTGGTGTCGAAGGCTTTTGCCACATTGGGTTTCACCAGTTAGGGAATTGAATACAGAACTTGGAATGTTATGTTACTATAGTAAAAGTCATTAGTGAGGCCACATTGAAGTATGGTCACCCACTATAGAGCAAATGCCATTCAGCTGGCAAGAGTGCAGAATAGAATTATATGTATGTTACCACCACTAGAGGGGTTGTGGGGAGAGGTTAGGCAGGCTAGGACTTTATTCCTTGGACTGCAGCAGGATGAGGGGTGACCTTATGGTGATGTAGAAGCTCATAGGGATCAGAGTCTTCTACCCAGAGTAGAGGAATCAGATGACATGGGTTTAAGGTGAGAGGGGAAAGATTTAATAGGAACCTGAAGGGCAACTGTTTCACTCAGTGGGTGGTGAGTATATGGAACGAGCTGCCAGAGGAAGTAGGTTGGTACTATCAGCGCATTTAAAACCCATTTGGGCTGGTACATGGATATGAATCATTTGGAGGAAAATGGGCCAAATGTGGGCAGATGGGACTACCTTAGATGGAACATCTTGGTCGGCATGGACGGAATGAGCCGGATGGCTTGATTCTTGTTGTATGACTCCTAATCCTTGAGAAATAAATACCTTTGGCCCCATGGTTTCCAACTTTCTGGAGCAGCCTAACATGCAGGACCTCATTAAAGGCCTTGCTAAAGTCCATGTTTCTACTGCCTTGTCGACATCTTAGTAACTCCCTCAAAACCTCAGCTAATTACAATGTACAATGCATAATATTTATAATGTATTTTGTGTCTTTGATTGTGATCTTTACTAACAATAGCACTGACCCTATAGAACTCTTTAAACGAGATTTGGCAGTTTTAAGGTTTCGAGTATTCAGTGGCTGGGAATTAACTTCCCAAGAGTTGGTATGTTGGTAGGACTATTAAAATTGTTGACAGTTTAACCTCTGCAGTTTGCTATATGAATATTTAATTTAATTAATGTTTTTTACTGCATCTAAGATTTAAGAGCATTGGTAGTGTTACTGTGGGAAGCTATCTGATGTCTGACATTGATTATTAACCTGGTGGTGAACTAGTAATTAAATCCTTTCTCTTGTTCAACTTCCAGCAAAACAAATACAGCTTCTAATCGTGTTGAATCTAGACTGCCTAATCAGATAGTGTTTAATACATTAAATTCCCCTTTATACGATGAAAACTCAATTCACTGTGTATGTTTCCTTGTGGCCAATCTAACCTCATATACCTAATAGCTGCTGAAAACAGTATTGTGTTATCTTTCATTCTGACTCGCCACTCTTTCTCCCGCTCACTTTTTTTTCCTTTTTCTTTTGTTGCTCTCTCCAGTCTTACCCGGATGGTGGGGATCCTTGAGGGCGGCATAGTGACGCAGCAGTAGAGCTGTTGTCTTACAACACCAGAGACCCCAGTTTGATCCTGCAGTCTATGTAGAGTTTGTTACGTTCTCTCTGTGACTGTGTGGGTTTTCTCCAGGCACTCCAATTTCTTCCCACACTCCAAAGACATGCAGGTTTGTAGGATAATTGGCTTCTGTAACTTGCCCCTAGTGTGT
Organism: Leucoraja erinaceus; assembly: GCF_028641065.1. Lineage (NCBI taxonomy): Eukaryota > Metazoa > Chordata > Chondrichthyes > Rajiformes > Rajidae > Leucoraja > Leucoraja erinaceus. The sequence goes on from NC_073380.1 coordinate 58,004,851, forward strand.
TGGATGTGACAGTGGGATGGTGAATGGGTGTTTAGCAGTGAATGGGTGTTTAGTTTAGAGATACAGTGTGGCAACAGTCCCTTGCGGAATGCTTAATCTGTAATCTGACTGCACAATACACTTGTTATAATTAAAATAAAGACAGACAGATGGCCCATGTGGAGGGTTGACTGTCACCAATGTATCGAGTGTTGGGGTGAATAGATTTAATAAAGTTTAAGAAAAAGCTAGACAGACACATTAAAGGGATAGCAGCAGAAAGAAGCATTTTGTTTTTGGTTCAGAGATACAGCATAAAATCAGGCTTTGGCCAACCGAGTCCACACCGACCGATTGCCCATTCACACTCAATAGACAATAGACAATAGACAATAGACAATAGGTGCAGGAGTAGGCTATTCGGCCCTTCGAGCCAGCACCGCCAATCATTGTGATCATGGCTGATCATCCACAATCAGTACCCCTTCCTGCCTTCTCCCCATATCCCCTGACTCCGCTATCTTTAAGAGCCCTATCTAGCTCTCTCTTGAAAATATCCAGAGAACCGGCCTCCACCACCCTCTGATGAAGAGAATTCCACAGACTGACAATTCCCTGTGTAAAAAAGTGTTTCCTTATCTCCGTTCTAAATGACTTACCCCTTATTCTTGAATTGTAGCCCCTGGTTCTGGACTCCCCCAACATCAGGAACATGTTTCCTGCCTCTAGCGTGTCCAAACCCTCAATAATCTTATATGTTTCAATAAGATACCCTCTCATCCTTCTAAATTCCAGAGTATACAAGCCCAGCTGCTCCATTCTGTCAGCATACCCATTCTACATTATTCCTTTTGCATCCAACCGCTGAACAGTTTCCAGAGGTCAATTAACCTATAAACCTGCACGTTGTGGGGATGTGGCAGAAACGGGAGCACCCCGAGGAAACCCACGCGATCTCAAGGAGAACGTACAAACTCCACACCACAGCGCCTGAGGTCAGGATCAAAGCCAGGACTCTGGAGCTGTGAGGCAGCGGTTCCACCTGCTGCGCCACCGTGCTGCCCAGATGGAGTTAGTGGAGGCAGGAACATGCATGGAGCATTGACACCAGCATTCCTCAATTGGAACAAGAACTAGAGGACATAGGTTTAAAGTGAGAAAGGAAATATTCATTTGGAACCTGAGGGACTACTTTGTTGTTCAGAGGGTGGTGGAACATTCTTCTAGAGGAAGTAGATGAGGCAGGTACTATAATGACATTTAAAAGATACTCAGACAGACAAATGGATAGGAAAGGCTTGGAAGGATATGGGCCAAACGTGGGTAAATGTGATTAGCTTAGATGGGGGTTATCTTGCTGTTTCAATACTGTATGGCTCTATAACTCTATGATTAAGTTTTACAAGATTGCTATCTGGACTTAAGGGTCTGATCTATAGGGAGCGGTTGGGCAGGCAAGATCTTTATTCCTTGGAGTGCAGGAGGCTATTATCGGGGAGAAGATATAGGGGATGAAAACTAATGTCCAGGTTCAAAAACAGCTTCTTCCCTACATCCATCAGGCTATTAAACACTAAAATGTCCAAATAAGCTCTGAATTACATAGACTTGGGTTTGTCTTTTTGCACTATTACCATTTGTTTGTTTTTATGTGTATGTATGTATGTTTGTTTGTATGTGCATATATATCCATATAACTAAAAGTCTCTTCTTGACCACTTCCTGTCTGCGCTCTATATTGATTTTAGAAAAAATGCTATGATTTTGGCCATCTTACTAGCAGTTCTCCTCCACTGAGGCAGCCCCAAGGATTTTTCCGATCGATGAAAAATAAAAAAGTTATGAGTATTTTTAAAATCTTGAGATCAGCTGATTGGTCCTCTCGCCTGTCAATCAGCATGATGAAGGTAATTTCCCTTCCGGGGGGGGAGGGCAGGACTATAAAACCCCAGATGCTTTGACGTGAGTCAGTCACTCTGAAAGATTGCGAGGGGGAGGCCACAACTCTGATTCTGCTGTGAGTCTACCCTTTATGTGGTTTATGTGGTTTATGTGGTTATGTGCTTTGTGTGGTCAGGTGATTTATGAAGTTAACCCTTTATGTGCTTGCAATAAATGATTTGTTAGCCAGCAATGTGTTTGCAATGAATGATGATTTGTTAACCCTTAAATGCTTGCAATAAATTATTTGTTAGCCAACAATGTGCTTGCAATGAATGATGATTTGTTAACCCTTAATGTGCTTGCAATAAATGATTTGTTAGCCCTTAATGAAATGAAATGAGTTGTTTGGCCTGCCCTGTGCTTGAAATATAAATATAAATGGAAATGAAATGAAATTAGTTATTTGGCCTAACCTATGCTTTTGGTTTTGCATTGCTTTGCTTTGCTTGAGCTCACCTGAAATGAAAGCAAATGGATTGTATTTTTGGCTGGCCCCGCCTGCCCTGTGCTTTTGCTTTTGCTTTGCTTTTGCTTTGCTTTTGCTTTGCTTGGCCTCACCCGAAATGAAAGCAAATGGATTGTATTGTTGACTGACCCTGCCTGCCCTGAGCTTGACTTGATTTGACTTGAAATGGATTGACTTGAAATGAAATAGATTGAAATGGATTGTTGGCCCTGCACTCACTGTGCTGGACCCACAACACCCACGCTAGCACATGCTACCCCCCCCCCACTGGCCACCTATATTGGAATTGGTGAAGAAGTGGAATATTGCGTTGGGGGACCAGCCCTCCCGTGTGAACCTGGAACCCAATGGGTCCCACTTAGTCTAGTATATTCTAGACTAAGTGGGACCCGTTGTGTCTGAGCATCACATGGGAGGGCTGGTCCTCCAATGCAATGATCATTGGTAGACACGGACTCGGTGGGTCGAAGGGCCTGTTTCCACACTATCCCTAAACTAAATACTCACATTAAGCTGAATATAGATGACAACTTTATGAAACAAAATGCTTCTGATTCTTTACAGAAGAGTTACCAAGCAAAATGCCATGAACTGGAACCATATGGATAGAAAAGGTTGAGAGAGAGAGAGATATGGGCCAAATGCCGACACATAGACCTTGCTCAGATGGGGCATCTAGGTTGGTATGGACGAATTGGGCCAAAGGACCTGTTTCAGTGCAGTTTGACTGCATGACTATGGTCACTTCACAGAACTGATGTTTCGGTGGAAGAGATCAATGTTCTGGATGGTCTTCAAGAAAAACACGGGAAGCCAGAGATGAAACGATTCAGTATTTTTTAGTGGATGAACAAATGCAATAATTAAGGTCCACACATTGGTCAATGTGAGCTGAAGAATCGCCCGGGCAAGCGTTGAAGATACTGAGGAGAGGGGAATGATAGAGAGAAGGTTGTTGATGCAATCTGAATGTGACCACTGTTCTAAGAAGTCAATCTCCTCCACACTTTAGTTTAGAGTGGGCTACCAGCAAGGACTAGTCTCACCCTCTTCTTCCCTCTCCCCACAGGTAAGAGGTACAAAAGTTTGAAAACACACACCTCCAGATTCAAGAACTGTTTTTTTCTCAGCTGTTATCAGGCAACTGAACCATTCTATTGCCAACTTGAGAGCAGATTTAAGCTACCATCTACCTCATTGGAGACCCTCAGACTATCTTTAATCATTCTTTACTGGACAATCTTGCACTAAACATTATTTATCATGTATCTGAACAGTGTGGATGGCTCAATTGTAATTATGTATAGTCTTTCCATTGACTGGAAAGCACACAACAAAAAACTTTTCACATTGGTGCATTTGACAATAAACTAAACTAAACTAAACTAAAGAAGGATGAGGGGGAACATTGAGACTTACTGAGTAGTAAATGTCCTGGATAGAGTGACTGTAGAGAGGATTTTTCCACCAGTGGGAGAGTCTAGACCAAAGGGCACAGCCTCAGAATAAAAGGGCGTACCATGGGGATGAATATCTTTGGTCAGAGGGTGGTTAATCTGTGGAATTCATTGCTCACAGATGGTGGTGGAAGCATTGGGTATTTATAAAGCTGAGATTAGTGATTAGTATGTATGTCAGAAGTTATGGGGAGAAGACAGGAGAATGGGGTTGAGAGGAAAAAGATAGATCAGCCATGGCAAAGTGGACTCAGTGTGCCGAATGGCCCAATTCTGTTCCTATAACATATGAACACTCTGTGAGTGCTCAAATCCCTCATATTGTATTCATAGTTCCTCAGAACAGAACAGTCTGTTCTCGACTGGTGGTCTGGTTAAGCCGGGGTTAATCAAATAGGGATCAGGACTGAAAGCATTTGTCACTGTTGTATCAGCAGATGTGAACTAAACCAGCTCCACAGGGACGGAGTTCTTTGGATAGGTACACACAGGTACCTCTGAATATACCTTTCTGATTTGTCTTGCAATACCAATTGAGAGTGCCTTCACTGATTAGTTTAGTTCTTTAGTTTGGAGATCAAGCAGGGAAACAGGCCCTTCGGCCCACCGCCTCTGCACCGACCAGCGATCCCCGCACGCTAACACTATCCTACACATTGGGGACAATTTACAATTTTACTAAAGCCAATTAGCCTACAAAACTGTATGTCTTTGGAGTGTGGGAAGAAACTGGAGATCCTGGAGAAAACCCATGCAGATCATGGGGAAAACGCACAATCTCCGTACAGACAATACCCATAGTCGGGACCGAAGCCGGGTCTCTGATGCTGCAAGGCAACAACTCTACCGCGGCACCACTGTGCCATTGCCTAGTTCAGTATTTCACCCGGAAGATGACATCACCAGCAGTGCAAAACTCTTTCAGTACTGGACTGGAGTGGCAGGAGAGAATTTATTTCAGTTCAAAGTTCTTACTTTTGAAACTTAACATTTGAACATAATGCGAAGAGCATTTGAACGATGAAAGAACAAAGAAAACTGATCACTTTAAAAGCAAACATATCACATGCCCAGACTAATCTATAACCGGAGTCTTAGAAGTTAAACAAAACTCGGCATGTTACTGAAGACAAAGGGACACTGTGGTGCAGCAGTGGAGTTGCTGCCTTACAGCACTAGAGGCCCGGGATCGATCCTGACTATGGGTGCTGTCTGTACAGAATTTTGTGCGTTCTCCCCGTGACCGCGCGGGTTTAGCCTGGTTTCCTACCACACTCCAAAGAAGTACAGGTTTGTAGGTTAATTAGCTTCAGTAAAAAATAAGTAAGTTATCCCTAGTGTGTGTAGGATAGTGCTAGTGTGTGGGGATTGTTGAGCAGCGCAGACTCATTGGGCTGAAGGGCCTGTTTTTGCGCTGTATATCTAAACTAATCTAAACTAAAGATTCTCTGGTCTTTCATTCACATGTGCACGGCATAGTTTCCTGAGCATATGATGAGTGGGAGCAGGAGGTGGGCTTTTGGCCTCTTGTGACCGCATCACTAACCACCACTACATTATCAAGGGGCAATTAGAGACGGGCAATAAATACTGGCCTTGCCAGTTGAGCGTTTTACAGCACTGGGCCTGAACTCACTGAAGTTTAGAAGGATGAAGGGGTACCTCATTGAAACTTACTGAATAGCGATAGAAAGCCTGGTTAAAGAGGATGCAGAGAGGATGTTTCCACCAGTGGGAGAGTCCAGAAGCAGAGGCCATAGCAGACTAAAAGGACGTGCTTTTAGAAAGGAGATGAGGAATTTCACAGACGGTGGTGGGGATATGGAACGAGCTGCCAGAGAAGGCAATTGAGGCGGATGTTATGACACCATTTAAAAGATATTTGGTACATGGACAGGATGGGTTTAGAGGGATATGGGCCAAACGAGGGCAGGTGAGACTAATACAGATGGGGCATCTAGGTCGGTGTGGGCAAGTTGGGCTGAAGGGTCTGTGTCTGTACTGCATGACTCTAGGCCTCTAGGCAGGAATTCATTTGGCATAAGGGTCAGCACGGACATTGAGGAGTGAAGGGCCTGTTCCTGAGTTGTACTGTCCTATGTTTGATGCTCCAATAAGATGCTCACCATTCAGTAGAGCAGCACCATTTAGTATTTGCCTGTAGCTTTCTCTTTCCGATATAAATATCTTAACGTGTTCATGAGTGGGAACCTTGGCAGAGTTCGATTTGCCACTTGGAATCTGGGTTTATTTACTGAAACGGGGATCGCTAATAAAACTGTCCATTCCTTCAACCTCCTGAGATATGATTTAAAATTGGTGAAAATGATTCTGCCGGCTTATAAACTCTAGCATGGGCCAATTATTCTGAATTGCCTGGATCAGTAGCTAAATGGTAGACATAATTCAATGCAATCCTGTGTAAATTCCGCATCGCAAATTATTTAGAGATCACAGCGTGCTCTGTGATCATCCGCTGCCGATGAGTAAAAAACATGTGGGGGAGCTAAACCTTTGATGAATTCTCTTTGCAGTGAGATTACAATTTTTGACTGCTGTTCCAACAGCAAACCACCTTCTGATGATAAAGAGCATTGGCACACTTTGAATATGATATACATTTTGCATGACTCCCTCAAAATGAAAGAACATTAAAAGACTGCGTTATAATAGGCACCCTGCTCAATATATTTGTGTATGCTTTGAAAGATAGCATGCCAGAGAGAATCTACTAATCTTAAAATAAATTGGATTTCTGCACAATTGTGAAGAGTTTATCTTGTGTGGTTGTTCGTTATGTACCGAGTGAAATACAAATCTGAAGTTCAGACAGCTAAAACATGTAAAATGATGAAGGGGAATAAGATGTGTAGTGCTGGAGTAACTTAGCGGTTCAGGCAGCATCTCTGGAGAGCATGGGTGGAAACCCCGTGGGGGACGGAGGACGGAGGGCGTTCCCCCCCAATGTTTTGAGAGAGGGGGGACAACCCCCCCCCCCCCCCCCCATGTTTTCTTGTATGTCGAAATGTGACTTGGGTCTAATCTCTGACCCCTTTACCCCCCCAGACAGGATTGAATGCTGGATTAGACTTGATGGGCTGAATAGCCTAATGGGCCTGTCCCATTTTATGAGTTCATTCAAGAGTTCTCCCGAGTTTGCCCTGATTCGAACTCGGAGATTTACGGTAATGGCCGCTAATAGGCACTCGGGGCTCTCATAGACATTTTTCAAAATCTTCACGAGTCTTCCCGAGTTTACCGCGTTTCCCAAGTACCTGACGTTAGCATTACAAGCCGCTAAGAGACGTCCCGAGTTCCGACGTACCCGCTACATACATTCTATGTGCTTCCACAAGTTTGATTTTTTTTTAAACTCGGGAGAGCTCTTGAATGAGCTCGTACAGTGGGACAGCCCCACAATTCTACTCCTAGAATTTATGAACAATGAACTGAGGAACTACCAACATCCCAAAACACACACCTCCAGGTTCAGGGACAGTTTCTTCCCAGTTGTTACCAGGGAACTGAACCGTCCTCTCACCAACTAGAGAGTGGTCCTGACCTACCATCTACCTCATTGGAGACCCTTGGACTATCTTTAATCAGACTTTACAGGACTTATTCTTGCGCTAAACATTATTCCCTTTATCCTGCATCTGTGTACTGTGGACGGCTCGATTGTAATTACGTATCGTCTTTCGGCTGACTGGATAGCACGTAACAAAAAAGCTTTTCACTGTACATTGGTGCAGGTGACCATAAACTAAATTAAACTGAACTAAATTAATCTAAATTAAACTATCTTTGCAATAAATGTTCTCCTCTTTATCCTTTACCTATACACTAGGAACGGCTTGATTGTATTCATGTATAGTCTTTTTCTTTCACTGGATAACAGGCAAGCAAAAGCTTTTCATTGTACCTCAGTACACGTGACAATAATAAACTAAACTAATTATACAGAGGACTGACACCAAATTACAGTCTGAAGAAGGGTCCCGACCCAAAACCTCACCCAATGATATTTGTTTTGCTTACAAAATCATATAGTAGGCTTCACCTAGGCAGTACGTAAGAGTTGCCACGTTTCTGAAGCCGGCAAAGCTACAAAACGTTCATTGAACAGTTTTACCTTCAGCTGGCAGCGGCGAACCAGGCCTCCTGCCGCATGTGACACCATGCAACCCCCCCCCCCCCCCCCCCCCTCCCCCGACCCACGCTGGGTCCTCCTCCGTTCTCACCGGCCATCCATTCATTCATTCATCCATCCATTCTTCCCATCCATTCCCTCCAGAGATGCTGCCTGACCCGCTGAGTCACTCCAACACTCTGTGTCTATCCCTGTCGCAGAGTCCTGCCGCTGTCTACAAAGTCTACACCCTACACTAGACATTGGCAAGGCCGCATTTAGTGCATTGTGTTCAGTTCTGGGCACCATGTTATAAAAAATATGGTGTCAAGCTGGAAAGGGTGCAGAGAAGATTTACAATGATGTCGCCAAGACTGGAGGGCTTGAGCTGTAGGGAGAGGTTGAGCAGGTTAGGACTCTGTTCCTTGCGTGCAGGAGGATGAGGGTTGATCTTATCAAGGTATACAAAATCATGAAAGGAATAGATCGGGTAGACGTACAGACTCTTGCCCAGAGTAGGGGAATCCAGAACCCGAGGACATAGGTTTAAGTTGAGGGGGAAAAATTTAATTGGAACCTGAGGGGTAACTTTCACACAAAGTTGTGGTGGGTGTATGGAACGAGCTGCCGGAGGAGGCAGGTACTATTGCAACTTTTAAGAAACATTTAGACAGGTACATGGATAGGACAGGCTTAGAGAGAGATGGGCAAAATGCAAGCAGGTGGGACTAATGTAGATGGGACATGTTGGCCGGTGTGGACAAGTTGGGTCGAAGGGCCTGTTTCCACGCTGTAAGACTCTACGACTCTGACAAACCAGCACCCAGCTAAGAAACACTCCCCTGGCACTGTTTAGATCCTGCTCATCGATTATCCCCACTGGTTGAGTCGGGATGTTTGGTGGCTGTCATGTTCTGCTGCAAATAATTGTGAGAGTTATGGAACTCTGTGCCGGTAATCAATGAGCGAGCAGCCAGCTGTAAATCTCCAACAAGTGCTGAAGCAATCAAAGTAAATTGATTCTCGTCACTCACATGCCTTCACACATTCCCTCCCGCCAACCAGCTGTCCTGAACCGAAAGCCCATCGCACAAACAAGTTTTTTTTTGCACGCCTTCACTCAGTCCGCCTTCGCCTGCTCAATCTCCCGGTTGCCAAACACTTTAACTCCCCTTCCCATTCCCACACTGACCGTTCTGCCCTGGGTCTCCTCCACTGTCAGAGTGAGGCCACATGCAAATTGGAGAAACAGTACCCCATATTTCATTTGGGCAGCTTACAACCCAGCAAAATAAATCTTGATTTTTCTAACTTCAATTAATACTTGCATTCCTTCCATTCCCCTTCTCCGTCACTTCCCCACCCTAGTCATCGTACTAGTTTCATTGTCATCTTTCTGAGTTTCACTATTTGTATCATTTGTTATCACCTTCTCCACAACCAACAACAGACCATTCATAGCAAAAGGATTTGAGTATAGGAGCAGGGAGGTTCTACTGCAATTGTACAGGGTCTTGGTGAGACCACACCTGGAGTATTGCATACAGTTTTGGTCTCCTAATCTGAGGAAAGACATTCTTGCCATAGAGGGAGTACAGAGAAGGTTCACCAGACTGATTCCTGGGATGTCAGGACTTTCATATGAAGAAAGACTGGATAGACTCGGTTTGTACTCGCTAAAATTTAGAAGATTGAGGGGAGATCTTATAGAAACGTACAAAATTCTGTCAGGACTTTCATATGAAGAAAGACTGGATAGACTCGGTTTGTAAACTCGCTAAAATTTAGAAGATTGAGGGGAGATCTTATAGAAACGTACAAAATTCTTAAGGGGTTGGACAGGCTAGATTCAGGAAGATTGTTCCCGATGTTGGGGAAGTCCAGAACAAGGGGTCATAGTTTAAGGATAAGGGGGAAATCTTTTAGGACCGAGATGAGGAAAACTTTATTCACACAGAGAGTGGTGAATCTCTGGAATTCTCTGCCGCAGAAGGTAGTTGAGGCCAGTTCATTGGCTATATTTAAGAGGGAGTTAGATGTGGCCCTTGTGGCTAAAGGGATAGGGGGTATGGAGAGAAGGCAGGAACAGGATACTGAGTTGGATGATCAGCCATGATCATATTGAATGGCGGTGCAGGCTCGAAGGGCCGAATGGCCTACTCCTGCACCTATTTTCTATGTTTCTATTATGGGCTCCACCTTTTTTTGATCATCGTTACTGGATCATCGTTTTGCATAGCTTTCACTCATTTTTTGCTATGTACTTTTTCATATCTCTCGTTTCCCTTTCCCCTGACTCCCAGTCTGAAGAAGGGTCAAACTCAAACTATTCCTTTTCTACAGAGATGCTGCCTGACCCATTGAGTTACTCCAGCATTTTGTGTCTATCTTTGGTATAAACCAGCGTCTGCAGTTCCTTCATACACATTTTATCAGCCTCCATCCCCCATTGATTCCACCTGCACAACTTTGCCTCCGGAAAGCTACCAAAATTATCAAGGACCACTCACAGCCAGCCAATCCCACCTCTCCCCTCTCCTGCCACATTTAGACCAAAGTTATCTCCATCTGCACTTCTTGTTGTCTCGGGGAAGCAGCCAACATAATCAAACTCCACTCACAAGCTGAATTGGAGTGCACAAAGTGGCGCAGATGTAGAGCTGCTGCCTCACAGCGCCAGAGATCTGGGTTCAATCCTGACTGTGGATGCTGTCTATACGGAGTTTGCACGTTCTCCCTGTAACCACATGGGTTTTCTCCGGGTGCTCCGGTTTCCTCTCACACTCCAAAGATGTGCAGATGTGTAAGTTAATTGGCTTGTAAAATTTGTAAAATTTATATAAGGATTTAATCTCAATCTTCCAACCAACTGCGCCCCAACACTTTTTTTTTAATCTGCACCTGTGATGCAATAACCTGAATCCTGTTTATATTCCCTTTTGCTCAACATGAAATACCCTTGAGTAAAACATTAAGTGCCGGCGTCACTGGTCAGTCTGACGAAGGGTCCCAACTCAAAACGTCGTCTTTCCATTCCCTTCAAAAATGCTGCCTGACCTGTTGAGATCTTCCAGCATATTATGTTTTGCTTAGGATTCTAGCACTTGCAGTTCCTTGTACTCTGATGTACTCATAATAAACAAATGAAAAACAGATTTTTTTTTCAAGGCATCTCAGTACACATGACAATAATAAACTTATTAAAGTACCGATAAATCAAGTACTTTCTCCACTACCATAGAAACATCTCGAGACAGAGTACAATCCAATCAAATCAAATGTCAGTGTCAATTATCAGGTAATGTCTGTCTAGGTGGAAAAATAATAAAAACGAATGATAAAGTAGCATGAATGGTTCGGAAACTAAGCTTATGAAAAAAAACAGTATTAGCATTGAATGATTATCTAATTTCGAGAAACCCGTTTAAAATATTACCATAAACCTTTATGAAGAAGTGTCTCGGCCCAAAACACCACCATTCCAAGTTCTTCAGGAATGCTGCCTGACCCACTGAGTTACAGCAGCATTTTGTGCCTTTCCTTGGTAAATCAACATCTGCAGTTCATACTGGGTGGTACGGCGGCACAGGTGGAGATAGACTTGATGCCTTGCAGCGCCAGAGACCCGGGGTTGGTCCTGACTAGGGGTGCTGTCTGAATGAAGTTTGTACGTTCTCCTTGTGACCGTGTGGGTTTTACCCGGGTGCTCCGGTTTCCTCCCACATTTCAAAAGATGTACAGGTTTGTAGGTTAATTGGCTTTGGTAAAATATTGAAAATTGTCCTAATGTGTCGGATAGTGCTGGTGTACGGGGGTTACTGGTTGGCCCGGACTTGGTGGGCTGAAGGGCATTTTTTCATGCTGTATTTCGAGACCAAACTAAACTAAACTAAACTCTGCTGTTCCCCATGTCTACAGGAAAGGCCCATCGGCCCACATTGTCTGTCCTGCATGTGATACCATATCATGTGCCCGCATTTGAGTTACTCCAGTACTCCGTGTCTCTAAACAAGCATCTGCTGCTCTTTGTTTCTACAATCAATCTGCTCCTGTCGAAGGAACATTACCTCCGCACATTGTTCCCTCTGCTCTGTCTGCCATTTCAAATTGCTTTCATTATTCTCCATTGATGTCTTATGCTGCTGTGTGTTTTGAGGGCACCGGGTGGGTTTTGATCCTGACAATGGGTGCTGTCTGTACGTTGCTTGTACGTTCTTCCTGTGACCGCGTGGGTTTTCTCATCGTGCTTTGGTTTCCTCCCACACTCCATAGATGTATAGGAATGTAGGCTGATTGGCGTTAGCAAAATTGTAAATTGTCCCAAGTATGTAGGATAGTTTTAGTGTATGAAGTGATTGCTGGTAAGTGCAGACTTGGTGGGACGAAGGACCTGTTTCCATGCTCTATCTCTAATGGCTAAAGTCTAAAGGTGTGATTTTATAGAGGTGTGTAAGATCACAAGAGGAATAGATATTGTAAGTGCACAATACAGAAGCAGAAGACAAAGGGGTTGGGGAGATTTCATTGTAACCTGAGGGATAACTGTTTCACATAAAGGATGGTGGGTGTATGGAGGAAGTAGTTGAGGCAGGTGCTATCACAACATTTAAGAAACATTTAGACAGGTACATGGATAGGACAGATTAAGAGGGATATGGGCCAAACGCAGGCTGGTGGGACTAGTGTAGATGGGACATGTTGACCGGTGTGAGCAAGTTGGGCCAAAGGGCCCGTTTCCACGCCATAAGACCCTATGACTATGATTCCATGAGGAGCCTCAGGGGCAACTTTTTCACACAGAGGATGGTGGGTGTATGGAATAAATTACCAGAGGAGGTAGTTGAGGCAGATACTATAAAAAAATACCTGGCAGGTGCATGGATTGGACAGGTTTAGAGGGATGTGGGACGTAGGTGGGATTATTGTAGATGGGACATGTTGGGCGGTGTGAGCAAGTTTGGCCTAAGGGGCTCTTACCACACTGTATGATTCTATGACTCTAATTAATGGCTTCAAGGAACAATATTCTGTTTATAGATCAAACTCTGTTTATTTCCTCAGCAGCAACACAAAGGAAGCTGCCCCCTCCGGACATGTAATGGGACATGCAGCATGGATGTTTGAGTTAACTGCATCGTATTCCAACACCAGATATGGTCTGTGTGGCATCTACACACACACACACGTCATGAGAGCTACTGCTCCGTGGACCTTCCCTTTGGCAAGATGGAAGGAGCCAGAGGCAAAAGGAATATCAGAGTGTCTCTGCTTTTCATGCTGCTGGCTATACTCCACTTACACTGCCATCTCACAACCATTGGGAAATGTACCATTGGGCTGATTTTTTTTTAACTTAATGTCATGTATACCTAGATATAGTGAAATTGTTTGTTTTACATATGTTAAACATAGAACAATATAGCACAGGTGTGGGCCCTTTGACCCATAATGTTTGTTCCAAATTCAGTGAAATCATATATATGGGTGTGGGTGGGTGTGGGTGTTTATGTGTGTGTGTGTATGTGTGGGTGTATTTATGTGTGTGTGTGTGTGTATTTATGTGTGTGTATTTATGTGTGTGTATACATGTACATTAATGTACAAAGACCTCGGTATCGAAGGTACTGCACTCAGCTGGCTCCATTCCTATCTTTCCAACAGATCCCACTTCATCTCTCTCTCCATAATCACACAGCCACAGTCACTCAAGGCGTTCCCCAAGGCTCTGCACTCGGCCCCCTCCTCTTCATCATCTACATCCTCCCCCTTGGTCAGATACTCCGCCACTTCAACCTGGACTTCCACTGCTACGCTGATGACACCCAGATCTACCTCAGCACCAAATCCCCCCCCCCCCCCCCCCCCCCCCCCCCCCCCCCCCCCCATATCAACTCCTGTTTGTCAGCTATAAAAACCTGGATGCAACATAACCTCCTCAAAGTCAACAGCGATAAAACAGAATTCCTCCTCATAGGCTCCAAATCCACACTCAGCAAAATCAATAATCCCACTCTCGCCATCGACGGCACCACTGTCTCCCCATCTCACCAGTCCCGCAACCTTGGCGTGATCTTTGATTCCACCCTCTCCCTTGAGCCTCACACCCGCCATGTCATTAAAACCTCCTTCTTTCACCTCCACAAAATCGCCAAAATCAGACCCTGTCCCCATATCCATGGAAGGATGTGCTGAACCTGGAGAGGGCCCAGAGGAGGTTTGCAAGAATGATTCCAGGAATGAATGGGTTAGCATATGATGAGCGTTTGACGGCACTGGGCCTGTACTCGCTGGAGTTTACAAGGTTGAGGGGGAACCTCGTTGAAATTTACAGAATAATGAAAGGCAGAGGTAGAGTGGATGTGGAAAGAATGTTTCCACTGGTGGGAGATTCTAGAACCAGAGTATAGAAGTTGGGATGTAATGTTAAAATTGTACAAGGCATTGGTGAGGCCAATTCTGGAGTATGGTGTACAATTTTGGTCGCCTAATTATAGGAAGGATGTCAACAAAATAGAGAGAGTACAGAGGAGATTTACTAGAATGTTGCCTGGGTTTCAGCAACTAAGTTACAGAGAAAGGTTGAACAAGTTAGGGCTTTATTCTTTGGAGCGCAGAAGGTTAAGGGGGGACTTGATAGAGGTTTTTAAAATGATGAGAGGGATAGACAGGGTTGACGTGGAAAAGCTTTTCCCACTGAGAGTAGGGAAGATTCAAACAAGGGGACATAACATGAGAATTAAGGGACTGAAGTTTAGGGGTAACATGAGGGGGAACTTCTTTACTCAAAGAGTGGTAGCTGTGTGGAATGAGCTTCCAGTGAAGGTGGTGGAGGCAGGTTCGTTTTTATCATTTAAAAATAAATTGGATAGTTATATGGATGGGAAGGGAATGGAGGGTTATGGTCTGAGCGCAGGTACATGGGACTAGGGGAGATTATGTGTTCGGCACGGACTAGTAGGGTCCAGATGGCCTGTTTCCGTGCTGTAATTGTTATATGGTTATATGGTTAACCAGAGGTCAGAGCCTCAGAATTAAAAGGCGCTCTTTTAGAAATGAGGTGAAGAGGAACTTCGTTAGTCAGTGGGTCGTTAATCTGTGGAACTCATTGCCACAGAGGACTGTGGAGGTGGTCAGTGGATATTTTTAAGGCAGAGATAGACAAATTCTTGATTAGAACGAGTGTCGAGGGTTATGGGGAGAAGGCAAGAAAATGGGATTATGAGGCAGAGATCAGCCATGATTGAATGGTGAAATGGACTTGATGGGCCAAATGGACTCGATGGGCCGAATGGCCTAATTCTACTCCTATAACATGTGAACCTGTGAACTTGTGCGTGTGTTTATTTGTGTAGGAAGGAACTGTAGGTGCAGGTTTACCACATTTTTGGCACCATAGGCAGACAAACAAGCACTTTGCTCGATAAAGAGCTGACTATCTCCCCCATCTATACATCCTCTAATTTCACAAATCTTTATCAAGCTCTCAGCCTCTGACATGCAAGAGAATCAATCGTTGGGGCAGCACAGTGGAGCAGTGGTAGAGTTGCTGCCTTACAACGCCAGAGACCCGGGTTCAATCATGACTACAGGTGCTCTCTGTATGGAATTTGCACATTCTTCCGGTTTCCTCCCACACTCCAGTTTTGTAGGCTTTTGTAAATTGTCCCTAGTGTGTAGGATAGAATTAGCGTGCAGGTGATCATAGGTCGGTGGGGACTCGTTGGGCCAAAGGGCCCATTACCACGCTGCATTTCTAAATGAAATTAAACTAAACTAAACCAGTGGCCCATCAAGATACTTTCAAGAAAGAGTTAGATTTAGCTCTTGGGGCTAAAGGAATCAAAGGATATGGGGAAAAAGCAGGAACGGCAGAATGATTTTAGATGATCAGCCATGATTATAGTAAATGGCGGGGCTGGCTCGAAGGGCCGAATGGCCTACACCTGAACCTATTTTTCAATGTTTCTACATTCTATCCCCTCAAAGATATTTGTCGTAAAAGCACGGATATAACAAGAAAAGCCAGCTGGCAGTCTCTCCGCATGAGATTTGGCTCTGACATCTCATTGGCATAGCACTGATTTTTTGAGTGAGCGATGCAGGAAACTGCAGATACTGGAATTGTGTGTAAAACACAAAGTGCTGGAATAACCCAGCAGGTCAGGCGACGTCTTTGGAGGACATGGTTCGAGACTTCTTCTGAAGAAAGGTCCCAATCCAAAAGGTTGCATATCCATGTCCTCCAAAGATGGTACCTGTCCCGCTGAGTTACTCCAGCTTTTTGTGTCTATCCTCAAAGATGCTGCCTCACCTGCTGAGTTACTCCTGCACTCTGCGTTCTACTCTTTGTTTGTGTGATATATTTTCCACATTAAAAGCACCATTGCTATGCCCAGTCCAATCCTAAAAGCATTCACATCTGTAAAGTTGGGCTGATTTTTCCAACTTGACTTTTAATTATATTGTTCTTGATACTTGGATGTTAAAATATGCTTTAATTACATTCTCTGCTGAGTTAGTTCAAAGTAATTTGTCAGATACATGGATTCAACTCCCTAACATCATCACGCCACTTCCAAGCCTATTGCTACAGAGACACTGTTTCAGTTCAGATTCTGCTTTATGTTTGTTATTGTCACGCATACCGAGGGACAGTGGAAAGTTTTGTTTTGGCGGTTATCAGATCAGATAGTACCACACATGAATACAATCAAGTAAAACTCAAGCACAATAAGCAGAGCAGAGGGGAAGATACAGAGTGCAGAATATTGTTCTCTGCATTATCGCGCACCCGTTCTAGAGACAAAGTCCAATGTCCGCAATGCGGTAGAGGTGAATCGGCCAGTACCCTGGCTTATGGAATGACTGTTCAAAAGCCTGTTAATGGAGGGGAAAAGATTATTCCTGAGTCTAGTGGTGTGCACTTTCAAACTTCTGTAGCAACTACCAGACGGGAGCAAGGAGAAGAAGGGATGATCGTAGTAGGAGAAGTGTCTAGTTATGTTGGTTGCTTTTCCAAGGCAGCATGAAGTGCAATTCATAAATTCATAAGTCATAGGAGCAGAATTAGGCCATTCGACCCATCAAATCTATTCCACCATTGAATCATGTCTGATCTATCTTTCCCTCTCAACCCTATTCTCCCACCTTCTTCCCATAACCTCGGACACCTTTACTAATCACAAATCTGTCAATCTCCGTCTTAAAATTACCTAATGACTTGGCCTCGAGCCATTTGTGGCAATGAACTCCACAGATTCACCACCCTCTGGCTAAAGAAATTCCTCCTCATCTCCTTTCTAAAGGTCCAACCTTTTATTCTGAGGCTATGATCTCTGGTCCTAGAATCTCACATGTGGAAACACCCTCTTCACATTCAATCTATCCTAGCCATTCACTGTTCAGTAACTTTAAATGAGGTGTCCCCTCATCCTTCTAAACTCCAGTGACTACAGGCCCAGTACCGTCAAATGCTCATCATATGTTAACCCAATCATTCTTGGGATAATTCTCATAAATTTCCTCTGGCCTCTTTTC
The DNA here is from genome assembly GCF_028641065.1 of Leucoraja erinaceus. Classification (NCBI taxonomy): domain Eukaryota; kingdom Metazoa; phylum Chordata; class Chondrichthyes; order Rajiformes; family Rajidae; genus Leucoraja; species Leucoraja erinaceus. The sequence continues at coordinate 58,022,363 of NC_073380.1, forward strand.
AACGGCAGCACATCCTTCCTCAGATATGAGGCCCAAACTGCTCATAATACTCCAAATGTAATCTGACCAATGTCTTATATAGCCTCAGCATTACATCCGTTTTTAACTCTAGTCATTTTAAAATAAATGCTAAGATTGCATTTGCTTTGCTTACTACCAATTCAACGTGCAAATTAACCTTTTGGGAATCCTGTACCAACACACCCAAGTCCCTTTGCTCCTCTGATTTCAGAATCCTCGTTTCATTAAGAAAATAGTCTACGTCTTTATTCCTACTACCAAAATGCATGACTTCGCACTGTATTCCATCTGCCACATGTTAGCCCACTCTTCCGACAGTGTGCTGTTCTACGGTAAGTAGAGTAATATAACAGTTAGCCTAATTTCAGAGCATTCAACCTTATTGTGCCTCTCTCTATCTGCACAGTATTCTGCTTCTTCCACTAAGCTTCAGTCGGTTTAAGGTATCTCAATAGCTGCATTTCTGAAGAGAATTTCCTTCCATGCAAAATCCCCAATTAATCTTCTGTCAGACAGAATTAAGCCATTTGCTGTCCCTTTATTGTCTACTGGCTGGCTATTATGAACATTTTTGATGAATTTAGCATCCAGGCACATTAAAATTAATCTGTCATTTCCACGTCTGTTCTGCCACAGCGGCGGAATAATTCTTTCAATCACTCCTAAGAAAGCACCTTCCAGGCTCACGACCTCTGCAGCTAGAATAACAAGTGCAGGAAAAGCATGGGACACCACTCACTGGATTTGCCCTCCACACCACACACCTTCCTGGTTTTAATCAACGGTTCAATGCCTCTTTATGAATGAATGCATGATACTTAATGAATGAGATGTTATTGTCACATGCACCCAGGGTACCCAGGTACAGTGAAAAGCTTTGTTTTTACATACAATAATGTTGACAAAACAAAGGAGATGGTTGTCGACTTCAGGAGGGCGCAGCCAAAGCATACAACCCTCAACATCAGTGGCACCACAGTGGAGAGAGTGGAGAGCATAAAGTTCCTCGGTGTGCAAATTACAGACAGCCTCACCTGGTCCAGGAACACCACTGGGACTGTCAAACGGGCCCATCAGCGACTGCACTTCCTGAGGAAACTAAAACAGGCCTCACTCCCCACCAACATCCTCAGGACTTTCTACAGGGGTACGGTGGGTCTGTACTCACGTATTGCATAAATACATGGTACTCCACCTGCAACTGCTCGGACAGGAAGGCTCTGCAGACGGTAGTGACGGGAGCAGAGAGGATCATTGGCGTCTCCCTACTCTCGGTACAAGAACTGTTCCAGACGCTGTCTGAAAAAAGCTCAGAGAATGGCTAAGGACAAACTGCACCCCCTCCACATACACCTGGATCTCCTGCCATCAGGCAAGAGTTATCGCAGCATCAAAACCCGAACAACAAGACTTCTAAACAGCTTCCTGCCACAGGCTGTGAGGCTGCTAAACAGTCACTCTGTACTCACAGTCACTTGATTCTGCCACAACGGCTCTTCAGGCCAAGTCATTAGGTAATTTTAAGACGGAGATTGACAGATTTGTGATTAGTAAAGGTGTCAGGGGTTATGGGAAAAAGGCGGGAGAATGGGGTTGAGAGGGAAAGATAGATCAGACATGATTCAATGGTGGAATAGATTTGATGGGTCGAATGGCCTGATTCTGCGGCTGGCACGGACACTTTAATAACTGGCACTGGCCACTCAAATCAGCTGCCCTGGACATTTGTATGATTGGTTTTACTGTATTTTAACGTCGTTGTTTTATCTACTTTTAACTATTTATACTGTTCCATCAGGGACTGGATTGTTTTTAGTGTTATTATGTTTGAAATGTTTTAAATTTCATGTGCGATGCTCCAGTATTCCCTGTTTAACGTCTTTTCATTTTGCACTGTACAACTGTTGCTTGCAAAATGACAATAAAGGTTGATTGATTGATTGATTGATTGAACATAGGCAGTACACAAGATACAAAAGTACCGAACAGTCCTATCTACTGTCTGTCGCCGCACGTGGCCGTCGCCCCCCTATAGCCCCCTGTTCTTGGCGGCTTCCCAGGCAGGGAATCCCATCGGCGAGTCCCCCCTTCTTGTTCTCACCAGTCCACCTCGCTCTCAGCCCCTCCTTCCTCTCGGCCCCTCCTCACTCTCAGCCCCTCCTTCCTCTCAGCCCCTCCTTCCTCTCAGCCCCTCCTCACTCTCAGCCCCTCCTCACTCTCAGCCCCTCCTTCCTCTCGGCCCCTCCTCACTCTCAGCCCCTCCTCACTCTTGGCAGTACGATTCCCGTCGACACTGGTGGCTCAGGGCCGATTCAGTCTGTGGCAGTCTAGCTGGGCCTGCTGACCGGGCCTTCGGTCTGCGGCGGGAGGGTTGGGCCTGCTTGCAGTGAGTGTCCTAGCTCGGGTTTCCAACTTTCTCACTCCCAAATAAGGGACAAAAGGACAAAATAAGAGACAAATTTGTTGACTGACTCAGCTGTGGCTGGGTGAATGATGAGTTGGCCCGGGTGCTGGACTGCACATAAAGCCCAGCTGGTGAGGTGCTGGTGCTGCTGTTGCACTCCATGGGCTGCACTACGTAAGGACGGGTAAGGCGGGACCGGACGCGGTGTTCCGACCCAACAGTCAATAGACAATAAACAATAGACAATAGGTGCAGGAGTAGACCATTTGGCACCTTCGAACCAGCACCGCCATTCAATGTGACCGCCATTCAATGTGATCATGGCTGATCATCCCTAATCAGTACCCCATTCCTGCCTTCTCCCCATATCCCCTGACTCTGCTATTTTTAAGAGCCCTATCTATCTCTCTCTTGAAAGCATCCATAGAAGCTGCCTCCAGCACCCTCTGAGGCAGAGAATTCCACAGACTCACCATTCTATATGAGAAAAAGTGTTTCCTCGTCTCTGTTCTAAATGGCTTACTCCTTATTCTTCAACTGTGGCCCTTGGTTCTGGACTCCCCCAACTTCCACACATTATCGCCGTGACCATATGAGTTTCCTCCAGGGGCGCTGGTTTCCTCCCACATCCCAAAGATGCGCAGGTTTGTAGGTTCATTGGCCTCTATAAATTGACCCTAATGTGTAGAGAGAGGATAAGAAAGTGGGCTAATATAGAACTGGTGTTTAGTTTAAGAAGGAACTGCAGATGTTGGAAGATTTAAGGTAGATTTAAGGTAGACAAAAATGGTGGAGAAACTCAGCAGGTGAGGCAACATCTATGGAGCAAAGGAAATAGCAGGCGTTTCGGATCGAGACCCTTCTTCAGACTGAGGTAAGTTTTTTTTTAAACTTTCAGGTTAAATCTTCTTGCAGGAACCTCTACGTAGAGGTCCTGCTAAAAGTCCGGGGCAAAGTCGGGACGGAGGGGAAACCCCAGTCTCGAACTTCAGGGAACCCCGGTCACGGGGAATCCCGCCCACGGACCTAGGCGCTCGGAACCGCGGAATGCGGGTAGCGAGCGACGGTGGATTCACCTTTGAGCCGCTGGTAGTAGAACCTCAGACTGGTGGGAAAGCCAAGCAGAAACCGGACAGGCCGAAGACTCGGACGAGTCAGGCTGTGAAGACTCACCGCCGGCAGGAGCAACTGTGATCGCATATCCCGCATCAAGCGGTTGATGGATCAGAAGCTCCAATGTGACGTGCTCCGGTATATGGAATCTAGTCACCAGAGGGTCCTGGGATGCCCATGGCAGCACCTTATTGAGGGCTGCATAATGCAACTCCCGCAACAGATGGGTGCATTAGGAGTCACTTCTAGGCTGACTCTGAAGACAGGGGTTTGGCTGAAGAAACCACAAGTCTGCAGGGGGTGCAGAAACAACACTACCAGCAGCAGGAGCTCAACGAGTGGCCGTCGGGTTCAGGAAGGCCACATCATCTCGCAAGACCTCACATCTTCGACGGCAGCACCCCTACGCACCCACCAGCAAACCACGATGAACTGAAGCTGGTGAAAGCTTGAAGGCCGTACAACCAGGACAAAGGTCTTTTTTAGGCCACAGCCCAGAACGGCCTTCCTGGAAGATGCGCCAACCTCGTACTCAAGCTCCTTTACCTCCCAGGAGCAGGTGTAAAATCATGCACACATGTTTGAGGCTGCTCCTGGGTCGGGTTGCATAAGTCCTCACATTCTGATAAAGGTATGAAACCTCATCGATGATGTCTCCTGTCACGGATACAAGTCAGTAACATTAAACTGGCTTGAATATTTACACTGGTTTGGGATAACACTAGATGAGTTTATACTGCACACAGGTATGGTTGGAGTTGCCTTTCAAGACAAGGCTCACAAGAATGGTATGTGGACTGATCATTGTCAACAGCCTCAACCTGCATGTGCAGTATAGACTTTTCTGAATAACTTCCATGTGATCATTTCCACTCACAGGGTTGAAGATATTTGAAATTTAACTGGATGAGACAACAATTTACTCAGTGCATTACAATGGGCTAACTCCAGTTTCCAGATTATTTACTTATTTATCAGTGCTTCGGCTGCACAGAGCTAACAAATAAATAACATGGCCAATCTGGATGATATTGAACATACTGTATTTTACTAAATTAGCCTTATCAGCCACACAGCTATATTTGAGGAATTGGTTCTCACCCGTCCAGTTAAATTTAAATTAAGTTGATAACAATTGAAACTATTGATTATTGGGATACAATCATCCATTTATTGGTCTGGGATCAGCTCTGAGAAAAATTTAGACCTCTGTTATTTTTAGCTGAAACAATCAAAGTCACAATGATGGACAACTTTGCTCCACTAAAACCTCTTATCCGTAAATCTTCAGTCATTTCCAAACTGATGCTATTGCCCAAAGATGGGTAATTTACTAATACCATCTCTAGTTACGGAGGCAGATGGGATTAGCATGAGTTATCAAGTGTTTAGTCATGGTATCAACTGCCAATGGACACCAGGTGCATTCTGTGCATTAAAGGGTGTGTGGATATGCATATACGGCATGCACAAGTCCAAGGTGTTACACTTTGGTGGTGGTATATGTTAATCACAAAGGTACAATCAAATCAAAGTATCCGGTGATAGTTTTACCAAACTGCATTTAGCACTGGTGTATTATTGTGCAAAATCAATGACAACACAGAATGAATGTGTGATCACAAAGTATTTAATGACAATGTGGATTGATAGATTGAGTTGCTTGCATCCAGTTTCAATCAACGGTGAACGAGGCATACAGTGGCGAAGGGTGCATTCTCGCTACACTAGGAAGGAATTTTCTTTTATGTCTTCCTCCATTTGGCCTCAATAGACGGGTCTTGCAAAATTCAGCAAGATTCCCACTTCCGGGGTTTCATAGTGCCTGCCTGGGTTATACACCTATGGCTCCTGCTGAGGCGAAGAATGAACATAAAACCTTACATGGTTAATTCCAGATAAAAAGATGCTGGTTCAGTTGTGATGTTGAAACCATCCTCGGCATGACATAATCAATTCATAGACTTACAGACTCTGAGAGATCGTTTCTGCGGCTCGGGTTGTCAAACCATAAGCGTAAAGAGTGCTCACTACAGATTGCAGGGATAGCACCAAATAGCAGCAATCTGCATAGGAGATGGGAAGCATTGTTTATGCTTCCTTACGTTTAACTCGGCATGGATGACTGACACATTAAAATTCAGTTTTATGGGATTATAACATTAAGTTACTATTCCATTACTGTGCCTTTAGTACCTCCTCATCATTTGGCTGATGAGTACATAAACCACTCTGTCTGGCCTCACCCTCTGATATCCAGAATATGAAGGTATCGTCAGCTTAAAACCTCCCAGGTTTAGGGACGCAGAGATATGGGCTGTTAACATTGTACTACGTCACTTCACCGATGGGCACCAGCAACATCCCTGTCCATGGTCATACTCACGTACTAGTGATTACGCCATGGCACTGAGTACAGTGCTATGGGTCCAGTCATTGCAACACTGGATAGGATGATCATATCTGCGGGCTATAATAACATGTTTTGTTTATGATTAATCAAGCAGATTAGACAGGGACACTAGACCAAACTAGATGTTGCATATCCCATTGACCTTGGGTTGCGTGCGATCACGCATTTACACCAGTATGTCAAGGTTCCTAAGAGCCTTATAGACTGACAGCAATATTATTAGTTACATAAAATCTTGTTAGAAGGAATCACTACGAATCTTCTCCAGATGGTTATATGGGTCTGGCATATACAGGAGTGTACATTGACATTGAGTCTCACTCCACCAGGACCGCTATACCTCAGCAGCAGGGATGGACCACATCCTAGCAGTTGCAGGATGGTCAAACTATTGATCTGTCCAAATATTCAGAATAAACCTATTGCCAGATCAGGGGTATTTGCCAACTCTATGTTAGGTATGGTTCATACTTCCTCCAGGTTGAGGGAGGTTACCATTGTCACTATTATTCATTAATAGCATCAACATGTCTATATCTATGTCATGTCTGAATCCATTCTTAATGTTCAGTCATCATTGGCCTACTGATGCAGTGTATGACGCCTGGACTCGGTTCCACGGCATGAAATCACAGAGCTTTAAAAACATTCACGTAGTCACTCACATGCATCCAAAGTAAAATAGTAAGATTAAATGAGAACTTACCAGTTTGAAGTTTGATCTTTATTTTATGAGGAGTAACGTTGAGGGATTACGTGCCCTCCGCTCCCAGCCCTCTATCATAAAGTTCAACTGGTATTATGGTTCTCTTATCTTACTATGTTCAGTTCAACAACTGTTTTCTGTGATTTCACACCACTGCTTTGAAGATTGGCACGCATGCGTACTGGACGGGGTCTTCACGTAATCCCTCAACGTTACTCCTCATAAAATAAAGATCAAACTTCAAACTGGTAAGCTCGTTTAATCTTACTATTTTTTGTGTCTTCGGTATAAACCAGCATCTGCAGTTCCTTCCTACACATAAAAAATCCTCGTCAGTCCTGTCCATCCCAGTACATACAGTACATCCCAGTATATACAGCGTGAAAACAGGCCCTTCGGCCCAATATGCCCATGTCAACCAACATGCTCCATCTACACTAGTCCCACCTGCCTGTGTTAGGCCCATTTACCCCTAAACCTACCCTATCCATGCACCTGTCCAAATGTTTTTTTAAATGTTCTGATAGTATCTGTCTCAGCCACCTCCTCCGACAGCTCGTTCTAAACACCCACTAACCTTTGTGTAAAAAAGATGCCCCTCAAGTACCCATTAAATTTATCGCCCCTCACCTTGAACCTATGTCCTCTAGTTCTCAATTCCCCTACTTTGGGTAAAAGACTCTGCGCATTTGCACTATCAAGTTTAGAGATACAACGCAGGAACAGGCCCTTTGGCCCACTGAGTCCGTGCTGACCAGCGATCCTCGCACACTAACAGTATATTCCACACACTAGGGATATTTTAGAACTTTATTGAAGCCAATTAACCTACAAACCTGTACGCCTTTGGATTGTGGGAGGAAACCGGAGCATCCTGAGAAAACACACGTAGGTCATGGGGAGAGCATACAAATTCCGTACAGTCAGCATCCATGGTCAGGATCGAACCCGGTCCGGGTCTCTAGAAAACATAGAAAACAAAGAAAATAGGTGCAGGAGTAGGCCATTCGGCCCTTCGAGCCTGCACCGCCATTCAATATGATCATGACTGATCATTCAACTCAGTATCCTGTTCCTGCCTTCTCTCCATACCCCCTGATCTCTTTAGCCACAAGGGCCACATCTAACTCTCTCTTAAATATAGCCAATGAACTGGCATCAACTACCTTCTGTGGCAGAGAATTCCAGAGATTTACCACTCTCTGTGTGTGAAAAATGTTTTCCTCATCTCGGTCCTAAAAGATTTCCCCCTTATCCTTAAAGTGTGACCCCTTGTTCTGGACTTCCCCAACATCGCGAACAATCTTGCTGCATTTAGCCTGTCCAACCCCTTAAGAATTTTGTATGTTTCTATAAGATCCGCCCACAATCTTCTAAATTCTAGTGAGTACAAGCCGAGCCTATCCAGTCTTTCTTCATATGAAAGTCCTGACATCCCAGGAATCAGTCTGGTGAACCTTCTCTGTACTCCCTCTATGGCAAGAATGTCTTTCCTCAGATTAGGAGACCAAAACTGTAAGGAAGCAAATCTACCATTGCGCTACTGTGCTGCCCCTATCTATTCCCTCATGATCTTGTACACCTCTATAACATCAACCCTCAGCCTTTTTCGCTGCAAGGAATAAAGTCACACTATCTATTCCCCTCATGATTTTGCTCACATACATCAACCCTCATTCTCCTCGTCCAAGGAACAACTCCTCAAGCTGTAAATTAGCCTCTCGGTGAATCTACAATGTTCTAATTTATATTGCATTTCCTATTGTTAATAAAGGCTGGAGCCACTTTGATATGATTTATTTATTTCTAATAAGATTGGGATAAAAACACACGGCATGGAAGGTGTATACCTTCAGGCCTTTCAGTAATATTGTATACTGCTGTCTCCCTGCATGATGTGAATACACACTGAACTACTGTGAATATTAAGATTAATTCTCAGAGACATTCTATATAGTAGATATGAAACAGTAACCCAGTTACTGAAAGGAATTAAATACAACCATGGACATCTAACTTGGAAAGTCCAAACATGTCATGCTATATCAGCTTATTCACAAATCAGAGCAAATGTTCTCATGAATTTATGTGAATATATTTTATTTCTTCGGTGTTGCGCACAGTGAAAAAGCCACTGTAATTTTAAAGTTGCTTGGAAACTTAACCACATAGAATATAGAGCTTGGAACAGTACAGCACAGGTCTGAAGAAGGGTCTCCTCTCCATGTTCTCCAGAGATGTTGCCTGGTCTGCTGAATTACTCCAGCACTTTGTGGCCTTTTGAGTACAGCACAGACACAGGCCATTTGGCCCACAACCTCGGTGCCGAACATGATGCCAAGTTAAACTAATCTCTGCTTGCAAATGATCTATATCGCTCCATTCGCTGATGTCCAAATGTCTATCTAAAAGCTTCTCAAATGTCACCATCGTCCCTGCCTCCACCTGTGCTTCCCAGCCACACACCAATATAAAACTTCTTCTTCTCCTTGGTTTGTTGGTCCTCCAAAATATTACTAATGAAATTTTAACTGGAGGTGGTGAAGGGAGGGCTTGTCCTGCATGTCTCCTTTAAATCTCACATCCCACTTTCCTCCTTAAGCTATGCCCTCTAGATTTTGACATTCCAACCTGGGAAAAAGATTCTGACTGTCTATCCTATCCATGGCTCTCATAGGGTTATAGAGCCAGACAGATACAGGCCTTTCAGCCCAGCTTTCCTATGCCAACCAAAATGCCCCATCTATGGACACAGGACAAAGGACATTTATTGTCACAGACACCAACTGGTGTACTGAAATTTGAGTTGCCATTTGCAGCACACCAATAAAAATAAAACACAACATTAAAGAAGAATTTAACATTAAACATAAAAACATCCCCCCACAATGGTTCCCACTGTGAGTGAAGGCAGCAAAGTCCAGTCCTCTTCCTCTTATTCACCTCATGGTCGGGGCCTATTTGAAGCCTCCGCAGTTGCCGCAACAGCGGCCCGATGTTTCCGGACCTCTCGCCGGATGATGGAGCTCTGGCGTCGGAGGAACACTCTTCAGCGGCTTGGAGTGTCTGGAATGGCCGCTTCCTATCCAGAGACCGCGGCTTGTCCCACATTTGCCCATGTACTTGTCCAGATACTTTTTAAATGTTGTTACAGCAACATTCTTCCTATATCAAGGTGACCGAAACTGAACACAATACATTACGTGTGGCCTCATCAATGTCTTGTATAATTGTAACATAATGTCCCGACTTATATACTCAATTCCCAGACTGATCAAGGCCAATACACCAAAAACCTTCTTGACCACCTGTGACACAATTTTCAAGGAACAATGTACCTGCACTCCTAGATCGCTGTGCTCTACCTCTCTCCCCAGGGCTCTGCCATTCACTGTGAAGGCCCTGCCCTTGTTTGACTTCCCAAAAGGCAATATCTTGCACTTAACTGCATTAAACTCCATCAACCATTCCTCTGCCCAGCTGATCAGCGAGTCAGGCAGCATCTCTAGAGAACCTGTACAGGTGATGTTTCTGTTCCCTCCCTCTCTTTTAATTTCTCCTTATTTGTCTTGCCAACAGGTTTATTTCAGTGGGGCTGCATCAGATGTAAAGCAGTCTATTCCGAGCATGGTTTAAGCTTGTCAGCTTAAACCTTTACTTGATAAGAGCACAAAGGAATTATTGTGCTATTGAGAAGTCTCAGCAGTGTTACGACCACTTTCACCATCTCATAGACCCCGGAGAACTGGCTGGTAATAGATGATTTTTGCTAAAAATAGATGTTAGTCGGGAAAATCACATAAGATTTCTTTTGTCTCCAGTTAGTGCCGCAGGCAATGCATTACATCCATTCGCCATAAATCGCCATAAATTCTACATAATTGTGTCAGCAGAAAGATTATGGCATTGTTAGACTTTAAACTTAAGACTTTAGACTATACAGCGCGGAAGCAGGCCCTTCAACCCACCAAGTCGGCAGCGACCAGTGATTCCCTTACACTAGCACTATTTTACACACTAGGGACAATTTACAATTTACGGAAGTCAATTAACCTACAAGCCCGTCGTCTTTGGAGTGTGGGAGGAAACCGGAGTACCTGGAGAAAACCCACTCAGGTCACGGGGAGAACGTACAAACTCTGTAGAGACAGCACCCATAGTCTGGGTTGAACCTGGGTCTCTGGTGCTGCGAGGCAGCAAATCCACCGCTGTGCCACCCTGCCATCCTGCACCAGAAATGCAGCATGACCCGCTAAAGTACTCTCACACTTTGTGTCCTTTTGAGCAAAGCAGCATCTGCAGTTCCTTGTTTTTCCAGCCCATTTTCTCATTGGCTTCGTCCATTTCTGTCCAATTTTCCACCATCTCATAAGAACCTTCTCGTGATCTTCTTTCATTGTCCAATTAATGTAAAATGTGGCTTGGGCATCCCCCTGCAAGATGTTGCCTTTGACTAGGTCTCCAAAGCCACAATCCCGAACAATACAAGCAGTTATTGTAATGCAAATAGGAACGTGCTGCTTGCAAATTGGCCAGATTTATTAGATTGTATAATAGCTTCAAACATGCTTAGAAACATAAGAATTAGGAGCTGGAATGATCCCCCTGGCTCATCAAGCCTGTCCACCATTCATCAAGCTCATAGCTGATCTTCTACCTCTGATCTAGTTTCCTGCTCTATTCCTATAGCCCTTGATCACCAATATCCAGAAGTGTATCGATCTGGGCTTTGAACAAACTTAATGATTGCCGCTCCACAAGTCCCTAGGGGAGAGATTTCCAAAGATTTATTCTCTACAATTGCTGTGAGACATCTGGATTCATGCATTCTTTAGACATTAGACTTTAAGAGACAGTGCAGAAACAGTCCCTTCGGTCCACCGAGTCCGCACTGACCTGCGATCACCCCGTACACTAACGGTATCCGATATAATAGGGACAATTTACAATTTTACTGAAGCCAATTAATCTACAATCTTGCAAGTCCTTGGTGCGCGGGAGGAAACCGGAGCACCTGGAGAAAATCCATGGGAACTCCGGGAGAACGTACAAACTCCATAATCAGGATCAAACTCGGGTCTCTGCCGCTGTTAGGCAGCAACTCTGCATGTCTCCGCTGACTCAGTGGGCCAAAGGGCCTGATTCCACGCTGTATTTCTGAAGTCTAAAAACTAAAGACTAAAGCAAGGGTACTACTGTCTTTACTCTACATCCATCTCTACTCTATTATGGACATTGGACTTTGTCTCTGGAACTGGTGAGCTGCAATGCTGAGAACTGTATTCTGCACTCTGTATCTTCCCCTTTGCTTTATCTATTGTACTTGAGTTTGACTTGATTGTATTTATCTATCGTATTTTCTTATCTGATTGAATAGCATGCAAAACAAAGATTTTCACTGTGCCTTAATACAAATGACAATAATAATAGACAAACCAAACCTTTGGCACATCCCTGAGTTTCTATCCTGGACATTTGTGGCTTCTGGCAGCAGTATCCGGAACTCTGGAATTTCTTCTCTAAACAACCCCACTTTTCTGTCCCTCTCTATCCCTCGGAAGGGTCTCGACCTGAAACGTCATTATTCCTTTACCCCAGAGATGCTGCCTGACCCGCTGAGTTAGTCTACCATTTTGTGTCTATCCCTGGGATCTGCACAGTTCTCAACTCACCTAGCCATTAAGGTGGCAGACTGGCACAGCTGCTGCCTCTCAGCGCAGGGCCACGTGTTCGATCCTGACAACGGGAGCTGTCTTTGTGGGTTTTGCAGGTTCTCCCTGCGACTGCATGGTCTTCCTCCAGGACATCCCATTACCTCCCTCGTCCCAAAGACGTGCGGGTGTGTACGCTAATTGGCCTCTGTAAATTGTCTTTAGTGTATAGGATAGAACTAATATATGGGTGATCGTTGACAGGCATGGACTTTATGAGTTGGGTCCTGTTTCCACACTGTATCTTTAAACTAAACCAAACTAAATTCCCTCTCTAAACACCTCCTCATCTCTGGCCCTCCCCCTCATTTAATTTCTCCTTATTTGCCTCGCCAACGGGTTTATTTCAGCGGGGCTGTGTCAGATATAAAGCAGTCTATTCCGAGCATGGGAATGGACAGTATAAACCTTTCCTTGATGAAAGCACAAAGGAATCATTGAGTTATTTAGAGGACTCAGCAGTATTACGAACACTTCCACCATCTCATAGAGCCCGAACAGGCTGGTAATGGACCATTTTTTACCAAAAATAGATTTTAGTCAAGAAAAATCACATTTACACTATATGGGTTTTCCTTACTGTATAAGTCAGTGCATTACATCCATTCACCATAAGTCCATTGTGTCAGAAGAGAGGTTTGGAGTCTTTAGATTTTAGACTATAGAGACGCAGTGCGGAAACAGGCCCTTCTGCCCTCTGAGTCCACAGCAACCAGCGATCACTCGTACATCGGCACTATCCGACACACTAGGAGAAATTTACAATTTACAGAAATCAATTAACCTACAAACCTGTATGTCTTTGGTATGGGATCAAACTGGAGCACCCTGGAAAAACGCACAGGGAGAAGCCCACAAACTCAGAAGGAGAAGTACAAACTACGTCCAGACAGCGCCCATAGTCAGGTTCGAACCTGGTCTGTGGCGCTGTAAGGCAGCAACTCTACCGCTGCGCCACAGTGCCACACTTTACAGGGCATGGAAATAGGCTCTTCAGCTCAACTTGTTCAATGACAACCAAGATGTCCACCCGAGCCAGTCCTATTTGCATTTGACCCATTTCCCTCTCAACCTTTTCTATCTGAGGGCCGCCCAGTGGTGCAGCTGGTAGAGCTGCTGCCTCACAGCACTAATGCCCAGGTTCAATTCTGGAGTCTGTAAATTGTCCCCAGTGTGTGCCCCTGGGAGTGGATGTGAAAGTGGGATAACATAGAACTAGTGAGAACGGGTGATCAATGGTCGCCGTGGACCCAGTGGGCCAATGGATCTTTTTCCATGCTCTATCTCTAAACATATAACTGTCCAAATGTCTTTAAAATATTGTAATTATACCCACCTCTACCACCTCCGCCAGCACCTTGCTCTATATACCCACCAGTCCATCAGGTCACCTTTAAATCTTTCTCCTCTCACCTTAAATCTATCTGCTCGCCTCTTTATCAAAGACCCTCGTAATTTGATAAACCTCTAAGGACACCCCTCAGCCTCCTACCCTCCAAGTTAAATCTCCCAGCCTATCTAGCCTTTCTTGAATGATTGATTGATAGAAGCATACAGCATGAAAAGAGGCCCTTCGGCCCACCAAGTCCTTGCCAACCTCACGTTCACACTAGCTCTTACTTTATCTAATTTTCTCATCCACTCACTGCACATGAGGGTCAAATTACAGGAGCCAATGATCCTCTTTGGGGAGGAACCCAGAGCACATGAAGGAGACCCACGCGGCCACGTGGAGAAAGTGCAAACTCCGTGCAGACAGCACCCGTAGTCAGGATCGGACTTGGGAGTATCCCGCTGCAGTCTTCACCAATCTTTGCCCACCCTTTGCAGTTCAAGAAACCATCTCTTCTCCGCCTCATTGAATGGCAAATGGGCGTAAAATACTGAACTTGCCAACATTTAAAATAAAGCTGTGTAGGAAGGAACTGCAGATGCTGGTTTACACCAAAGATAGACACAAAATGCTGGAGTAACTCAGCGGGTCAGCCAGCGTTTCTGGAAGAAAGGAATAGGTGACGCATTGTAACTGGAGGTATGAGGAGGCATAATGAAAGGTATGAAAAGAACAACTCAAGGCCAGCAAGGATGATCAAGGAGAAATGGCACCCACAATGGTCCATTGTTGGCTGTGGAAGAATTCATGAGTTCAAAAGTTCTAGGATCAGAATTAGGACATTCAGCCCATCAATTCTACTCTGCAATTCAATCATTGATAATCTATCTTTCCCTCTAAACCTCATTCTCCTGACTTTGCCCCACATCCTTCCTCAGGTATGTGGCACAAAATTGCTCACAATACTCCAAATGCTGTCCGATCAGGGCCTTATAAAGCCTCAGCATTACCCGTATCTGTCAATCTCCACCTTGAATATATCCATTGACTGCTCCACAGCCTTTTGTGGCAATGAATTCCAAAGAAGCAGCGCCCCCTGACTAAAGAAATTCCTCCTCATCTCCTTTCATAAAGTACGTCCTTTTATTCTGAGACTATGGCCTCAGGTCCTAGACTCTCCCGCCAGTGGAAACAAAAAGGTAATAATGAGGGAGGGGGGTCTTCTTCTTTTCGTGTGTTGTGCACAACCTAAAGCTGTAGGACAAGTTGTTCTATTTGATCTTCTGTTTGTGCACGTCGAGTTGATTGCATTATTCGAAACAGGGCGGACCACGTGAAGGTTGCAATCTTCAACCCCATGAAGGGGGTAAAATAGTGAAACTAAGCAGAGTGACATGAACAATGTGATGGCACTGGTAAAAAAAAGCTGTCAGTTTTGTGAAATCATACTTTGTCAACATGTTAATTCAACTAAAGAATTTTGTGCCCTAGATTTGAAATGTGAGTAGCCCAATTTCTCAGCTAGTCATGATTAAGTTAAGATCCAAAACAAATGTTTGCGGAGTTGTATTTGAAGTAACTCTGACAGCTGAATAATGAAATTATATTGTATCCCGTGTAGACCTGCCATTCGTGATTCCCTGCAGGTTAACCTGTAGCTAAAGGAATGTTGGATGTAAAGCTGCAATGAGACAGATCACTTTGGAAATAAGAGCAAAGAAACAGGCCACTCAGCCCTTCAGCACACTTTTTAACCATATAACCATATCTACAATGCACAGCAAACCATAACCAGGCCATCTCGGCCCGTCCATATACCTGTCCATTTGCCGTAGCGCAGCGGTAGAGTTGCTGCCTTTTTTTTTTTTCCCCCAAGTCCCATCTGACCTGCACTGGAGTTTGCACGTTTTCCCCGTGACCGTGTGGGTTTTCTCCGGGTGGTCCAGTTTCCTCCCACATTCCAAAGATGTTCAGATTGGAAGGTTAATTGGCTTTGGTAAAATTGTAAATTGTCCCTAGTGAGTATGATAGGGCTAGTGTGCGGGGTGATCACTGGTCGGCGTGCTGTGGGCCTGTAGGGCAGTTTCCGTGTTGTTTCCCTAACTAAACGTGACCATATGTATAACAATTACAGCACGGAAACAGGCCATCTCGGCCCTACAAGTCCGTGCCGAACAACTTTTTTTTCCTTAGTCCCACCTGCCTGCACTTACCAAACCCTCCATGTCTCATCCATTTGCCTATTAATTGGCTTTTAAAATTGATACCAATGTCCCTGCCTCCACCACTTCCACTGGAAGCTCTCCACACCGGGGTGACTCTCTGAGTAAAGAAGCGCCCCCTCTGTTACCCCTAAAGGGCAGTCCCTTAATTCTGAAGTCATGTCCTCTTGTATGAAACATAACTTCCAATCCTGGTTTCCCGGTGGTTAGTTTTATTTTAGAGGTACAGTGTGAAAACAGGCCCTTCGGCCCACTGAGACCGGGCGAACCAGCGATCACCCGTATACTAGTTCTATCCTACACCCTGGGGATAATTTACATAACCTTCAAACTCTCATATCTTAGGAATGTGGTAGGAAACAGGAGCACACCTAAGAAAACACCCACGGTCACAAAGAGAACGTGCAAACTCCGCACAGACAACATCTGGAT
The DNA here is from genome assembly GCF_028641065.1 of Leucoraja erinaceus. NCBI lineage: Eukaryota > Metazoa > Chordata > Chondrichthyes > Rajiformes > Rajidae > Leucoraja > Leucoraja erinaceus. The sequence continues at coordinate 58,038,718 of NC_073380.1, forward strand.
CTAGTCCAGCCCTTCAATGTTTAATTTAGTTTATTTTAGGTTAGCTTAGAGATACAGCGTGGAAACAGTCCCTTTGGCGCCGACCAACAATCACCCGTACACTAGTTCTACGTTATCCCAGTTTCGCATCCTACACACTAGGGGCAACATAAATTCATAAAGTCATAAGTTCTAGGAGCAGAATTAGGCTATGCGGCCCATCAAGTCTACTCCGCCATTCAATCAGGGCTGATGTATCTTTCCCTCTCAACCCCAATCTCCCCATAACCCCTGACACTCTTACAAACCTGCACATCTTTGCAATGTGGGAGGAAACCGGAGCACCTAGCGAAAACCTATGCGGTCACAGAGAGAAAGTGCAAACAACGTACACACAGCACCCATAGTCAGGATCGAACCCAGGTCACCGGCGCTGTAAGGCCAAGGAAAACTTAACTGATTTTGCAAGCAGATATATTGGAATTTAACAGATGTTGTTGGGTAGCCTTTTCTGCGATTCATCCCAGCTAATGTTAAAAATGACCCTTTGAACAACCTGAATATGAGGCATCAAAATCAACTTACAACTATTAATCTAGACAGTGCTCGCAAACATCTAACCCTTCACAGACAAGGTCACCTGTAAACAGTCTATCTCTTTGCATCAGAATGCAAATGGCATTGCTGGCTGAGTTCATCATCGTGAACCTATTTTGGAATATTATACCAATGATATCTCTTATTACTTGCTTATTTGTTCTCCCCAAGCCATATCTGTGTTCTTAATTTCATTTGATTTCCCTTTCATTCCTGCCTCATATAGTTTCACATGCACATTTTATAGAAGACTTAAAATGCACATCTCAACCAACAGTTCTTTCATTGGAGGTCAAAACACACAACATTTGCTTATTAATTTTATCTTCCTTCACTTTGCTTTTCTGGAATTTGCTTAAAATCTAGATTTAGTTTAGTTTAGTTTATAGATACTGCGCAGTCACAGGCCCTTTGCCCACCGAGTCCACGCTGACCTGCAATCCCGGCATAGTAACATATTCCTGCACACACACTGGGGATAATTTGCAATTTAACAGAAGCCAATTAACCTACAAACCTGCACGTCTTTGGAGTGTGAGAGGAAACCGGAGCACTAGGGGAAAATCCACGTGGTAACGGGGAGGACATGTAAACTCTATTACAGACAGCACCTGTAGACAGGATTGAATGTGGGTCCCTTGCGCTATAAGGTAACAACTCTACCACTGCCACCCAGAATATATATATTCATTTCAGTTAGTGTATTCATCAGGCAAATTCAGCGTTTTTAAACAGTGGGCGTTTGATGATATTAACTGCCTTTTTGAGGCATCCTGTATTGTCTCATAGCCGGGCTGCGTTATGCAAGATACAATACTGTATGTTAGATCACATATTTCATATTTGCTCACACGTAGAAAGGGGCCATTCAGCCCAACTCCCTATATGTTGGGGGAGTCCAGAACCAGGGGCCACAGTTTAAGAGCCATTTAGAACGGAGATGAGGAAACACTTTTTCACACAGAGAGTTGTGAGTCTGTGGAATTCTCTGCCTCAGAGGGCAGTGGAGGCCGGTTCTCTGGATACTTTCAAGAGAGTGCTAGATAGGGCTCTTAAAGATAGCGGAGTTATGGGGATATGGGGAGAAGGCAGGAACGGGGTACTGATTGGGGATGATCAGCCATGATCACATTGAATGACGGTGCTGGCTCAAAGGGCCGAATGGCCTACTCCTGCACCTATTGTCTGTTGTCTATTGTTTGTCTATTCTTCATTAGATTGGTTTAGTTGATTATTGTCACGGTACAGTGAAAAGCTTCTTTCTTGCGCGCTATCGAGTCATGCGAAAAGACTATACATGAAAAAAATCAAGCCGTCGACAGTGTATAGATACAGGATAAAGTGAATAACGTTTAGTGCAAAATAAAGTCCAGTACAGTCCGATTATAGATAGTTTGAAGGTCTCCAACGTGCTCGGGATGGCTCTCTAGTTGGTGATAGGATGGTTTAGTTGCCTGATAACAGCTGGGAAGAAACTGTCCTTTCTCTTACCTGCAGAATAGGCAAATAAGATGACCCTCAATCTCCTCCATTCCAAGGAATAAAATCCTAGCCTGGAATAAAATCCTAGTACTGAAATCAGCCATGAAATTCAAAGGGCCTGGTACTCCTGATTATGTGGTCCTGGCTGATCCTCGTAAATATTTTCTGCACCCTTTTCATGACCATATTTCCTTGAGCAGTACAGAGTGCTGGCTCTGTAACTGGGGTTCAACGACTGGCCAACGGACTTGAACGAATACTGCACAGTCGTTATTCATAAAGAAATTGTGGAGGCCTGCATCCCAACCTCTCCCCAGAAACCTTGGATAACTGAGATCCGTCCTGGCAGGGCATTCACTTCGTGAACAGTGGTCTTTCTTGCACCCTTTTTCAGAGATTATGTGCAATCACCTCCTACAGTCAGGAGGAGCTTGAATGACATGCTCCCTGACGAGCTCCGGTTTTGCTTTGACAGGGAGAATACGTGTGCCTTCCCGTTCGGCAATTTGAGCGTCTCTGGCCGATGTCAGAAAAAGACCCCGGAAAAAAATGGTACCCGGTAAACACCTGCCAACCAGTTTTTACGGACCACCTCTCATCGTCTCAGACCTTCCTTCCATCGAGGGGATTTATCGACCAGTGTCGCTAACGCCTCAAAAAGGCTGGCAGATATGGAGCAAATCATCAAAGACAATGGTGGATGCGATCTCGCTGGCCCTCCACTCCGCACTGGACCACTTGGACAACAAAACCTCATATGTCAGGCTGTTATTCATTGATTACAGCTCAGCATTTAATACAATCATCCCCTCCAAACTTGTTACCAATCTCCAAGAACTGGGTCTCTGCGCATCCCTCTGCAACTGGATCCTCGACTTCCTCATCCACAGACCACCAGTCAGTTCGTATTGGTGGAGATGTGTCAGCCTTAATAACAATCAGCACGGGAGCACCTCAAGGCTGCGTGCTCAGCCCCCTGCTGAACTCACTCTATACCCATGACTGCGTACCTTCTGGTAGGTACAGGAGCCTGAAGACTGCAACAACCAGGTTCAGGAATAGTTACTTCCCCTCAGCCATCAGGCTATTAAACCTGGGGGCGTATCACTGATGGGGATGAGTCAGAGTACAGAAAAGATCGAGCAACTGATTATTAATCAACACCAGCAAAACCAAGGAACTTTCTGTGGAAGGAGTATTTGACCCACACTTTACGGCCGATGGTTGAAAGGGTTTATTTTGGGCGTGCACATCTCTGATCTCCTGGGCTAACGCAATTATCAAAAAACATCAGCGCCTCTACTTCCTTTACGGAGAGTCGGAATTCTCTCTTGATGCACAGTCGAGGGCCCTTGGTTACAATGACAATAGAAGAAAAACTATTCTATTCTATTCATATTCTCAGACCTTCCTTCCATATTCTATGTGTGTCAAAAGGCTATTATATCAATGGTATCCTGGACACATTTACCTTCTGTTTTGTAGTGAAAACTGCAACTACTAGGAATTTTTCCCCTTCTGTGTGCTTATAGCACTTTCTGTTAAGCACTTTAAGTTTATTTTTCATTGTCCTATACATCTGTTTTGGTAAACTACATGACAATAAACTCACTTGAACTCACTGAACTTGAACTTTGAACTTAAAACTGAGCACAGTAATCCCAAGTGCAAAAACGTCTCACCAACATCATGTACAACTGCAGCATAACATGAGCGTTTGAAGGTTTGGAGTTTAGAAGGACTAGGGGCGATCTCATTGAAACTTACCGAATAGTGAAAGGCCTGGATAGAGTGGATGTGGAGAGGATGTTTCCACTAGTGGGAGAGTCTAGGGCCAGAGAGCACAGCCTCAGAATAAAAGGGCCTACCTTTAGAAAGGGGATAAGAAGAAATGTCTTTAGTCAGAGAGTCGTGAATCTGTGCAAGTCAGTGGATATTTTTAAAGGCAAGATTGATAGATTCTTGACTCGTACGGATGTCGGGTGTTATGGGGAGAAAGCAGGATAATGGGGTTGGGAGGGAAAGATTGATCAGCCATGATTGAATGGCAGAGTGGCCTAATTCTGCTCCTGGAACTTATGGACAGTGAAAATAATTTTCTTCCCGTGGTTCATGAGGAACGGGTAATTAGTGAATCTGAGGGAGAGGTGAAGACTTTTTCTCTCCAGCGTAGAGCATAGTGGGCTCCTGGATGTCTTTGCCTAAGGAGGAGTGGAAGCAAAAGGCCTCATCATGTTTAAGATGTGGAAGCAAAAGAGTGGAAGCAAAAGGCCTCATCACCCAGATAAGTAATTAAAGTATCATAACCAACAATGAGAGCTGGGATGTGGGATTAGTCTCAATGGACTCAGTATTAAACTCCTCCATCTGTGCTATACATTTATATTGTTCTGTCGTTTAGTTTTTCAGCTTCCAAAAGACTTTGTATGATTTTCCAAGCTTGTTCATTTACGATTAGTCAATGTTTATTGATAATAGGTCTGCTAGAGAGGGAACCTCTTTGTGTATTAGTTTTAGTTTAAGTTTTATATATTACAGCGTCTAACAAGCCCTTTTGGCACAATGAGTCCGCGCCGAACAGCGAACATTCATACACTAATTCCATCTGACACACTCGGGACAATTTACCAAAGCCAATTAACCTACAAACCCCCATGTCTTTAGAATGTGGGAGGAAACCAGAGCATCCAGAGAAAACCCACGCAGACACAGGAAGAACGTATAAAACTCCGTATAGAACAGCACCCATAGTCAGGTTTGAACCGGAGCCTCTGGCGCTGTGAGGCAGCAACTCTACTGCTGCGCCATGCCACACAGACATGTAGATTCATTTCAGCCAGTGAAATCCATCAGGCAAAGTCTTCCAAACATTTTGATTAACATTGCAATATTATTCTCACGGATAATGTGAAAGTAGACGTACGCATGTGGAAAATGAACATGTTGAATTATTTCTCTTCACTAACTTGACATGGTTCTTGTGCAGTGAGGGGACTCGGATAATTGATCAGTAATTCATTATGTGAGGCACCATTTTCCACACATCTGTCACAGATGGCGAAGAATATCACATTAATTGCCTGCCTGTAAGTAAGAACCAGCAGGGGAGGCAGAGGGAGCAAATTGTAAAAAGAGAGGAAACGCCATTTCACAACTCAGCGGTGGAGGCACAGTGACTACACCAGTGGGAGACCAAACTAATGTGTTGTTTGCCTTTTGCACTGAGATGATGCATAGGATATGAAAAGCCTGGTTAGTTACCTGCGGGTGATGTACTTCCTCCGCATGTCATATCGAGGGCATATTCCCTGGGTTGCTATCGCTCTGATTAAAAAGTTTACACGTTTTAAAATTAATCCCAATTTTTGAGTACATTTTGGAGGCAATTATTTCAATTGCAATTCACCTTCAATTTAGGTGAGAGACCCTTTGGAAACTGATTAGTGGCAGTCCAGTGAGAAGCTCCAGTAGGTCAGCCCTAAACACATCAGCAGTCTTTACTTGGGTATTGATTTCTCTGACAGGTACTGAAGTGCACAGGCTGGGATATCACTAATTAGTTCAGTTTAGTTTAGTTTAGAGATACTGCGTGGAAACAGACACTTCGGCCCACCTTGGCAGCGCCGACCAGCGATCACCCAGCACACTAGCACTGTCCAACACACAGGGACAATTTACAATTTTATCAAATGTCAATTAACCTACAAACCTGGTAGACACAAAATGCTGGAGTAACTCAGCGGGACAGGCAGCATCTCTGGAGAAAAGGAATGTGTGACATTTTGGGTCGAGACCCTTCTTCAGACTGAAGCTGCAGCCGGTCAGTAGCCTTTATTTGGGTATTGATTTCTCCCACGGGTGGTGAAGTGAGCAGGCTGGGATATCACCAATGGTCCAGCTTCTGTGATTGTTCAGAGAGTGTCAGATGAATCGACGAGATTTAGTTTAGGTCTGAAAAAGGGTCTCGATCCGAAACTTCACCTTTCTCGAGATGCTGCCTGACCCGCTGAGTTACTACAATCTTTGGATTACGGTACATCAGCATCTGCAGTTCCTTCCTACACATAGATAGTTAGTTTAGCTTAGTTTAGAGATACAGCGTGCAAACAGGCCCTTTGGCCCATTGAGTCCACACCAACCAGTGATTCCCGTATATTAGCTCTATCCTACACACTAGGAACAATTTTCAATTTTTACCTTACAACCCAGCAGTATAAACGTTGTTTTCTCTAATATCAAGTAAACCCCGCATTCCCTCTGTATCCCACTCCCCCACCATAGTCCTCCCAGTTCCACAGTTTGCATCCATGTATCCCTTCATTATCACCTCTTCCCAGCCAACAACGGGCCATTTGGGCTCCACATTTTCTTGGTCATCTGTTGCCGATCCTGCTTTGCTCTGGCCTTTTCTTGTTTGCTCCCCTCTACTTTCTGGCTGAAGAAGGTGTCTCTACAAGAAACGTCGCCATCCTTTTTCTCCAAAGATACTGCCTGACCCACTGTGTCACTGCAGCACTTTGTGTCTTTTCTTGGTAACCTATGAACTTGTGCGTCTTGGAGCGTGGGAGGAACCCGGAGCACCCGGAGAAAACCCACGCAGGACAGGGGAAAATGTACAAACAGTGCTTGCAGTCAGGATCGAACCCCTAGGGCCCCTAACCTTCTGAAGTGAGCCGAGTCAGGTTGGAGTTAAGGGGAACTGGCAGACAGATCATTGCAAAGATCCATTACAGCAGCCTTTCCGACAGTTATCATGCTTAAACCAGCAGTCTGAGGCAGCAATGTAATGATTCATGGAGTGGGCAATTTGTACGCAGGACCCCCCCCCCCCCCCCCTCATTGCCCTTGGCAAAACACTTACACTTTGATTACATTGATTGATTGAAGTCAGGGGACACTTTGCCTTGCAAGGTACTGAAAGAAAATAGTAACTGATGCTTGGCTAATTGTTCATTTTAAATGTGAATTTAATAGGTTTTTAGTAACCAGACGCATTGAGGGAATAGGAGAAAATGACGAGGGGGGGGGGAGTGTCAGCTGACAAGATGGGTAGCGGGTATACGGTAGGAGCTGCTAAAGGTTCAGACAATTAATGTAGTGGCATATAAAAGACATTTGGCCAGGTAAATTGGATAAATACTAACTGCTGGAGTAAAGGGCCTGTCCCACTTGGGTGTCATTTGCGTGTCATTTACACGACAGGCCGTCATTCATGCATCATCATCCGACAGCACAGCCGTCTGGTGCGCGTGTCGTCATTAGAATACCCTGCTTCCCTATTCTGCATCATGACCATCATGGAAGAACTACAGATTTTATTGCTACAGCAACAACAGAGACGTCTGTTAGCAGCAGCCCTCATACTAAAGGGCTGTCCCACCAGCATGCGATTGCATGCGTCTAGCACGACCAAACGTGGTGGCTTGAGGCGTACGGCCTCGCGGGGCCGGTCCCACTTCCAACCGCGGAGCCGTCTGGGGCTGTGCGGGGCTGGTCCCGACATCATACTCACCAATCAGCTGGGCAGGAGGCGGGCCGACTGAATTTGGACGTCGCACGGTGTCGGGCGGTTACGTCATCACACAACGGCACGCCGGGCAGTGACGTCATCGCGCAATGCCAGGCGCTAGGCGTACGCCGTCAAGACACTGAGTATGCCCGTCGAGACGCTGCGTTCGGCCTCAATGCGGCTGCGGGCCGACAGGCCGTTCCAGCGCAGAATTTTTGGACAGTGTCAGTTTTATGGAGCCGGGACCAGCCTCGCACAACTCCATACGCCTCCGGCGATCGAAATGGGACCGGCCCCGCGAGGCCGTACGGCTCAAGCGACCACGTTAGGTCGCGCTCGCCACATGCAGTCGCATGCTGGTGGGACAGGTCCTTTATAGATCCTTTACTGGGGTACAGTGAAATTCATATTTGCCTACAGTTCAGTGCAAGGATTACTATAAATAAGCACATCTCAGATACAGTACAAGTGTTTAGAAATAGCACACTGAGACAGTATTCAAGAGTTGCCAGATTTGCACCATTTTTAAGTCCCAGTTGTTGTAAGTGCAGGGTTTCTTAAACTGCCCATGAAGGACCATTGTCAGGGCAGCATTGCTGGTTCGGCCTGGTCAAGCGTAGCCATCGGTGTCCTCCACCACTGCTCCACTGCACCATGCTGCTGCAGGCCGCATCCGGTCCATGCGCTCAGCCTCTGGGAGTGACGCCCTGTCCAGCCGAGCCCCAGGCTGCTGCAGGGTCTCCTGCAGCCTACTCCCCCATCGAGATGCACTGCACTGCCTCCCGCTGCCGGACTGCATTATTGGCACTCTGTTCTCCCTCTTTCCCAGTCCACGGGTCGAGCAGGGGTCGGGCTCGGCAGCCTTCCTCTCCGGGGAAGGTTCTCACATCCATGGCAGGCGAGACATGCCTGATATCGCGATCCTTCTGCCGCTCGGCTCGCCGGGATCTTTCCCAATGAGCCCATGTCCTCTGGTTTTTCGATTCCCCAACTCTGTGCAAGAGACTCTGTGCATTTATCCGATCTATTCCTCTCATGATCTTGTACACCTCTGGGGTACTGATTTTGATTGATCAGCCATGATCATATTGAATGGTGGTGCTGGCTCGAAGGGCCAAATGCACCTATTTTCTAATGTTTCTATGTCTGTGTTTCTAAAATCACCCCTCATGGAGAAAATCAAAATGAAAGGTGGATTCCTTGGACAGGGAAAACATCCTTGGTGAAAGATTCTCATTGTTCTATGGCAGCAGGCTCTCTGACATGAGAAACCTTTGATCAGCAATTTCTGGTAGTTTCAGAGCAGTTAATGATTTATTCTGTGCTCATGTTTGCAATCTTTAAGTACAAATCAATCATCGGAAAATTATGTGTGGAAAGCTTTCCTTCTTGATGTATAACTGCCATTGTAATATTAATCTGCGTTATATGGTGCTCTTATTCTGCAGTGAATCAAGCCCTATTGTGCAAAAGATAAACTTAGCAATGTCAGAAGAGGTACAATAGTACAATGGTGCTTTATTGGCATGTTACTTCTATTGGGTTTAGATTTGAGGTGAAGTGGGAAAGATATATTGGCAAATTGAGGGGGTATGTTTTTTTACATAAAGTGGGTGTATGGAAGGAGCTGCCAGAGATGGCAGTTGAGGCAGGTACTATCGCAATGTTTAAGAAACATTTGGACAGGGACATGAATAGGTTAGGTTTAGAGGGATATGGGCCAAAAGCAGGCAGGTGGGACTGGTGTAGATAAGGCAAGTTGGTCAGCATGGGCAAGTTGGGTCTTGGGGCTTGTGTCCACACTGTATGACTATCATTCCATCGCTCTATGTACCTAGGTGTAATGAAATCTCTTTTAGCCATTTGTAAAAATCTTACTGTACATAGGCACAATACAGAAGTTCGGCAGTGTGGCCAGGTTGGTAGAATTTATGCCTCACATCACCGGAGACCCTAGTTTGATACAGGACCATGTGGAGTTTGCACGTTCTCCATGTGGCCACAAGAAATTGCAGAAAGTTGCGGATGTAGCCCGGTCCATCACACAGCCCAGACTCCCCAGCACTGATTCAATCACACTTCACGCTTTTTCGAAAAAGCAGCCACATAATCAAGGTCCATTCCCACCCTGTTCACTCCGCCTTCTCCCCACTTCCATCTGGAAGAAGGAACAGAAGCTTGAAAGTGCGCACTATCGCAAACAGGAACAGCTTCTTCCCATCTGTCATCGGGCTTCTGAACAATCTTTCCACAAGCTGTGGTATTGTCCTATCCACATCAACCCCAGCTAGTAACTGGAGTGGCACAGTGGCACTGAGGTAGAGTTGCTGCCTTACAGCACCAGAGACCCAGGTTCAATCCTGACTATGGGTGCTTTGATAAGTTGTAAAAATGAACCCTAGTGTGTACGACAGTGCTAGTGTACGGGGTGATCACTGGTCGGTGTGGAGTCATTGGCCGAAGGGCCTGTTTTCGTGCTGTATCGCTAAAGTCAAAAGTCTAAAATCTAAAGTGAATTTTACTTCGGAGTCACGTGAGTGACTATGTGAAGAACCCGTCCAGCACGTATATGCGCGACATGAGCGTTCACGCAGTGCAACAGCGATGAACGGGAGTACAGGCGCTCCCACTAGAAGTTTAAACAGACGGACCTTCAGGTAAGTAACTTACTCTGAGGTCGTAAATTCCCAAACCTTGTTCTGTTTTGTGCACTTCAGAAAAAATGAACAAGGCAAAACAGGGAAAGATGGTCACTCCCCGTTCGACTCCAACAGAACAGGAGCGTTCCATGAGTGGGGGGCGATCGGCGGCACCTGGACCGCGCATGCTGTGGTCCACAATTACCGATTCCGAGCCGAGCCCAGTACCGCTAGCACAGCCTGACCAACAACAGTGGACTGGAGGCAAGGTGAAAAGGAAATCGGACCGGCCGGTAATCTCCGATGACTTCGGCGAGGAAGACTCGCCGCCCGAGAGCGGCAGAGGCAGTCGCCTGAGCCGCATGGAAAGGCTCATGGAGCAAATGCTCCAGCGAGACTAGCTTCAGGGGCTGGAGTAGTCTTGCAAAGGGAGCTCAGGCACTCCCGCACCAGTGCCCTAAAATGCACTGGCCATGTCTTCCCCCTCAGCCGAGGGCAGCGTTGGCGACCAGGACTGGGCTGGTCAGGAACAGGGGTCACTGGCTGAAGATGTCTGGAGGTACAGGATCAGGAAGAGCTGCTGGGTGTGGTAAACCGCTACGTGGCTACACCACGAGCGGGGCGGCTGTTGCAGCCAAAACTAGTGGCCAGCATTGATTACCTGTCCTTCAAACCCCTACCAGAACAGGTAGTCAATGAGGCATTGGAACTCTACTCGCCTCCAGAGAACTGCATTTCACTCAACGTATCCGCCGTCAACAGCCAAATCTGGGGGTACTTTGGGCAGGGTATCCAAAACCAGGAACTAAAATTGCAGCGCATCCTCAAGCTCCTGACGTCAGCTATCACATCCTATGCTCGTTCCGTGGATGGGGTGAACATGACCACCAACCAGCAAGACACCCTGGCTCTGCTGTGTAATACTCAATACGAGATCAATAACCTCCGCAAAGAGGCAATAAGACCTGTCCTCAACCCCAAATTTGCAGGACTGTGCAAAACACCGGCCTCAGAGCCACAGATCCTGTTATTTGGAAAGGGCTTGTCCAAACAAGTCAAAGATCTAGAGGAAGAGTCAAAAGCATTCGGCCTCATGAGGGCAGGCCCTGGAACGAGCAGACCCACAAAACCCAGACGGTAGTACCCCACCTCGTCCACCAGTCGACGTCAACCTCATGGGACTGGTAAAGGCTTGGGGTCCGCATACCATCCCCGAAAGCCTTTTTTTAGGCCAGGGCCCAGAACGGACCCCATGGAAAATGCGCCACCCCCAACCAGCACCACTCCGGTAGATGAAGAAACCGAAGAAAAGAACACACCCATAACTATGGAGGTAGGTGGGTCTGGTTCCTACCAGCATATAAAAAGTGGGGGAACTGTACTAACAGCGGGGAGATTACACCTGTTCATGGATGCATGGAGGACTATCACAAATGATAGTTATATACTTAACAGTATTCGTGGATATAAAATAGAATTCATTCAAGGAAATATGCCACCAGTTCAGCATGCACCCCAAAGGGCATTTGCCCCTCTCAGTTAAAGAAAAACTAGAGGGTCAAGCAGAATTGGTGAGGTTACTTACAAAGGGTATCATTGAGAAATCTAAACATGAACCTTTGGAATTCGTCTCAAATATATTTATCAAAAACAAAAAAGATGGTGGATGTCGCATCATCATTGACTTAACTACACAAAATACTTTTGTTAAGTATATACATTTTTGAATTGATTTTGAATTGAATTGAATCCTTTATTTGTCATTCAGACCTTTTGGTCTGAATGAAATGTCGTTGCCTGCAGCCATACATGTAATAATAAATAACACACAATAAACACAAATTAACATCCACCACAGTGAGTTCACCAAGCACCTCCTCACTGTGATGGAGGCAAAAGTCTTAGGGATGCTGTTTCTTCCCTCCTCTTCTCCCTCTGCGCTGAGGCGATACCCCACCAGTCGATGGTAAGTCAGTCCCGCGGTTCAAGCTCCGCGGCCCGGGGGTGGTCGAAGCTGCCGCCCTCCAGTCCAGCGGACACAGTTGTTGCCACGGGAGCTCCGGAAAACAGGCATCAACCTGTGACCCGCGAGCTCCCGACGATGTCATCCACTGGCCCGCGGCCGAGCCCCGGATTCAGGTCGCCGCCGCCTCAGCCACCGGAGCACCGTCTCCGCCCCGCACCCAGCCGCCCTCACGGGAGCGTCTCAGCCCCTCAACGGGCCGCTCCCACGGGAGCGCCTTCCAGCCAGGAGCCAGGCCATCCTCACAGGAGCACCTTCCAGCCGGGAGCTGGGCCGTCCACACGGGAGCGCCTTCCAACCCTGCTCCGGGCCACCCACACGGGAGCGCCTTCCAGCCAGGAGCCGGGCTGCCCACACGGGAGCGCCTTCCAGCCGGGAGCCGGGCCACCCAAATGGGAGCGCCTTTCAGACCCGCACTGGGCCGCCCACACGGGAGCGCCTTCCAGCCCCGCACCAGGCCGCCCACATGGGAGCGCCTTCCAGCCGGGAGCCAGGCCGCCCTCACAGGAGTGTTGCAGCCCTGCGCCGTCCACCCTCACCGGAGCGCCGAGTCGTGCCGCTGCCCAAACGCTGCCGCGGCTCAAAGACGGCCAGCCTCATGTTGGTAAGTCCTGGCTGGCTCTACCTCCGGATCCTCGAGGTTGGTTGCAGGTTGGAGGCCGCCAGCTCTGCCATTAGGCGTCAGCTCAGACGGGGGAAGAGAAGGGGGATACGACAAGAAAGTCGCATTCCCCCGAAGGGAGATTCAGAAAGCCCTGTTTCATGCCCCCCCCCCCCCCCACACACACATAACACAACCTACTAACCAAAGGTTTAACTGAACAAGACAAAAAAAACAACACAAAAAAGTAAAAACAGACAGACTGCAGGTGAGCCGCAGCCGTTCCACAGCGCCGCCACTTCCGGAGTGTATTTTGTTCGTGTTAATGCCATGACAGATTTAACCTACTGGGTTGCAGATTCTGAAAAGACCACTGCTGGGCCTGGGATTATCTAACAGGACCGTGAACACTTCCGCACTTTCAAAATGGAAACATTTGTAACTGCCAAACAACTGATTTCCAAAGGATACTTTATGGCAAGCATAGATTTAAAAGATGCCTACTATTCAGTTGCCATTCAAAAGGATCATCGTAAATACCTGAAATTTACCTGGATGGGGCAACAATGACAGTTCAAACTGTTGCCTAATTAATTAACATCAGCCCCAAGACTATTTACCAAGATATTAAAACCAGGCTTGGCAATATTAAGAAAACAAAAACATATTGTCATGGCATATCTTGATGATATCTTAATAGTAGGCAAAACCATGGAATTGGCTAAATCAGCTGTGTTAGCTACCAAACAATTGTTTGAAACCTTCGGATTTGTCTTACATCCAGATAAATCTAAGTTGACGCCATCCACAACTATGGACTATCTGGGATTCACAATTAACTCAGTCCACATGTATGTAATGTTGCCAAAATATAAATCAGCAGAATTGGCACAGACGTGTAACAATTTAATGGTTAGCAATCGACCAACCATTCGACAAGTGGCAAGAGTAATTGGCAAAATAGTAGCAGCATTTCTAGCTACACAATATGGACCTTTGCACTATCAAAACTTACAAAAAGCAAAAGTGCAGGCGTTAAAACGACATGCAAGTCACTTTGACCGAACCATGAAATTACTCATTGAAGCAATATCAGAGTTACAATGGTGGATAGAGAACATTTGGCATAGTTCCAGTCCTATCATCATCAATAACCCAACGTTAACTATACAAACAGATGCCAGTGCTCAAGGCTGGGGAGCAACTAATACCATATCCAGCACAGGTGGTAGATGGACTAAACTAGAATCATCTTTACTACAGACACTGGGCATAAATTATTTGGAAATGTAGGGTGCGTTTTATGGTTTAAAAGCATATTCTACAAATATGGACCACTTGCATGTTTGTTTACAGATTGATAATACCACGGTGGTGGCCTATATTAACCATATGGGCGGGATAAAATCAATATCATGTGACAATTTGGTCAACAATCTGGCAATGGTGTGTCGATAGACATATTTGGCTATCAGCAACTTACCTACCAGGTAAGCTAAATACAGTGGCAGACACCAGGTCACGCAAGTTCAATGATAACACCGAATGGATGTTAAATCCTAAAGTATTTGCTGAAATTACAAAGCAATATGGCACACCAGATATCGATCTATTTGCATCCAGTCTAAATCACCAGGTACCAATGGATGCCGCTTGGGAACCAGATCCTGAGGCAGCAGCGATAGGTGCATTCGCGCTGGACTGGGGGAACTTTTTCTTTTATGTCTTTCCCTCGTTCTGCCTCATCAGTCGGGTACTGCGCAAAATACAGATGGACTCTGCTTCAGGTTTTTTGATAGCACCCAACTGGCCTACACAGCCATGGTTCCCAGTGGTCCTCGACATGGTCATTGAAACTCCAATGACCATTCCCAGTAGTCCAGACCTTTTGACTCACCCGGTGTCAGGCATAAGTCATCCATGCCATGACAGAATTAACCTACTGGGTTGCAGATTCTGAAAAGAACACTGCTGGGCCTGGGATTATCTAACAGGACCATGAACACGATGACAGCGTCCCACCGTATGTCCACCAGGAAACAATACCTATCGAGCATAAGGAAGTGGGAAACATACTGCTCGAAAACTGGGACAACATATTCATCAACAACCGTAACTAATGTACTGGAGTTCCTGGCCGGCCTTCACCATAATGAAGGACTGAGCTACAGCACCACCAATAGCGCCAGAAGTGCTCTGTCAGCCTACTTAAAACAGGCACCAGGACAACAGGCCATAGGGTCTCACCCGCTGGTGATCAAACTAATGAGAGGGATATTCAATTCCAACCCCCCAAGACCTAGGTACACCAAAATCTGGGATGTCAGTGTTGTCCTGACATACCTAAGGGGATGGTCACCAGCCAGACTCTCACCCTGGAACAGCTAACCCTGAAAACGGTCATGCTGATAGCACTAGTCGTAGCACAAAGGGTCCAGTCCCTCCACTTACTTCGACTGGGCAACATGGTTATAACACCAGACCGTATCCCATTCACTATTCAGGAGCTGGTAAAGCAGAGCAGGCCAGGCCAGGCCTAGTGATGGATTTCCGGGCGTACCCACCTGACCCTCGATTATGTTTCATGACTCATTTACTCGTTTACATCATCACAACAAGAGATTCCCGAGGGAGAGAAAAAGCCCTATGGGTCAGCCACAAAAACCTCATGGTCGGGTGTCGAGCCAAACCATCTCCAGATGGCTCAAGCAGGTACTGGGAGCTGCTGGAGTAGATACTGACGTATATACATCTCACTCCACCAGGGCAGCATCCACATCGGCGGCTAAAAGCATGGATGTGCCATTGGACCACATCCTGGCTACAGCGGGGTGGTCCATGGAGAAAACATTCCAAACATTCTACGATAAGCCATTAGCAGAACCTGTTTTATTTGCAGAAAGAGTTTTAGAATCTGCAAATATATAATTTAAGCCCAGGGGAGCATTATTTTCTTTTTGTTATTGTTAAATAAATACCATTATTGTTTTACAAACAGATTCATGGTTGATTACGATAACATACTTCTTCCCATGGATAAATTCGGCAGCAAGTGAAGTATGAACTGTTAAACGGTTTGAAATCACAGAGCTTTAAAATCTTCACGTAGTCACTCACGTGACTCCGAAGTAAAATAGTAAGATTAAATGAGAAATTGCCAGTTTAAAGTTTGATCTGTATTTTATGAGGAGTTACAATTAGGGATCACGTGCCCTCTGCTCCCACCCTCAATTATAGAGATCAACTGGTAACTTAGTTCTCCTTGTCTTTACTATGTTTATTTCAATTATTGTTGTTTTCTGTGATTCTACACCGCTGCTTTGAAGTATGTCGCGCATGCGTGCTGGACGGGTTCTTCACATAATCCCTCATCGCAACTCCTCATAAAATACAGATCAAATTTCAAACTGGTAAGTTCTTGTTTAATCTTACTATTATATTCTGCATTCTGTATTTTCCTCTACCTATTGTACTTGAGTTTGATGATTGTATTTATGTATAGTATTATCTGATCTCATGTCGACAGCATGCAAAACAAAACTTTACAGTGTACCTCAGTCCCTTCTGACCAGCAATCACTCCACACACTATCACTATCCAACACATTAGAAACAATTTACAATTTACAATTTACAGAAGCCAATTAACCTGCAAACGTGTACATCTGTGGAGTGTGGGAAGAAACCAGAGCAACTGGAGAAAACCCATGCGGTCACAGGGAGAACGTGCAAAGTCCATACAGACAGCACCCGTAGTCAGGATCGAACCCGGGTCTATGGCGCTGTGAGGCAGCAACTCTACCGCTGCGCCACATGCCGCCCTTGATAATATTGAAGACAGTGGCTTGTTTGCCAGGGTAAGGTTTTCTACAAAAGGATGTTTACAGCAAATTCAACGGAGACAAAGGCTTTCATGTGCACATCAATGAACATTGGTTACTGAACTTCCACCGTAATTGAAGTCGCAAGCCTCAACTGAATGTTATTGTTGCCAATTTACAATTAGAAGCATAAAACGATATTTTTGATTCTGACTGGCATCCATTCAGTTTACCTAATTTGATAAAATCTGAACTATAAACCAAGAAGATTAAAAACCTAATTATATCGATGGGATGTGATTTTGTTACTTCATTTCACAATGAAATATAGCATTGTCTATACATTGTTATCAAAAGAAAATGAATGTTGTCCTCTTCAGTTTAAATTTAATTATTTTTCGATATGCTCGAAACATTTGCAATGTATTTTATGAATCCAATAACAAGAGATCGTGGGGTGCCAGAAGAATTGTTAATTCCTGCTGTTGTAATTTGGGTCCTTATTGGTGAAAAATGCACCTCATCCAAGTATCAAAGATGACGGGTCTAGTTTAGTTTAGTTTAATTTATTGTCATGTGTACCGAGGTAAAGGGAAATGCTTTTGTTGCGCGCTAACCAGTCAGTGGAAAAACAATACATGATTACAATTGTGCCGTCCACAGTGTTCAGATACAGGATAAAGGGAATAACGATTACTGCAAGATAAAGTTTGTTTGTAGTTTAGTTTAGAGATACAGCGCGGAAACAGGCCATTCGGCCCACCGAGTCCGCGCCGAACAGCGTTTCTCGCATACTAACACTACCCTAGTTTTACCAAAGCCATTTAACCTACAAACCCATACGTCTTTGGAGTGTGGGAAGAAACCGGAGCTCCTGGAGAAAACCCACGCAGGTCACAAGGAGAGCCTACAAAATCAATACAGACAAGCACCCGTAGTCAAGATGGAACCTGGGTCTCTGGCACTGTGGGGCAGCAACTTTGTCACTGTGCCACTATGCTGCTCAAAGTCTAGCAACTAGTTTAGAGGGTGTGTCTTGGAGGTCATGGGACTGGTTGTGCCGAAATATCTGTTTCCATGAAGAGTGACTCTATAACTTTGTGCGAAGCAAAAATTTAGATCTTTTCACCATATCCTGTCATCAGTCCAATCATACAGGGATAGGCAAGTTCAAGGATTACACGGGGAACTACCACCTTCAACATTACACGAGTAAAATGGTAAGTGGAATTAAAGATAGTTCATAGGTCACCAATAATATAGATGGGAGGTTTGGACTGCACTCCAGCTTATGAAAAGATGGTTCAGTTGCCTGATAACAGCTGGGAAGAAACTGTTCTTCCTCTTAATCTGGAGGCGTGCATTTTCAAACTTCTGTACCTCCTGTCTGATAGGAGTGACTGGGCTGAAACTGGTCCTTGATTATACTGGTTGCCTAATAATCAAGGTCACCAGTATAAGTCAAGTGTAAATGCTGTCACAGTATCTACCTCAACTACCTCCTCCACCACTCTGATTGAAAAAGTTGCCCCTGTTTAATTGGTCCCAATTAAATCTTGTGCCTCTTCGGATCATTTACTTTGTCGTGGTGAAGAGGCTTGCGTGACCCCCATGATTCAGGGAGTGATGCTGTCAGAAGCACCAGCTTCTGGTAGGGCCACCCACGGTGGTAAGGTCAAGGTTGAGGTTCCAGACTAAGAACGATCCAACCTACAAGACCTCAACGGCGGACTAAGCAGATGAAGTTATCTTGAACTCAACGGCTGTGAAGGCGGATGAAGGCTGCAACAGATCTATCAGCTCCGATCGTCTTGGTTTCCTTGCCATTGGAATTAGTTGATTGATTTGTGAAGGACCGTGTGTTTCTTGGAGTGCAACATCAAGTACGCGATAAACAAACACATGTACAGGGGTCTTCCTTTTGTGAGCTGCAAAACCAAGATTGGACTCATAAGCCACCTGAGAGTCCATAAAAACAGAACGTAGACCATCATCCTCGACCTCGAGGGATAGCCACAACGACGATTAAATCTTGTCCCTCTCACCTTGAACATATTTCCTTGGTCCACAGTGAAGTTTGTGCATTCTCCCTGTGAATGTGTGGGTTTTCTCCGGGTGCTCTGATTTCCTCCCACAATCCAAAGGCTACAGATTTGTAGGTTAATTGGTTTCTGTTAATTGTAAAATTGTCCCGAGTGTGTAGGATAGTACTAGTGTGCAATCAATGATCGGCGCAGACTCGGTGGGCTGAAGGGCCTGTTTCCATGCTGTATCTCTTAAAAAAATAGTCCTCTGGTTCTTGATTACCATACCCTGGGTGAAAAACAATGCATTTACCCTATCTATTCCCCTCATGATTTTATACACCTCTGGTTTAATCCTAGGCAAGGTTGGGTAATGGTTAAGTTCTGGATAGTTTGGGAGCATTGATCCGAACACAAGCTTTCAAATTCCATAATCGTAGCTGGGGGATTTATACACATCTGGAATTTAATGAAAAATCGTCATGAAGACAGTAGATGGTTGTAAAATCTGCTCTGATTCACTAACGTCCTTGGAGAATGAACTCTGCTAGTCTCATCCCAGTCTGGCCTGTATAGATTCCAGATTCACAAACATAAATGACTCTGATTAGTGTGTTCAGGGGCAAACGTGAATGGGCCATAAATGGCCAGAGGCATCTGGGTTTAATGAATACAAAGAACTACAGATGCAAATCAAATGGACTGTTTGATTCAGCTAAATTTACATATGCAGCGAAATGGAACTAAATACCTGGATCAAATCATGCAGCTATGAAGCTACAAGACATAATTGTAGTTTTGTTCTTGTCTGTAATGTTTCCCCATCAAACCAGTGCTGATGTCCCCCTATTACACCCTAAGATGCTTTACGTGAAGGCTATCAAATAGATATAAGACACATAATCAGATATAGATGTGGATATCAGTATCATATGTCAAGTGCTGGAGTAACTCAGCGGGACAGGCAGCATCTCTGGAGAAAAAGGATGGGTGACGTTTTGGGTCGGGACCCTTGTTCAGACTGAAAATAGGTCATTGGTACGGTGCGCACTTCTGGTCACACCGGAAGGATGTCATTAGGTTGAAAAGGGTGTGAGGTGAAACAGGCCCTTCAGCCCAACATGCCTATGCCGAATTATATGCCCCATCTACACTAGTCCCAACTACCTGTGTTTGGCCCATATCCCTCTAAATCCATCCTATCCATATATACATCTAAATAGGTTGGGACTTTATTCTTTGAAACATAGGAGATGAGGGGTGACCTTACTGAAGTGTATAAAATAATGAGGGGCATGGATAAAGTGAACGCTCACAGATTTTCTTCCAAGGGAGGAGGATTCTAAAACTAGAGGGCATAGGCTTAAGGTGACAGGGGTGAGATTTCAGAGGGAACTCTGGGGCAACTCTTTCACTCAGTCCGCACCTGGAATGAGGTGCTAGAGAAAGTCATGAAAACAGATGCCCATGTAAACAAATGATTAATGGTAAGCCTGGATTTGGTGGGCTAAAGGGTCTGTTTCCATGCTCTATCTCTAAACTAAACTAAATCTCTGAACTATGCTACAACTTTCAAAAGACACTTTGGCAGATAGATGTATAGGAAGGATTTAGAGGGCTATGGCCAAATCTACGCAAATGGGACCATCACAGAATGCCATTTTTTAGTAAATGAACGAATAATGAAAGACCGAGACAGAATGGATGTGGAGAGGATGTTTTGAGTAATGGGAGGGTCTACCTCACAATAAAAGGACATCAGGAGAATGGGGTTGAGAGGGAAATATAGTGCAGCCATGATTGAATGGTGCAATAGACTTGCTGGACTGAATGGCCTAATTCTGCTCCTTTGTCTTTAGCTCTCATGGTCTTTAGAAAGGATATGAGGAGGAATTGCTTTAGTCAGAAGGTGGTGAATCTTTGCATTGGATATTTTTAAAGTGGAGATTGATATGTTCTTGATTACTAAGGCTGTTAATAGGTACCAGGAGAAGGCAGGAGACTGAGGTTGAGATGGAAAAGTAGATCAGCCATGATTGAACAGGAGTACGGAGGATGCCATCTCAACGGCACTTCACTCCGCCCTCTCCCACCTTGACAACAGAGACACTTATGTAAGAATGCTGTTCATCGATTACAGCTCAGCATTCAACACCATTATTCCATCAAAACTGATCACCAAACTCGGTAACCTGGGCATCGACCCCTCCCTCTGCAACTGGATACTGGACTTTCTAACCAACAGACCCCAGTCTGTGAGGTTAGACAAGCACACCTCTTCAACCCTCACCCTGAACACCGGCGTTCCTCAGGGCTGTGTGCTGAGCCCCCTCCTCTACTCCCTCTTCACCTATGACTGCACACCTGTACATGGTACTAACACCATCATCAAGTATGCAGATGATACAACGGTGATTGGCCTCATCAGCAACAACGATGAGCTGGCCTACAGGGAGGAGGTCCAGCACTTAGCAGCATGGTGCGCTGACAACAACCTGGCCCTTAACTCCAAGAAGACCAAGGAGCTCATTGTAGACTTCAGGAAGTCCAGAGGCGGCACGCACACCCCCATCCACATTAACGGGACGGAGGTGGAACGTGTTTCTAGCTTCAGGTTCCTGGGAGTCAACATCTCCGATGACCTCTCTTGGACCCACAATACCTCTACTCTGATCAAGAAGGCTCATCAGCGTCTCTTCTTTCTGAGGAGACTGAAGAAGGTCCATCTGTCTCCTCAGATCCTGGTGAACTTCTACCGCTGCACCATCGAGAGCATCCTTACCAACTGCATCACAGTATGGTATGGCAACTGCTCTGTCTCCGACCGGAAGGCATTGCAGAGGGTGGTGAAAATTGCCCAACGCATCACCGGTTCCACGCTCCCCTCCATTGAGTCTGTCCAAAGCAAGCGCTGTCTGCGGAGGGCGCTCAGCATCGCCAAGGACTGCTCTCACCCCAACCATGGACTGTTTACCCTCCTACCATCCGGGAGGCGCTACAGGTCTCTCCGTTGCCGAACCAGCAGGTCGAGGAACAGCTTCTTTCCGGCGGCTGTCACTCTACTAAACAACGTACCTCGGTGACTGCCAATCACCCCCCCCCCCACGGACACTTATTATTTTTTTAATTCAAATCGTTTGCTATGTCGCTCTTCAAGGGAGATGCTAAATGCATTTTGTTGTCTCTGTACTGTACACTGACAATGACAATTAAACTTGAATCTGAATCTGAATCTGAATCTGAATCTGAATGGCGGAGCAGACGATAGGTGAAATGGACTAATTCTGCAACTAGGTTTTATGTTCTATGGAACATGACATTTCATAATTAATTATTCTTCAAAAAATCAGAAAATAGATAAAGTCAGTGAACTATGAGATTAAAATCCCATAATCTGGATGTTCCCATATTCTGAAGTATTAACCATAAAATAGGATGCATTATTATATGAAAATCCAATGATCAATTAATTAATTCCACACATCCAATCTCAATTTTAGTGGGCAGCATGGTAGCACAGTCGTAGATTTGCTGCCTTAGAGCACTTTCATCGCCAGCGACCCAGGTTCGATCCTGACTAGGGATGGTGTGAATACGGGTGGTGGCGCGACTCACTGTTGCAGCGGCCCCTACAGCCTGTCTGTCTTTTTTTTTTGTCTAGTTAAATGTAGTTAAATGTAGTTAAATGTATTTTGTAATAGTGTTTTTGACTGTGTATATGTGGGGTGTGGGGGGGGGAGGGGGGAAACTTTTTAAAAAATCTCTTCCCTGTACGGGAGACCCGACCTTTTTCCTGTCGGGTCTCCGTTGTCGTTGGAGACCCGACAGGAAAGCTCGGAGCTCGGAGGCTCCAGCTGCAGCCGCAGGTCCGGTGGACTGGGACATCGGGAGCTCGCAGGTCCGAGTGGAGAGACCGCTTACCAGAGCTCCCGCAACGCGACTTCTCTAGCCCGTGTCACGGGGCCGTACATCACCCGGCGCGGCTTCATGGCCGTGGGACATTCCATTGCCCGCCGGGGGCTCCAACTTTGTGACTTTTAGACCAGGAGCGGGACCGTACATCGTCCCGCGCGGCCTAAAAATGGCCGTGGGACTTATCATCGCCCGCCTAGGGCTTCGACATTGGGGAGAGAAAAGACTTTGCCTTCCATCACAGTGGGTTCACTGTGATAGATGTTTTTTGTAAATTGAATTGTGTGTATGTCTGTAGGAAATTGTCTTTGCTTGTATGGCTGTGGAAACAGAGTTTTGTTTGAGCCTCACTGAGGTTCGAATGACATGTAATAAATATTAATTGATTGATTGACTATGGGTGTTGTCTGTAAGGAGTTTGTACATTCTCCCTATGACTGTGTGGGTTTTCTCTGAGATCTTCAGTTTCCTCCCACACTCCAAAGACGTATCGGTTTGTAGGCTATTTGGCTTGGTATAAAAATGTAAACTGTCCCTAGTGCGTGCAGAATAGTGTTAAGAGCCTGTCCCACTTGGGCGACCTAATCCGCGAGTTCTGGCGAGTTTGGCCTCGACTCATACTCGCAGCATGGTCGACACGAGGTCGTAGGAGGTCTTCGTAACTCTCCTTCATGCTCAAGAGTGGCCTCCGCGTACTCGAGGCCTCAGCTAGGTCGCGGCATTTTTTTCAATATGTTCAAAAATGCCAGCCAGTAAAAAAAGGTCGCCATGGAAAAAATAGATTCTTTTTTTACTCGTAGGTTTAGTCGTGGTAGGTCGGCATGTTAGTCGTAGGTAATCGAGGGTAGTCAAAAGTAGTCGTAGATAGTCTTCAACAAGGTCGAAGGAGGTCTTCAACATGTCAATTTTTCAAACTCTTCTAAACTCGCCATTAGATCGCCCAAGTGGGACAGCCCCATTAATATATGGGGATCACTGGTCGGTGCGGACTCACTGGGCCGCAAGGCCTGTTTCTGCGGTGTATCTCTAATCTAAACTAAACTAAACTCAAATCTTCAATAACGCTGCTTGGCAAATCTAACTGTGGGGTACGTTTGTGAACTAATAAACATTCTCAGAGTCTCCCATTGCACTGGGGATGAGCGGTTTAGTGACAATCAACATTAGTCTTTTGTCATTTTCCCCTCATATAAAGTGTACTAACCATTCACTTTCCCAATTATGAAAGTGTAGCCTATTTCCAATGCAATTATCAGCTGAAGGCAAGTTTTATTCCGATATGTTTAAAATTAGCTAAGTATAATGAGCCACGAGGAATTGATTGCATAATTTGGGAACATAATTCCGTCCCGCTAAATTGCAAATTATTAATGGCATTGTCACTTCTGCGACAAAATGTATTGTTTTATGCCATTCACTGAAGTCACACAATTAGGGCAAAGTTAATAAATATGTCTTAATGAATGTTAGTTCAGTCTGACGACACTGTGCCGCCCATATAAACCAGCATCTGCAGTTCCTTGCTAAAGATTAGCGTTGATGCTGCTCAACATACAATATTTTGCCGTCACGGTGACGCAGCGGTAGAGTTGTTGCCTTACAGCGAATGCAGCGCCGGAGACTCGGGTTCGATCCCGACTACAGATTCTATTTCTATCGAGTTTCTACGTTCTCCCTGTGACCTGCGTGGGTTTTCTCCAAGATCTTCAGTTTCCTCCCACACTCCAAGGAAGTACAGGTTTGTAGTTTAATTGGCTTGGTAAATGCAAAAAATGTCCCTAGTGGGTGTAGGATGGTGTTAATGTGCGGGGATCACTGGTCGACATGGACCCGGTGGGCCGAAGGGCCTGTTTCTGCGCTATATCTCTAAACTAAACTAAAATCGTCCAGTTTATATTTCAGATTTCAGCATCTGCACTGTTGAGAGATACAGTGCGGAAACAGGCTCTTCAGCCAACCGAGTCCGCGCCGACCAGCAATCCCCGCACATTAACACCATCCTACACACTAGGATCAAATTACAATTTTTATCAAAGCCAATTAACTTACAAAACCTGTACGTCTTTGTAGTGTAGGAGGAAACTGGAGCACCCCGATAAAACCCACGTGGTCACGGGGAGAACGTACAAACTCCATACAGGCAGCACCCGTAGTCAAGATCGAACGCGGGTCTGTAGCGCTGTAAGGCAGCAACTGTACTGCTGCGTCACCGTGCCATCCTGGATTGAAACAGCTTCCTTCCAAATCATGTGGAAATCCAATGACCCCACTTCCACAGTGTCTCTCTGGCTATCAGGTGCTCTAATGAACAATGAGCCATGTGGAAGCTGAATGCTTAATTTCTTTGTCATCTGCACAATAGTAGTCCTTCGGTTTAACAACTGGAGTCGTGATCCAGCCACCAGGCAAGTTTTAGGCATGGAATCTTTTCCTGTGTCGTATCATTAAAGTTTGCATTCTGGTGATTGAAACAAGATACCTCAGGCGACGTTTCTCACAGCACAGAATATAACATCATTACATACAGAGAGGGGACATTCCCTGGAATGGTTGAGCACAGGCAACGTTTTGGAACGTCATCTCTATAGGAACGATGTTGTCAAGCTGGATTGCATTCAGAGAAGATGTACAAGGACGTTGCCAGGACTCGAGGGCCTGAACTATAGAGAGAGGTTGGGCAGACTAGGGCTCTATTCCTTGGAGCGCTTGAGGACTAGGAGCGATCTTTTAGAGATCGACAAGATCATGAAAGGAATAGATCGGGTACAGAGTAAATGCTGTTATCAGGCAACTGAACCATCTGACTAGAGAGCAGACCTGAGCTACTTTCTACCTCACTGGAGACCTTCAGACTATCTTTGATCGGACATTACCGGACTTGCACTAAACTATATTCACGTTATTCTCTTTATCATGTATCTGTACAAGAGTCAAGAGTGTTTTATTGTCAAATAACCATATAACCATATAACCATATAACAATTACAGCACGGAAACAGGCCATCTCGGCCCTACAAGTCCGTGCCGAACAACTTTTTTCCCTTAGTCCCACCTGCCTGCACTCATACCATAACCCTCCATTCCTTTCTCATCCATATGCCTATCCAATTTATTTTTAAATGATACCAATGAACCTGCCTCCACCACTTCCACTGGAAGCTCATTCCACACCGCTACCACTCTCTGAGTAAAGAAGTTCCCCCTCATGTTACCCCTAAACTTCTGTCCCCTAATTCTGAAGTCATGTCCTCTTGTTTGAATCTTCCCTATTCTCAAAGGGAAAAGCTGGTCCACATCAACTCTGTCTATCCCTCTCATCATTTTAAAGACCTCTATCAAGTCCCCCCTTAACCTTCTGCGCTCCAGAGAATAAAGACCTAACTTATTCAACCTTTCTCTGTAACTTAGTTATTGAAACCCAGGCAACATTCTAGTAAATCTCCTCTGTACTCTCTCTATTTTGTTGACATCCTTCCTATAATTGGGCGACCAAAATTGTACACCATACTCCAGATTTGGTCTCACCAATGCCTTGTACAATTTTAACATTACATTCCAGCTTCTATACTAAATGCTCTGATTTATAAAGGCTAGCATACCAAAAGCTTTCTTTACCACCCTATCTATATGAGATTCCACCTTCAAGGAACTATGCACGGTTATTCCCAGATCACCCTGTTCAACTGTATTTTTCAATTCCCTACCATTAACCATGTACGTCCTATTTTGATTTGTCTTGCCAAGGTGTAGCACCTCACATTTATCAGCATTAAACTCCATCTGCCATCTTTCAGCCCATTCTTCCCAATGGCCTAAATCACTCTGTAGACTTTGGAAACCCTCTTCATTATCCACAACACCCCCTATCTTGGTATCATCTGCATACTTACTAATCCAATTTACCACCCCTTCATCCAGATCATTGATGTACATGACAAACAGCAAAGGACCCAACACAGATCCCTGAGGCACCCCACTAGTCACCTGCCTCCAACCCGACAAACAACCATCCACCATTACTCTCTGGCTTCTCCCATTCAGCCACTGTTGAATCCATCTTACCACTCCTGCATTTATACCCAACAGTTGAACCTTCTTAACCAACCTTCCATGAGGAACCTTGTCAAAGGCCTTACTAAAGTCCATATAGACAACATCCACTGCTTTACCCTTGTCAATTTCCCTAGTAACCTCTTCAAAAAACGTGAGCATAGAAAGTATTCAGTTCATTGGGTAGGGTCGCACTATCACCAATAATGTTGCCTGACCTTGCTTCGCAGCCAGTTATCTTATTCAAACCTCACCACGTTCTCTGTGTGTCTGAGTGATTATACTGGGACACAAGTTTGTCCCGGTATTGTTCCCTGGAATCCTTGATAGCTTTGTGGAGATCATAGCGGGCCTTCTTGTACCACTCAGGATAATTTTACTTGTATGCAGCGGACCTGCCCTTAACCCGTGAATGTACCTTGCGGTTCATCCTTGGTTTCCGGTTGCGGAAAACTCAGATTATCTCCGTTGGCACACGGTCTTCCACGCACTTGCTGATGGAGTCAGTCTCTCATACTTTTGGCTTTTCATCTCCGGCCTTTGTCTAACAACCTGGCAATCAACCCCCACCCATTTCCCCCCCTCACCTGTGTCCACCTATCAATATCTTTTCATTAACGCTCGCCATCTCAAAACCATAGTTACGAACCTTAAAAAAAGACACAGAGTGCTTGAGTAACTCAGTGGGTCAGGCAGCATCTCTGGAGAATATGGATGGGTGATGTTTCGGGCCGGACTCTTCTTGAGACTCCTATCACTTTACAGGCTTTGCCTTGCTCGCACCTCTCTTCCAGCTTTCTACCTACCCCATCCCACCATAATCAATCCGAAGAAAGGTCCTGACCTGAAACGTCACCTATCCATGCTCTCCACCGCCTGACCCACTCTTAGTCCAGCACTTTAGAGTCAAAGTCATAGAGTCCAGCACGGAAACAGGCCCTTCGGCCTAACTTGCCCACACCAGGCAACATATCCCAGCTACACTAGTCCCACCTGCTTTCGCTTGGTTCATATCCCTCCAAACTTGTCCTATCCATGTACCTGTCTAACTGTTTCTCAAACGTTGGTATATTCCTAGCCTCAACTACCTCCTCTTGCAGTTTGGTCCATACACCCGTCACCCTTTGTGTGAGAAAGATACGCCTCAGATTTCTATTAAACCTTTTCCCCTTCACCTTGAACCTATGTCCTCTGGTCCTCGATTCCCCTACTCTGGGCAAAAGACTCAACATCGACCCAATCTATTCCTCTCATTCCGCTTATTTTATACACCTCAATAAGATCACCCATCATCCTCCTGTGCTCCAAGGAAAAGAGATCCAGCCTACTTAACCTCTCCCTATAGCAGAGACCTTCAAGGAACCATGCACCTGCACTCCTGGATCCCTCTGCTCTACAACAGAGGCCTACCATTCACTATGTAGGTCCTGCCCTTGTTAGCCAACCCAAAATGCAACCCCTCACATTTCTCTGTATTAAATTCCATCAACCATTCCTCAGTCCGCCTCGCCAATTGATCAAGATCCTGCTGCAATCATTCACAACCTGCAATCTTTCACAACCTTCACTATCTGCAAAAACACTAACTTTTGTATCATCAACAAATTTGCTAAACTTGCCCTATATGTTCTCATTCAAATCATTGATGTAGATGGCAAACATTAACGGGCCCAACAGTGAACCTTGAGGCACACCACTAGTCGCAGGCCTCCAGGCCGAGAAGCAACCTTCCACCATCACCCTCTGCTTCCTTCCATGAAGCCAATTAGCTATCCATTCAGCTATCTCTCCTTGGATCCCATGCGATCTAACCTTCCAGAACAGCCTACCATGCGGAACCTTGTTGACTACCTTACTGAAATCCATGTATGCAACATCTACAGCTCTGCCCTCATCGACCTTTTTGACCAGGTCTTCAAAACACTCAATCAGATTTGTGAGACACGACTTCCCACATACAAAACCATGCTGACTATCCCCAATCAGCCCCTGCCCATCCAAATGCCTGTATGACCTATCCCTCAGAATACTCTCTAGTAATTTGCCAATTACAGATCTTAAGCTCACCAAACTATAGTTCCCAGCATTTCCTCTGCAGCCCTTTTTGAATAGGGAACTTTGTATCTTTAGACTTTATACATTCGAGATACAGCACAGAAACAGGCCCTTCAGCCCACAGGGTCTGTGTTGACCAACATTCACCCCGAACACTAGCAATATCCTACGCACTACGGACAATTTTACAACTTACCGAATCCAATTAACCTACAAACCCGTACGTCTTTGGAGTGTGGGAGCACTTTGGGGTCTTTGGAGCACCCAAAGAAAATTTTTTTTAACAAATCCTTCAGGCCATCTCATAAAACTGAAATCAGGTGAGATGAAAACTGATGTGTAGATATTACTGTTTGCATTATTTTATGGACACGTATCAAATCTTCATCTCTCTCTGTCCTTTTATTGTAGCCACCAAACCTGGCAGAGCAAAGCAGGCAGCAGCAATAAAACAAAATGCATTTGTACAATGATGCTTCATTTGTACAATGGTTTTGTTGGCAATAATTTATACTCCATTTAATGATTCATAAACGCAAAAGCACAATGGGCTGATTATAAATGTGCTCATTATTTTAATATTTGTGCATTATCAGAACTGCAGTAATAAGTCACACACTGGGAATGTTGCTTAGGTAGTTCACAAGTTCATAAGTCACAGGAGCAGAATTACCAGATTCACCACTCTCTAAAGAAATTCCTCCTCCTCCTTTCTACGTCCTTTTATTCTGAGGCTGTGCCCTCTGGTCCTAGAATTTCCCACTAGTGGAAACATCCTCTCCACAAACCGGCCTTTCACTATTCGGTAAGTTTCCACAAGGTTCCCCCTCATCCTTCTCAACTTCAGTGAGTTCAGGCCCAGTGCTGTCAAACGCTCAACTGGCAAGGCCAGTATTTATTGCCCGTCTCTAATTGCCCCTTGATAATGTAGTGGTGGTTAGTGGAGCGGTAACAAGAGGCCAAACGCCCACCTCCTGCTCCCACTCATCATATGCTCAGGAAACTGCCGTGTATAAGTGAATGAAAGACGAGAGAATCTTCAGTAGCATGCCAACATGCTTCAAACTTCTAAGACACTAGCTATAGATTGGTCTGTTTTCTGCTTTGACTACCTTACTAATCAAGAACCTGTCAATCTCCGCTTTATAAATGCCCAATGACTTGGTCTCCACTGCTGTCAGTGGCAATGAATTCCACAGATTCACCACCCTCTGAATAAAGAAATTCCTCCATAACTTTCTAAAGGTGCGTCCTTTTATTTGGAGGCTTTGGCCTCTGGTCCTAGACGCTCCTACTGGTGGAAACATCCTCTCCACATGCACACTGTCCAGGCCTTTCACTATTCAGGAAATTTCAATGAGGTCTCCCCTCATCCTCCTAAACTCCAGTGAGTAGAGGTCCAATGCCGTCAAACACTCATCATACTTTATTCTTCTTTTTGCAGATATAGTGTCAGAAGTAGCATGCGAAGGAGATATATGTTGTACACAGTCCAGGATTCTTGAAAGCCAATGACCAAGGGCGTGTACAGGCACTATCGTCCAATGAACGGACGTGGCATATGACATTGTATTGTATTGTATTCAATTTATTGACATTATCTCATATTAGAGACAACAAAATGAATTTTCCTTACTGTCAAGTATCATAATAAATAAATAAATAAATAAATTATAACACATATTAAAATTTAAAAAAAACAAACACAGAAGTCCACGACACAACATAACCACAACACAACACAGTGGCACCAAAGTTGAGGAAGGTACCATAGTCCAGCCAGCCTCCCCTCCAATCTTCCCAGATGTTCACCCGTGGTCGGGGCATCCCGAGCACCCGCAGTCGCCGCCACGGGTGGCCCGATGCTCAGGCCCTCACGCCGGGATGATGGAACACCGACGCCGAACCCTGACGGAGAACATCCTCAGCGGCCCGGACCTCCAGATCAGCCACCTCCCACTGGAGTCCGCAGCTCCCGATCCACAGGCCGAGCCGGGCGGAGTCGCAGGACTCTGTGATGTTGATCAGTGCTGCCCGCGGTTGGGAGCTCCGCGAGCCACAGCTCGGCGATGTCAGTGCAGCAGGCCCAGTACTCCGGGGCTCCAAACGCCGATCCCGGTAAGGCTTCGCCCGCCCCGCGATGTTTACAATGCTGCGGCTCTGCTGCTGCTGCTGGAGCTCTGGTCGGTCCCGGCAGGAAAGGCCACGCCAATCCAGTAGGTAGGCCGCCGGGGGGTGGGGAGGGGGGGCGAGGATGCGACTCATATAATAGTTGCATCCTCTCCAGGAAGCGACTGAAGGACGGTATCCCCCTTACCGTACCCCCTTCCCCCACATACAGTGGCTTGCAAAGTATTCATACCCCTTGAACTTCTCCACATTTTGTCACGTTACAACCACAAACGTAAATGTATTTTATTGGGATTTTATGTGATAGACCAACACAAAGTGGCGCATAATTGTGAAGTTGAACGAAAATGATACATGGTTTTCAAATTTTTTTACAAATAAAAAACTGAAAAGTGTGGCATGCAAAAGTATTCAGCCCCCTTTACTCTGATACCCCTAAATAAAATCCAGTGCAACCAATTGCCTTCAAAAGTCACCTAATTAGTAAATAGAGTCCACTTGTGTGTAATCTAATCTCAGTATAAATACAGCTGTTCTGCGAAGGACTCAGAGGTTTGTTAGAGAACATTAATGAACAAACAGCATCATGAAGCCCAAGGAACACACCAGACAGGTCAGGGATAAAGTTGTGGAGAAGTTTAAAGCAGGGTTAGGTTATAAAAAAAAATCCCAAGCTTTGAACATCTCACGGAGCACTGTTCAATCCATCATCCGAAAATGGAAAGAGTATGGCACAACTGCAAACCTACCAAGACATGGCCGTCCACCTAAACTGACAGGCCGGCCAAGGAGAGCATTGATCAGAGAAGTAGCCAAGAGGCCCATGGTAACTCTGGAGGAGCTGCAGAGATCCACAGCTCAGGTGGGAGAATCTGTCCACAGGACAACTATTAGTCGTGCACTCCACAAATCGGGCCTTTATGGAAGAGTGGCAAGAAGAAAGCCATTGTTGAAAAAAAGCCATAAGAAGTCCCGTTTGCAGTTTGCCACAAAGCCCTGTGCTCTGGTCAGATGAGACCAAAATTGAAGTTTCTGGCCTAAATGCAAAACACTATGTGTGGCGGAAAACTAACACTGCACATCACCCTGAACACACCATCCCCACTGTGAAACATGGTGGTGGCAGCATCATGCTGTGGGGATGCTTTTCTTCAGCAGGGACAGGGAAGCTGGTCAGAGTTGATGGGAAGGTGGATGGAACCAAATACAGGGCAATCTTGGAAGAAAACCTGTTAGAGTCTGCAAAAGACTTGAGACTGGGGCGGAGGTTCACCTTCCAGCAGGACAACGACCCTAAACATACAGCCAGAGCTACAATGGAATGGTTTAGATCAAAGCATATTCATGTGTTAGAATGGCCCAGTCAAAGTCCAGACCTAAATCCAATTGAGAATCTCTGGCAAGACTTGAAAATTGCTGTTCACAGACTCTCTCCATCCAATCTGACTGAGCTTGAGCTATTTTGCAAAGAAGAATGGGCAAAAATTTCAGTCTCTAGATGTGCAAAGCTGGTAGAGATATACCCCAAAAGACTTGCAGCTGTAATTGCAGCGAAAGGTGGTTCTACAAAGTATTGACTCAGGGGGGCTGAATACTTTTGCACGCCACATTTTTCAGTTTTTTATTTGTAAAAAAATTTGAAAACCATGTATCATTTTCCTTCCGCTTCACAATTATGCAACACTTTGTGTTGGTCTATCATATAAAACCCAATAAAATACATTTACGTTTGTGGTTGTAACGTGACAAAATGTGGAAAAGTTCAAGGGGTATGAATACTTTTGCAAGCCACTGTAAAGACATTAAAAAAAACACACAAAAACACACTTCAACATAACAAAAAAACAAAAAGATACCGGACTGAAGGTGGAAGCAGCTAGCACAAGCGCCAGCGGAAATACAATTATTGCAGGACATGAGTGCAGGAAGGGCACAAGATAGTAAAAGCGATTAACAACAAATGAAGCAAATGGCTGGAGCAGCTCAGCGGGTTAAGCAGCATCTAGGGAGGGGATGGACAATGACACTTTGAATCAGGATCCTGAAGATACGTCTAAAGAAGGATCCCGACCAGAATGTTTCCCATCCTTTTTCTCCAGAGATGCTGCCTGACCTGCTGAGTTAATCCAGCAATTTAATCTATCCTCGAAACATAGAAACATAGAAAATAGGTGCAGGAGGAGGCCCTTTGGCCCTTTGAGCCAGCACCGCCATTCATTGTGATCATGGCTGATCATCCACAAGTAACCCGTGCCTGCCTTCTCTCCATATCCCTGGATTCCGCTAGCCTCTAGAGCTCCATCTAACTCTCTTTTAAATTCATACAGTGAATTGGCCTCTACTGCCATCTGTGGCAGAGAATTCCACAAATTCTGAAGAATCTGAAGTTTTATTTTTGGTTTTCGAGATACTGCTTGGAAACACAGGCCATTTGGCTCGCCAAGTGTGGGAGGAAACCGAAGATCTCGGAGACAACCAACAAGGTCACGGGGAAAATGTAAAAACTCCGTACAGACAGCACCCATAGTCAGGATCAAACCTGGGTCTCTGGTGCTGTAAGGCAGCAACTCTACCGCTGCGCCACTGTACCACCCTGTTCTCACCCGAAATGTGCCTGTCCCTTCCTCCTCAGATAGTGCCTGACTTGCTCAGTTCCTCCTGCACTTACTTTTTTGGCTCAAGGTTCCAACATCTACAGTTTCTTGCATCTCCGCATGAGATTAATTGCTGGACCTCTTCATAAGTTCATAAATTCATGTCATAGGAGCAGAATTAGGCCATTCAGCCCATCAGGTCTACTCCGCCATTCAATCATTGCTGATCTATCTTCCCATCTCAACATTCTCCTGTCTTCACCCCATAACGCCAGCACATCCTTCCTCATGATGCCCAAAACTGCTCACAATAGTCTAAATGCAGTCTGACCAGTGCCTTATAAAGCCTCAGCATTACATGCTGTTTTTGTATTCTCGCCCTCTCTAAATCAAAGCTCATTCACTCATATCCACCCCTCTGTCCATTTCGTTCCACAGATAGAGTCATAGACTTGTGCAGCACAGAGACAGGCCCTTTAGGACCTCGGTAAGTTAGGACATTGTCCTAGGAGAGGATGCTGAAATCAGATCACTTATCCTTCGAATGAATGTGGAGGATTTTGCAGAGACAGCAAAAACCCCTTGCAACAATACTCATTTCACCCCATCATTTAAGAAATCAATTTGATTTTATGGCAAAAAGAATGTGAGAAACCATCAGCGTTGCAATGACAATATCACTATTACCAAAGTCAAGTGTGCTTCCACAAGTGTGAAGCGATATTTCACTGTTTTGCTTCAATGTATCACGCTAGTTGATTTTCACTGAGCTTTCTGAGCTTGCCTACAGACCTATTCCCACGTCACGTTACCACAGCACCCTGGGAAAGATGGATTGGTGGAGGTCCATCTGTCAGATGAAATAAGTCTTAGACAATAGACAATAGACATTATGTGCAGGAGTAAGCCATTCAACCCTTCGAGCCCGCACCACCATTCAAAGTGATCATGGCTGATCATCCCCAATCAGTACCCCGTTCCTGCCTTCTCCCCATATCCCCTGACTCTGCTATCTTTAAGTGTCCTATCTAGCTCTCTCTTGAACGTATCCAGAGAACTGACCTCCACCGCCCTCTGAAGCAGAGAATTCCACAGACTCACATCTCTCTGTGAGAAAAAGTGTTTTCTCATCTCTGTTCTAAATGGCTTATCCCTTATTCTTAAACTGTGGCCTCTGCTTCTAGACTCCCCCAACATCGGGAACATGTTTCCTGCCTCAAGCCTGTCCAAACCCTTAATAATCTTATATGTTTCAATAAGATGCCCTCTCATCCTTCTAAACTCCAGAGTATACAAGCCCAGCCATTCCATTCTCTCAGCATATGACAGTCCCGCCAGCCCGGGAATTAACCTTGTAAACCTACGCTGCACACCCTCAATAGCAAGAATGTCCTTTCTCAAATTAGGGGACCAAAACTGCATACAATACTCCAGGTGTGTCTCACTAGGGCCCTATACAACTGCAGAAGGACCTCTTTGCTCTTATACTTGACTCCTCTTGTTAAAAAGGCCAACATGCCACTCGCTCTCTTCACTGCCTGCTGTACCTGCATGCTTGCTTTCATTGACAATGGGGAGAAGGCAGGGGAATGGGGTTGAGAGGGAAAGATAGATCGGCTTTGATTGAATGATGGAGTGGACTCAATGGGCCAAATGGCCTAATTCTGCTCCTATGACTCAAAAACAGGAAGGCAGATTACTATCTAAATGGTGTCCAGTTTGGAAAAGGGGAAGTACAACGGGATCTGGGGGCCCTTGTTCTTCAGATTCACCACCCTCTGACTAAAGAAATTCCTCCTCATCTTCATGGGTGGCACGGTGGTGCAGCGGTAGAGATGCTGCCTTACAGCGCTAACAGCACTTACAGCACCAGAGACCTGGGTTCGAAGCCGACTACAGGTGCTGTCTGTACGGAGTTTGTACGTTCTCCCTGTGACCTCACTAGTTTTCTCTGAGATCTTCAGTTTCCTCCCACACACAGGTGTGTAGGTTAATTGGCTTGGTACAAATGTAAATTGTTCCTAGTGTGTAGGATGGTGTTCATGTGTGGGGATCGCTGGTCGGTGTGGACTCGGTGGGGCCGAAGGGGCAGTTTCCGCACTGTATCTCTAAACTAAACTAATGTATTTTTTAAACGTATGTCCCTTTTATTCTGAGGCTGTGCCCTCTGGTCCTAGACTCTCCCACTAGTGGAAACATCTTCTCCGCATCCATTCTATCCAGGCCTTTCACTCTTCCGTAAGTTTCAATGAGGTCGCCTCTCACCATCCTAGATGTTAAACTGAAGACTTGTTCTGCGGGGTGGGCGTAAAACTAAATGCTACAATGCTACTGAGTTGTCCTGTGTTGGTAATGTGTAATATACCATTGTTTGCTACTCCATGAGTTTCACATCTACCACTGGTGTGAGGAGAATGGATAGAGTGGAGATTCTTTCCAAAACCAGGACTATCAATAGTTTTCCATTAGACCAACCTTTCCCAAGTCAGAATACATAATACCACCTCCTAGTGGCTAGGACAGGGAGTATGCAGAACTCTCACCTTGTACCATCTTATAACATCAATAACAATACAGGAGGCCATTCAGCCTATCTGGTCCATGCCAGCTCCCCAGAGACTGATCCTCTCAGCCCTATTTTTCTTTTGCAGAAACAAAGAACTGTAGCGATCAGGCAGAGAGGAAGAGACCAAGGCAAGGACTCTGAGCAGGAGGAAGTTGGCTGAAGAGCTGAAGAAGGGTCCCAGGGTACCTGAAATACCACCTATCCATGTTCCCCAGAGATGCTGCCTCACCCGCCGAGTTACTCAAGCACTTTGTGTCTAGTTGTCAGGATAGTTCAGTTGTCTGACAACAGCTGGGTAGAAACTGTCCCTGAATCTAGAGGTGTATAACTCTTACCTGATGGGAGAGGGGAGAAGAAGAATTGTCCAGGGTGAGTCTGGTCCTTTAATGCTTCACTCAAAGGCTTTAAGTTTCGGCTTAGGTTTATTATTGTCATGTGTACTGAGATACAATGAAAAGTTTATTTGATAGCTATTCAATTAAATCCGATAATACTATACATGAGTACATCCACGGCAAACTCAGGAATAGTAGGACAATGCAGCACTTGATTGGGGCTTTCTTGCACTGACAGACGATATATTTTTCCATGGAGTGGGATTTAAAATCACAACTTTCTCAACAATAGGTCACTAAATGTTAACATAGAAGTACAGCACAGGAACAGGCCTTTCAGCCCATACTGTGCTGAACACGATGCCAAGATAAACTAATTTAATCTACCTACACATGATCCTTATCCTTCCATTCCTTGCAATCTATGTACCTATCTAAAAGTCTCTTAACCAACATTATAGTACCTGCCTCCACCACCACCCCAGGCGCCCACCCGTTAAGTAAAACAACCTTGCTCCACACATGTCCTTTAAACTTTGCCCTCTCACCTTAAAGCTATGCCCTCTAGCCATTAACATTTCCACCCTGGAATGATCCATATTCATCAGTTTAGCTTAGTTTATTTTAGGTTAGTTTAGTTTAGTTTAGACTAAACTAACCTAAACTAACCTTAGACTTGAGTCTGCGCCGACCAGCAACCCCATGCAGTAACACTATCCTACACACACCAGGTACAATTTTACCAAAGCCAATTCGCCTACAAAACCTATACATCTTTGGAGGAAAGAGGAGCACCTGGAGAAAACCCACACTGGTCACAGAGAGAACGTACAAACTCCGTATGGACAGCATCCATAGTCAGGATTGAACCTGGGTCTCTGGCGCTGTGAGGCAGCAACTTTACCACTGCACCACCATGCCACCCAGCTGAGTAAGTGTCGACCCAAAACATCACCTATTTCTTTTCTCCAGAGATGCTACATGACCCGCTGAGTTACTCCAGTTATAGTAGCAATGTTACAAAATTTTGAGATTTTAAAAATCGTCGTCAATTTGTCCCATCAGATAAAACAGAAAAAAAAGTTTAATTTGACAGCTAATTCACTTTCATATCTTCAGTATTAAAAAAGTTATGGCCATTTTCATACTCGGAAATTAGCATCTTGTTCCCTATTGCTTTCCATTGACTTAACACAAAAGCTGTGATCAAGGACAGTCAAAAGCCCATAACTTTCTTAAAAATTAAGAGAACAATGAAATGTTCAGTTATTATAGATTGAAGCATTCTGAAACAAATATAAAGCATCTTACTTGGATGACCTGAAATTAAAGCATCTAATTATTTAGTTACCTAATTGTAGCTAATTTCAAAATTGACCGTTGTGACGGAAATAGTAATAAACACCCAGACTGCCTTGAAAATTCAAAAATGCGATATTCTCAAGATCAGAACTTTAATATTATTGTATTATATGCTGTAAGTCCATAACAGATAGGTAAATAAATTGTAATTTCAAGCAATAGTCCAAGTCTTTATGGAGATGTTCAGTTGCTAACTGGTACACTGGCATATCATAATCAGTAGCATCATCATACTGCTCAGATTGTAACCAATAAGCAACTCTGTGGGGTGGAAGATTGCAACCTTCACATGGCCCGCCCTGTTTCAACGAATGCAATCAACTTGGCGTGCACAATCAAGTAAGATCACATCTCATCAGTGACAATAATGAGTTGGCATACAGGATGGAGGTGGAGCTGCTTACAGAGTGGTGCAGATCTCACAACCTCACCTTTAGCGCAGTCATTCAGACAGTAGACCAGACATTTTGATTGCAATACAACAAACAATATTCAGAATTCAAATGATGGGGCTACAGTCATATTTTTATGGGTACCAGCACACATTGGCATTAGAGGAAACAAAATGGCAGATAAGGTAGCAAAAGAGGTAACAAAAAGAAGTAAGATTGATTTAAATATTAACATAGGTAAAACTGAAATCAAAGACATTATTAAGCAAAGACTGAAGGAAAGATGGGAGGAATAGCAGAAAGGACGGTGGTTCTACAGAGTCCAGAGGAAAGTGGGAGAAATGAGATGTGCAGGAAAAAACAGAAAAGAGGAGACAGTAATTTCAAGAATCAGATTTGGACACACTGGTCTGAACAGTACACTTTTTATAATAGGCTAGCATAATACAGGCAGATGTGAATGCTGTGGGCAAGAAGAGACAATAGAGCATGTCATTGTACATTGTGAGAGGTATGAGGAAGAAAGAAGACAAATGAGTGAACGATTCAGAAAAGAAAAAGTACAATTTGATTTAATAAATATTTTACAATAGAATTCATATAAGTGCTATCAAATCCTTTTGCTTTTTCTCAGGGTAACCAATTTGTTCAGAAAGATATAGGTTATTAGTACATAAGTTATAATGTTATTTGATACGCACTCCATACCAGTTGGTGGCGGTATAGCACTAAAATGTTGTTTGCCAACTGCCAAAAAAAAACTACATAGAAGAAGAAAAAGAAGAACCTAACCCTCAACGTGGATAAGACGAAGGAGGGCTGGCAAACACCATCATACACCACTGCACATTGATGGTGCTGCTGTGGAGAGGGTTAGCATCGTGAAGTTCCTGGGAGTTCACCTAGCGGACAACCTGACCTCAATGACCAACACCACAACAGTCATCAAAAGAGCACAGCAGCGACTCCACCCCCTCCTGAGACTCAGGAAAGCAGGTCTCCCCACCATTCACCTAACGACCTTCTACAGGGGTACCATTGAAAGCATACTGACCTACGGCATCACTTCCTGGTTTGGGAGCTGCAAGGCGTACGAACAAAGACAGCTAAACAGGATAGTGAAGACAGCCAGTAGGATAATTGGTGCCCCACTCCCTTTCCTGTTGGAGATCTACCAGAAGCGCTGCATCCGCAGAGCCATCTCCATCATTAAGAACCCTTACCACCCATCCCACCACATCTTCTCCATTCTGCCATCTGGGAAGAGGTACAGGAGTATCAGCTGCAGAACCAGCAGGATGCTAAACAGCTTCTTCCCACAAGCAATAAAAATGGTTAACGGACTGTGTCCCCTCCCCCCACACATACACCCCCATCTAACCTGAAGTCACTGTTCGGTTTGAATGTCTGTTTTTAGTTCAATTTTTAAGTCTATTTTAGATATGATAATTTTTAAGATGTATGTATTTATTTCTGTTTTTATTAATTGCACTGACAAGAACTGATGAGAAACAATTTTTCGTTTCTTCTGTGTATGCAAGTACTCGGTGAAATGACAATAAAGTAAATACTGAATACTGAATACTGAACAAGTTGTCCTACAACTTTAGGCTGTGCACGCCATACGCAAGAAGCAGAAGAAGAGAAGAAGTAACCCTGTACACCTTGTTTTTCCTCAAATTTTCAATTTTGGCATTGTAAACTACATGTTTTTCCTCTTCAAACCACGCATGACATGCCTTTCTGCCCAATACTTTCCCAGTAAGAATGTCCTGTAGATTCCATTTCTTAAGAAATGGATATATTTTTTAAATAGCCTAAGTATCCAAACAACAAACTAATCCCATTCACACAAGAATTCACAATATAACTGTCATGAATTTATGAATATGCCAGATGGAAGGAATTTAATGTTTAATTCCCATAAATCTATCCAGAAACATCCACTTTCATTATAATCAAAATTATTATTTTTTTGCACAATATCCCTGTTGTGGATATTTAGTATAAAAATATTGATAATGGATAGACAATTACACAAAATATAGACAATTTTGATGCTCTTGGCAGGAAAGACACAGCCGAATCGTATGGGGCCCAAATAACATTTTCACAACGTAAAATTTGATTAAAGATTGATTAAAGCCACCCCAAGAAGCAAGATTATACGTAAAATAGATGACATGCTTTGTTTTGTCCTGTTTTTACGATCCGTCACGTTGTCGGCGTAGAGGGCGTTTGAAGTCACTTCTTACTTTAATCCAACTGTTAAATTATTGAGCGATTTTAAAAAAACGGGTACGGAAGTCCGATCGATTTTTCTTTATCGACTAGCAGTCCGAGAAAATCTCTCTCCGACAAGCGATACAAACCTGCATTTTAATAACCCCCCACCCCCCCCTCTAAGGCGCCAAAGTCGCGCACATGTGGCAGATCTGCAGCGCCGCTGAAGGTAGGTTTTGTAACATCGCTACTTTTAGTGTCTATCTTCCGAACCCCAAATTCTTTCGGCATATGATCGTATTTGTTTCCTAATCTCGTTAACATAATTATTCAGTTTCAAAATTCTTCTATGACAACAAATAATTCTCTTGGAGCACAAAGTGGAAACTATTGATCCTGGTTCATACAGTGAGATTACAGCTGCCAACATTGAACAAAGATTTAAACCGTTTAATTATAATCATCTGTATCAAACTATGCTCCTTGGTGATGTTAAACTGAAAACTCTACTTAATTAATTGTACTAATTATAACAGGAAGGAAATTAATTAATGGAAATCAGTTAATGTGCACCGCAGGGGAGTAATTTGGTGATTATATTCAAGGGTTCCAAGTTAAGAGTTCAAGTTAAGTGTGGACTCAGACGGCCACCACAAAGGTCTTCAGTAAAACGCAAACTGCCTGATAGCCTCAGCAAGTCAGGCAGCATCTGCAGAGGAAAAATTGTAATAGGCCTTTTTCACAGGGCTACTTGACGCAAGATGTAGCCAGAGTGAAGTGGTCGTGGTCTAGCACGATATCACACGATATAACGGGGGGGTAGACAAAGAGTTCCCACGGTACTCGGCATTTCTGTTATTTGTGCGAGTGACTTGTCCGTCTCCCGAGCTTTCCCGTTAAATCTTGAATGACATTGTATACTGTCAAGTGTAATTAAATCATCACGTGGCACAAATGATGTCACTTTTTTTTTCACACACTATAAATATCCTCACTTGGTTGAATTGGTATAAACACACACAAAGCAGAGTTTTACTGTGTATGTGGGAGACACAGATGGAGTGAGCACAGTTACTCGGTCTTTACTGTGTGTGGGAGAGGGGGAGAAATAGACGTACACTCACAGAGGCAGAGTCTCTCAGCCTGTGTGAGAGGGAGGGAGAGAGAGAGAGGCACTGACCACCAGGCTGGTTGTCGGGGCTGGCGTGTTGCGTTTCACAGACCGAACTTGGGACGGGGCTGGAGTTGGGAGGGAAAGGTGGGGGAGTCGAGGGAGAGGAGGGGGAGACAGATGGGGGTGTCTTCATTTAGTGGCGGTGGGTGTCTGTCACTGAAACAGGCAGGTGAGATTTCACATCCACCTTGTATGTGCCTCTCTCTCTCTCTCTCTCTCTCTCTCTCTCCCTCCCTCCCTCTCACACAGGCATGAATGGATGAACTCCGCGGGCCAGGCAGCATCTACGGAGGGAAATGGACAGCCAACCCATTCTTCAGGCTGCCTTATGTATCTCTCCCACCTCCCCCCCTCCCCCCAACTCCCACCCACACACACGAATGCTGGAGAAACTCAGCGGGTGCAGCGGGTGCAGTGGGGCCGAAACGTTGTCTATTTCCTTCGTTCCGTAGATGCTGCTGCACCCGCTGAGTTTCTCCAGCATTCGCGTGTGTGGGTGGTAGTTGGGGGGGAGAGAGACATAAGGCAGCCTGAAGAATGGGTCGCCTGTCCATTTCCCTCCGTAAATGCTGCCTGGCCCGCGGAGTTCCTCCAGTCATGCCTGTGTGAGAGGGAGGGAGGGAGAGAGAGAGAGAGAGAGAGAGAGAGAGGCACACTCAAGGTGGATGTGAAATCCCACCTGCCTGTTTCAGTGACAGACACCCGCCGCCAGTAAATGAAGACACCCCCATCTGTCTCCCCCTCCTCTCCCTCGACTCCCCCACCTTTCCCTCCCAACTCCAGTCCCGTCCCGACCCCCTGCTAAACTGAAGGGAGCAACAATTAACTGCTGCCTTCCCGCTGAGTTAAAGAGTTCCCACGGTACTAAGACGATGTTAGTTGCGCCCAAGTTTAAATTTCCAACGTGTGTTTCAGAGTAAATCAAAAACTGTCTGAATCAGCAAGTTAGACAAAATATGCTGGAGTAACTCAGTGGGCCAAGCAGCATCTCTGGAGAAAAGGAATAGATTTCATTTTTGGTCGGGACCCTTCTTCGGGATGATTGTAGGGGGGAACTGGAAGCAAGAAAAGACCGGGTCAAATCAGGGCCCACAACAGATGACCTCAGCAGGGTATTTTGAAGAGGGGTCCCGACCCGAAATGTCGCCTAACCCTTTCCTCCAGAGATCCTGCCTCACCCACTGAGTCACTCAAACACGTTATGTCTATATTTGGTTCCCTGATATGCCAATTGTTGGCTAGGGATAGTGTGATCCCAAGAGGGAACCAGCGTTGCAAACCTTGGACTGGTTAACCGACATTTACTGCCAGGAGGGGGTGGGCGGGGGAGAGAGAGAGAGTGTAAGTTACCTAAAATGAAATAATTCAATGTTCATAGTGAACACGGACACAAAATGTTGGTGTAACTCAGCAGGTAAGTCAGATCTGGGAAGAAAAACATAAAAAGCTGGAGTAAGTCAGCGTGTCAGGCAGCATCTCTGGAGAAAAAGTATAGGTTGCGATTCGAATCGGAACCCTTCTTCAGACATCCTAATCGGAATTGAGTCTGAAGATGTGTCTCGTCCCGAAACATCACCTATTTTTCTCCAGAGATGCTGCTTGACTCGCTGAGTTACTCCAGCTTTTTGTGTCTGTCTTCGTTTTAAACCAGCATGTGCAGTTCACTCCTTTACACGGGTCTCTGGAGAACATTGATTGGTAGCGTTCCGGACCCTGCTTCGGAAAGGCATCGATCGCTGGTCGGCGAGGACTCCGAGCTGTATCTCTCAAAGAAGTACATGTGAAAAATTTCTCACGGACCATAAAAATGCGGGACCTTTCAGTAAAGTCCCTTTTAAAGATTATAGTTATTTTCTTGAATCACATTAACATAACTCATGAATAAGTTGATGTCCATATGCGGATTCAAATCTTTATTTTTTTTAATTCAATCCCACAGAAGACAATTTTTACTCACCTTCTGTCCCCTCTGTCCAGCTTCCGGGTTCACCGTTCGCAGGAGTTCCCACGGTACACGCAAGAGTCAGTACGGATATCGCACTGGCCACTACGTGCATATAATGTTGCAATGTTCAACCACAAGTGTACAAGTCACTCTTGGAGAAATTCAAGCTTGTTTGAATTTTCTCCCGAGTCACTAAGTTACACGAGTACCTGCCGTTAGCGCCACGGTGGTCCACGAATGCCGTACGGTTATCGCAAGAGGTTCCCACGATGTTCAACTTTGGTTAACTCTTGCGTCAAGTCGCCCCGTGAAAAAGGGGTTTAACAATGC
Organism: Leucoraja erinaceus; assembly: GCF_028641065.1. Taxonomy (NCBI): domain Eukaryota; kingdom Metazoa; phylum Chordata; class Chondrichthyes; order Rajiformes; family Rajidae; genus Leucoraja; species Leucoraja erinaceus. The sequence goes on from NC_073380.1 coordinate 58,082,460, forward strand.
TCCTCAAGCCACCTAGAAAATGTATCGGAACTCAGCAGTGGCTGAATGAAACTGTGAAGCAGAATTTGTTTCAACACTGAGATTTACAAATGCACCATAGAAAGCATACAGAGTGAGGCCCAGCGCAAATTGTAGGAACAGCACCTCATCTACTTGAGTAGTTTACAACCCAGCGGTATGAACATTGACTTCTCTAACTTCAGATAGCCCTTGCTTTCTCTCTCCATCCCCTCCCCCTTCCCAGTTTTCCCGCAAGATTTACAGTCTCCAACTACATTCTATCTCTGTCCCGCCCCCTCTCCTGACATCAGTCTGAAGAAGGGTCTTGACCCGAAACGTCACCCATTCCTTATTTCAGGAGATGCTGCCTGACCCGCTGAGTTACTCCAGCATTTTGTCCTCCTTCGATTTAAACCAGCATCTGCAGTTCTTTCCTACATAGAAAGCATACTGTCAGGTTACATTGGAGATAGATACTAAATGCTGCAATAACCCAGCAGGTCGGGAGTTATGAACTAGTCAGATGACTGGGGGGGGGGGGGGGGGGGGGGGGGGGGGGGGGGGGGGGGGAATAGAGGGCAGTAGGAGTGCAGAAGTTACTTGAATTTGTGATAAATAAAAGTGGCAGATAGAATATATCGTAGCGAAGTGTGGAGTCATGCATTTTGGTAGTAGGAATAAAGGTGAAGGCTATTTTCTAAACGGGGAGTGAATTCCTAAATCAGAGGTGCAAAGGGACCGGGGATTGTTGTTGAAGAATTCCTGAAACATTAATTTGCAAGTCGAATCGGTAGTAAAGACAGCAAATACAATGCTAGCATTTATTTCGGGAGAACTAGAATATAAAAACAGGAATATAATCCTGAGGATTCATAAGGCAATGGTCAGACCACATTTGGAATATTGTGAGCAGTTTTAGACAATAGACAATAGACAATAGGTGCAGGAGTAGGCCATTCGGCCTTTCAAGCCAGCACCGCCATTCAATGTGATCATGGTTGATCATCCCCAATCAGTACCCCATTCCTGCCTTCTACCCATATCCCCGACTCCGCTATTTTTAAGAGCCCTATCTATCTCTCTCTTGAAAGCATCCAGTGAACCTGCCTCCACCGCCCTCTGAGGCAGAGAATTCCACAGTCTCACCACTCACTGTGAGAAAAATTGTTTTTTTCCTCGTCTCCGTTCTAAATGGCTTACTCCTTATCCTTAAACTGTGGCCCCTGGTCTGGACTCCCCCAACATCGGGAACATGTTTCCTGACTCTAGCCTGTCCAAATCCTTAACAATCTTATATGTTTCAATGAGATCTCCTCTCATCCTTCTAAACTCCAGAGTGTACAAGCCCAGCTGCTCCATTCTCTCAGCATATGACGGTGCCGCCATCCCGGGAATTAACCTTGTAAACCTACGATGCACTCCCTCAATAGCAAGAATGTCCTTCCTCAAATTAGGGGACCAAAACTGCACACAATACTCCAGGTGTGGTCTCACTAGGGCTCTGTACAACTGTAGAAGGACCTCTTTGCTCCTATATTTGATTATTCTTGTTATAAAGGCCAACATGCCATTCACTTTCTTCACTGCCTGGTGTACCTGCATGCTTACTTTCATAGACTGATTTACAAGGACCCCCAGATCCCATTGTACTTCCCCTTTTCCCAACTTGACGCCATTTAGATAGTAATCTGCCTTCCTGTTTTTGCTACCAAAGTGGATAACCTCACATTTATTTGCATTAAACTTCATCTGCCATGCATCTGCCCACTCCCCCAGCCAGTCCAAGTCACCCTGCATTCTCATAGCATCCTCCTCACAGTTCACACTGCCACCCAGCTTTGTGTCATCTGCAAATTTTCTAATGTTATTTTGAATCCCTTCATCCAAATCATTAATGTATATTGTAAATAGCTGCGGTCCCAGCACCGAGCCTTGCATTACCCCACTAGTCACTGCCTGCCATTCCGAAAGGGACCCGTTAATCCCTACTCTTTGTTTCCTGTCTGCCAACAACTTCTTTGGACCCCATATCTAAGGAAACATGTGCTAGCATTGGAGAGTGTCCAGAGGAGGCTTTGAGAATGATCACAGGAATGATTGGGTTAACATATGATGAGCGTTTGATGGCACTGGGCCTGTACACGCTGGAGTTTAGAAGGATGAGGAGGAACCTCATTGAAACTTACGGAATAGTGAAAGGTCTGGATAGAGTGGATATGGAGAGGATGCTTCCACTAGTGGAGAGTCTAGGACAAGAGGCCATAGCCTTTGAATGAAAAGACGTACCTTTAGGAAGGAAATGAGGTGGAATTTCTTTAGTCAGAGGGTGGGAAATCTATGGAATCCATCGCCAAGTCAAGTGGAAGCCAAGTCAATGGATATTTTAAGGCGGAGATTGATAAGTTCTTGATTGGTAAGTGTGTCAGAGGTTATGGGATAAGGAAGGAGATTGGGGTTGAGAGGGAAAAATAGATCAGCCATGATTAAATGGTGGAGTCAGGAGCTGCAACGATGCAGAGGCTCTACTAGCCCCGATGCGGGGTTCTATCACCGGCGCGGGGGAGCTGACATCCGCCCGATGCAGGAACTGATCGCCCCGATGCGATGGGCCCAAACGCCGCCAGCTACGGGAGTCAAGATTGCCCCGTCAACGGAGAGCATAGAAGGGAAGAGATCTGAAATGTTTTGCCTTCCATCACAGTGAGGAATGTGGAGGAGTCACTGTGGTGGATGCTTATGTTAAAATGTATATTGTGTGTTCCGTTGCTTTTTATTTGTATGACTGACTTGGCAAATGAAACTCCTCGTATGTTGCAAAATTAATAAAAGTATTAATATGAATTGTGAATTGTGTGAATGGGCCGAATGTTCTGCTCCTATAACCTATGAAATGAGGGAAATCAACATTCATACTGCTGGGCTGTAAGCTGCCCAAGCAAAATATGTGCTGCTGTTCCTCCAATTTGCGTTTGGCCTCACTTCGATAGTAGATGAGGTCCAGGACAGAAAGGTCAGTGTGGGAACAGGAAGGGGAGATCACAGCTTGGTTTGGGAACAGCTCTGAAAAGACCGACAGAAATTGCAGAGTTGTAGTTGTAGCCCAGTCCATTGTACAGACCAGACTCCCCACCATTGATTCCATTTACACATCACACTGTCTTGGATAAGCATCCAACGTAATCAAAGACTTGTCCCACCCCAACATTCCTTCCTCTCCCTGTTCCTGTCAGGCAAAAGTTATAAAGGTAGAAAGCATGCACCACCAGACTCAGGAACAGTTTCTTTCCCTCTATTATCAGGCTTCTAGACAGTCCTTCCATAAGCTGGGAACTTGTCCGATTCACCTCTACCCCATTGCGCACATTGGATTTGGTCTATGGAAATAATGTGCTACAATGCTTTAAGGTGCTTCATAGGTTTATGGTGAAGGGGGAGAGGTTTAATAGAAATCTGAGCAGTAACTTTTTCCCACAAAGGGTGGTGGATGTAATGAATGAGCTGCCTGAGGAGGTAGTTGAGGCAGGGACAATTGCAACATTTAAGAAGCAATTCGACGTACATGGATAGGACAGGTTTAGAGGGATATCGGCCAAACACAGGCAGGTTGGACATATTGGTCAGTGTGGGCAAGTTGGGTCGAAGTGCCTGTTTCCACGCTGTATGATTCTATGGCTCTATGATGCTAATGCTGAGAACAATATTCTGCACTTTGTATCTCCCCCTTTGCCCTATCTATTGTACTTGATTTTCACAAAAATAGTAATTTATGTATAGCATTATCCAATGTGATTGCAGTGCATGCTAAACAAACTGCACCTCTGTAAAATGCCCAAAGATGTAAGTAAGTGGTAGAATCTGGGAGAGTGTGGGAAGAATTAAAAATAAGGATTAATGTGGGATTTGTTTAGGGCATCAAATTGGGTTTCATCCCATCAACACATTCTGCCTTTCCTGTAAAAGGGCTTACATGACTTATCAAGCACCTGAGAACTCAAAGAACTGGGTGGAATCAAGTCCACCACAATCCTAAAATGCCGCCAGTGAGTTAAAAGAGTAATTGGTTTGTTGAAGGAAGCAGTGACCCGCGGTCAATTGGGGCCAATTACAAAGGAGGAAAAATGCACTAAATTAGTCAATTGATTGGCCTTTCTTTGCCATGGATCAATAGGTTTTATATGTTGAAGTGTGGCTTATTTCCGATCAATCCCGCTTAGTTGCCCCGTTACATCATGTACAGACAGTTCTGGTCAGTCCATTGCCAGACAGATGGGGAGGCTTTTGAGAGGGTGCAGAAGAGGTTCACCCAGGATGCTGCCTGGATTAGAGAATGTTAATCGTAAGGCAATGTTCTTGTCAGGCAAATGTTATAGAAGATAGCAAGTACACAGCACCAGACTGAGGAAAAGCTCTGCACTCAACACCATTGTGCCAGAGCTACTACACTCCAGACCCTCCAAGTTGACTGTGCCTGAACACTTCTGTCAGTGGAGCACCAGCTTCCTGACAGGCAGGAAGCAGCATGTGAGGCTGGGAAAGCACATCTCGGACCCGCAAACCCTCAGCATAGGAACACCGAAAGGCTGCGTACTCTCTCCTCTCCTGTACACCAATGACTACACCTCTGTCAAGCTTCTCAAGTTTGCGGTTGACACAACCCTGATTGGACTGATCCAGGATGGGGTGGAATCTGCCTACAGACAGGAAGTGACACAGCTGGCGTCCTGGTGCCTTTGTAACAACCTGGAGCTCAATGCTCTTAAGACAGTGGAATTGATTGTAGACTTTAGAAGAGCTCCCCCTTCCCTCCCCTCACTCACCATCAACAACACCACAGTCACATCTGAGGAGTCTTTTAAGTTCCTGGGAACCATCATCTCCAAGGACCTGAAATGGGGGGCCACCATCAAGTACACGGTCAAAAAGGCCCAACAGAGGATGTACTTCCTGCAGCAGCTGAGGAAGCACAATCTGCCACAGGCAATGATGGTCCAATTCTATACTGCCATCGTAAAGTCTATCCTCACCTTCTCCATCATGGTCTGGTTTGGCTCAGACACCAAGCACGACATCTGGTGGCTCCAGTGAATCATCCAATCAACTGAGAAGGCTGTTGGCTGCAACCTTCCCCCCATTGACGAACTGTACACTGCAAGGGCCAGGAAACAAGTGGGTAAGATCATCTCTGACCCCTCTCACCCTGGCCACAAACTCTTTGAAGCACTTCCCTCTGGAAGGCAACTCCGGACTGTCAAAGCCGCCACAGTCAGACCTAAAAACAGCTTTTTTCCATTATAGCTCTACTCAATAACCAAAAGTTTGTAGCCTCATTTTGTTCTGGTATTTTATTTCACTCACATGTTTGATCAATAATGTTTTATTATTAATGTTTAATGTGTCATTCTTAATTGTACTGTACGTCATGTTGTTACTTGCGAGCGGAGCACCAAGGCAATTCCTTGTATGTGAACATACTTGGCCAATAAACGTATTAATTAATTAATTAATTGATTGATTGATTCATTCATATTGAACAAACCTAGATTGCTTTCTCTGGGGTGTCCGTTGAAGGAAGACTTGTTGGTAGATTACAAAATTATGAGGTGACAGACATAGGGTGGACAGTCAGAGCCAATTTTCCGAGGATGGAAATGCAAAGACTAAATGGAATAGCTTTAAGATTGAGTTTTATTTTGTTTATTGCCACGTGTACTGAGGTACAGTAAAAAGCTTTTGTTGCATGCTATCCATTTAGCGGAAACACCAAAAATGATTACGATCAAGCCTTTCACAGGCTGAAGGGAATTACGTGAATAACGTTTAGTGCAAGATAAAGCCAGTAAAGTCCGATCAAAGATAGTCCGAGGGTCTCCAATAGACAATAGACAGTTAGTGCAGGAGTAGGTCAATTCGGCCCTTCCAGCCAGCACCGCCATTCGCAGTGATCATGGATGATCATCCACAATCAGTACTCCGTTCCTACCTTCTCCCCATACCTTGACTCCGCTATCTTTAAGAGCTCTATCTAACTGTCTCTTGAAAGAATCTAGAGAATTACCAATGAGGTAGATAGTAGTTTAGGACTGCTCTCTAGTTGTGGAAGGATGGTTCAGTTGCCCGATAACAGCAGGGAAGAAACTGTCCCTGAATCTGTAATGGAGTCAACGGAAGGGGGGTTGGTTTGCCTGATGGTCTGGGCTGCATGCACAATTCTCTACAATTTTTCGTGGTCTTGGATGGAGCTGTTCCCAAACCATGGTGTGTTCTTGCCTGTCCAACCTCTCTCTATAGCTCAGTCCCTCAAGACCTTGCACCATTTGATTCTAACACCAGTTATTTGGAACACTTGCACCTATGTTGTTAATTCAACATCATTCTTTGTAACTGCAAAGTTTCCTCTTGGACGATAAACCTACAATGGTGTTTCAGGAGATGAAAGGTGAATGCACAGTAGACTTGTCAAAGTGATCCTGACATTTCCTCTTCTACGTCCATGAGCTCCTGAGTGCCGCCAATGGGTGATAATTATTCCTGATTTGTTATTTCACACAAACGGATTTGACCTACTCAATCATTTATTTTTAAAACACCGTCACATCTCTGATGTACGTGTGGAATTTTAGCGTGCGAGACTCGTGTTACCGAATGGAGAGAGCAAGAAGCCACCTGATATCTCGCTCAGACAGTGAGGCGTAAGAGGAAATTCGGTGGAGGCATCAACCATGAGGTCCATGGAATGAGGAACGCCTGCGGCGGACCGATGGCAGAGGACCCACCGGTAGGCCCGGCTCGTCCACTGCCGACTCTGCATCGGCTACGAGCCGGCAGAGTAGGCGGGAACTGTGCCACCAAGAGGGAGTTGGGACTGGGAGCGAGGAGGGACCAAGAGCGAAGAGAAACAGGGGTTGAGGAGGAGAAACCAGGAGTGAGGAGTGACTGGCGAGAGCAATGAGTCACCTGGCAGGGGGGGGCGTCGAAAACAAAGGGGGACCCGGTGGGGGGGCGCCAAGGAGAACGGAACTAAGGGGTCCCAGCGGAGGGGTGAGGGGTGCCAAGACGGAAGGGTAACCAGCGAGGGGGGGGGGGGGGGAGTTAGCTTGTTGTCACATGCGGCGGCAAGCAGCAGACAGGACTGTTCGGTACTTTCGGGACTTTGACGGCGTCAAAACTTGGTCATAATTGTGTAATGCCTAGTGTACAGTATAAGACAAAGTAAAACATTCCACTGTGCCTAAGTACATGTGACAATAGAGTATAATTTTTTCATTCATTCATTCATACAATCATCGTGGATTCAGTCAGAGAAAACTATGACAAATTATCTCCAGTGAATTACTGGCTAGACTATGAGACTATCGCGTCTACTCCACCATTCCTTCATGGCTGATCTACCTTATCCTCTCAACCCCAATCTCCTGCCTTCTCCCCATAACCCCTGACACCCTTACTAATCAACAACCTGTCAATCGCAGCCTTAAAAATATCAACTGACATAGATACATAGACAATAGGTGCAGGAGGAGATTATGAGGCCCTTCGAACCAGCACCGCCATTCCATATGATCATGGCTGATCATCCACAATCAGTACCCCATTCCTGCCTTCTCCCCATGTCCCTTGATTCTGCTAGCCCTAAGAGCTATAATTAAACTCTTTTGAATGCATCCAGTGAATTAGCCTCCACTGCCTTCTGAGGGAGGGAATTCCACAGATTCATAACTCTCTGTGTGAAAAAGCTTTTCCTCATCTCAGTTCTAAATGCCCTACCCCTTAATCGTAAACTGTGGCCCTGGTTCTGGACTCCCCCAACATCGGGAACATCTTTCCTGCATCTAGCATGTCCAATCCCTTAATAATATTATGTTTCCATAAAATCCCCTCTCACCCTTCTAAATTCCAGTGAATACAAGTCCAGTTCCTCCATTATTTCATCTTATGACAGTCCCACCATCCCAGGAATTAAACTTGTGAATCTACATTGCACTCCCTCAATAACAAGAATGTCCTTCCTCAATTTAGGACGGCCTCCACAGCCGTCTGTGGCAATGAATTCCCCAGATTCACCACTCTCATTCCTACTCATCTCCCTTCTAAAAATACGTCCTTGTCATCTGAGGCTATGGCCTCTGGTTCAAGACTCTCCCACTAGTGGAAACATCCTCTCCACATCCACACTATCCAGCCCTTTCACTATTTAGTAAGTCTCAATGAGGTCCCACCTCATCCTTCTAAACTCCAGCAAGTACAGGCCCAGTGCCATCAAATGCTCATCATATGTTAACCCAATCATTCCTACGATCATTCTCAAAGCCTCCTCTGGACTCCTTGACCCGAAACATCACCTATTCCTTTTCACCAGACCTGACTTGCTGAGTCAGCATCTTCTGTTCCTCCCTACTCAGCATTACATGTACATTATAGTCCTCTCAAAATAAATCCTATTTGCTGTTGGAGGATCGCCGATTCCAGGATTCATTCAGGCAGTTCTGCTCGAAGTGGAGAGAAAGGCAGGGGCGTTTCCTTTCCCTAAGGCAGTGGTGGGACGTGGGGAAGGCCTAAGTCCATCTGTTTGGCCAGGACTACGCGAGGGTGTCGACCAAGGGGCGGGACTCCGAGATCGGACGGCTTGAGAGAGAGTTGTTCGACTCGGAGGCACGTCTGGATCAGACTGGTGGGGCTTCGTGTGAGTGGGAGGAATACCAGGAGAAGAAGGGAGCACTGAGGGACTTGCAGCTTAGGAGGTCCCGGGGTGCGTATGTGAGGTCGCGAGTCCAGATGTTGCACGATCTGGACCGCGCCTCCCCCTTTTTCTTTTCTCTGGAGAAGGGGCGAGGAGCCCGCAGGCAGCTTGTTGAGTTGCTTGCGGATGATGGCTCCTCTGTCACAGATCCAGAGAGCATTGGTGCCTCGGTTCGGTCTTTCTACAAGACTCTGTTCTCGGCAGGCACATCGAGTGGGGAGGCGCAAGAGGTCCTGTGGGAGGGCTTACCCGCTGTGTGCAATGATGTGGCTGAACACCTGGATGATCCCCTAACTCTGGAGGAGTTGACTGGTGCCCTGCACCAGCTCAGGGGGGGCAAGTCTCCAGGGCTGGATGGGCTGACTGTGGAATACCTTAGAGCCTTCTGGGATGTCCTGGGGGGTGACTATATGAAGGTCCTGGGGGAGAGCCTGGTGACTGGGGAGATGCCCTTCTCGTGGCGCAGGGCAGTTGTTGCCCTGCTGCCCAAGAAGGGCGATCTCCGCCTTTTGAAGAACTGGTGCCCGGTCTCTCTCCTCAGCACAGACTATAAAGTTTTTGCACGGGCATTAGCGAATCGCCTGGGCCCCGTGCTGTCCCACGTGATCCACCCTGACCAGTTGTACACAGTCCCGGGCCGGTCCATCCAAGACAATATCCATCTGGTCCGGGACCTGATCCATCTGACCCAGGGGACTGGTCAGTCAGTCGCCTTTCTCTCCCTCGACCAAGAGAAGGCGTTCGACAGGGTGGAGCACGACTACCTCTGGGGACTCTGCAGGCGTTCGGATTTGGACCGCACTTTGTGGCCTGGGTCCGACTTTTAAACACTGCTGCAGAATGCCTTGTTAAGGTCAACGGCTCTTTGTTGGCCCCCATTCCCTTTGAGAGGGGCGTTCGTCAGGGATGTCCCATGTCTGGCCAGCTGTATTCCATCTGTGTCAAGCCTTTCCTGTGCCTTCTCTGGAGGCGGTTGACAGGCCTGGCTTTACCGGGGCCGGGGATGGAGGTGGTCCTCTCAGCCTACGCCGATGATGTCATCCTGATGTTCACCGACCCTGTTGACCTGCGGAGGATGCGTGATTGCCAGCAGGTTTTCTCGGCTGCTTCCTCCACCAAGATCAACTGGGGGAAGTGTTCTGGTCTCTTGGTGGATGGATGGCAGGTGGACTCCCTGCCGGAGGAGATGGCAGGTTTTGCGTGGAATACCACGCACCTCCTCTATCTGGGGACCGGGGCAGGGCTGTAGTTATAAACCAGCTGGTGGCCTCTCTGCTGTGGTACCGGATGGCCACTATGGTCCCGTCCTCTTATTTTATAACCATGTTACAGAGGAGATTGGTCAACTTCTTCTGGGGTGAGAGGAACCACTGGGTCTCTGCTGGGGTTCTGAGTCTCCCATTGGAGGAGGGCAGTCAGGCGCTGGTCTGTATTCATACCCAGGTGGCGGCTCTCCGACTCAGGACCCTGCAGAGGTACGTCTACTCGGACTACCCTCCTAAATGGCACGTGCTGGCGACGTACTTTTTCCGCCAGGGGCGCTGCCTTCAGGAGGGCTCACGGCTCCCGGTAGCGGGCATGAGTCGACGGGCTAGGCGGGATAGGCGGGAGTTGCCTGGCTTTTACCGTGACCTCCAGAAAGCCAGGAATTTGGTCACCTTCAGCCAGGACCCTGCTACTCAGGGGGAGGGGGGTGTCGTGGCTGTGATGGTGGGTGTCTAGGAGAGGCGTGGGCATGGAGCGATTCCGGACGAGCTTACCCCCGCTCAGTCGGAATTGTTCATAGGGCCCACGGCCCGGGTCCCTCCCCGAGAGCCGGCCCCATGCAACATGAGCCGCCTTTCCGAGATGCCCAGCGTGCCGTTCTGTGACGCGGAGAGGCGCGTACTGTACAGGCTGCTCTTGCACACTCTCCACTTCCTCGCCCTCGTCTTCCGTCCAGACACACCCTGGCGGTCCGTGTTACCACCTGACGAGGGGAGTGGTCCCCAGTGGAGGTCTCTCTACAAGGGAGTCCTCCCCCTTTACATCGGGGTCCTGGGGTGGACAGTGTTGCACAAAGCAGTGGCCTGTAATAGGTACTTGAGCTGGTTCACGGACTCTTCCCCTGCTTGTCATTTCTGTGGTGAGGAAGAGACCGTGTTCCATGTGTAGATAGAGTGTGAGAGGTTGCAGCCACTGTTCGAGTATCTGAAGGGGCTGCTCCTCAAGTTTTGGCTACATTTTAGTCCAACGTTATTAATTTATGGGCACCCGGTACAGATGGGGGAGGGTGGGGAGGGAGGAGGGGGTCTCCCTGTTGGTCTGCTACTGGGCCTGGCCAAGATGGCCATTCGCGGGTCCAGGCAGCGGGCAGTCGATGGCCGCACAGCGGTCGGCTGCCTACAGCTTTTCTGGGGTTACGTCCGAGCTCGCGTGTCCCTAGAGAGGGAACACGCGGTGTCCATGGGGACTGTGGAGGCCTTCTGTGAATGCTGGTCACCACAGGAGGTTGAATATATTATAGATAAAAATGTTAATATTTTAATTTGATAATTTTGTTTAAGTGTTTTTAAATTGTTTGAGCTTTCTACCTTCCCTTGTGAATTGTACATTTGTTTGAAAATCTAATAAAAAACATTTACGGGGAAAAAAAAAAGAAAAAAAAAAGAAGAAAAAAAAAGAGCGGGGACAAGAAAATTGAAGATAGACACAAAATGCTGGCGTAACTCAGCGGGACTGGCAGCATCTCTGGAGAGAAGCAATGGGTGACGTTTCGGGTCAAGACTGAAGAAGAGTCTTGACACGAAACGTCACCAATTGCTTCTCTCCAGAGATGCTGCATGTCCCGCTGAGTTACCCCAGCTTTTTGTCCATCTTCAAATGACGTCACGCGCTCCAGACGGCTGTGCGTACGCATGTAATCGCGCGCGACCTTCGCGGGACCGTTGCTGCTCAACGCGACCAGAAGGTCGCGAAAATTGCGTGCCAAGGACATGTAAGTGGAACAGGTCCTTAATTTCGCACCCCTTGCACAATAAACTAGACTAAACTAAATAATCAAACACATTATAAAGAATGTGCACATACTCCGTACACCGCTCGCTTTCTGTTTCCCTACTTTAGTCTCTGTGGAACAAATATGAATCCAATTCTAACTCTTCGCCATATCACCTGATACAGTGCTTGACCTCGAGTTTTTTAGACACCTTTAGAGACTTTAGAAATATAGCATGGGAACAGGCCCTCCAGCCGACCAGTGATCACCCTGTATACGAGCACTATCCTACACACTAGGGACAATTTCCAATTTTTTACCAAAGCCAATTAACCTACAAACCTGAACGTTTTTGGAACGTGGGAGACTACCAGAGCATCCAGAGAAAACCCACATATGTCACGGGAGAACGTATCAACTCTGTACAGACAGGACCTGTAGTCAGGATTGAACCCGGGTCTCTGGCACTGGAAGGCAGCAACTCTACCGCTGCGCCACTGTGGTCCCCCAGCCGCAGCACGTGCCCAGCCCTGCTTCACATCCCAGCCTTTAGAGCCAACCCTTATCCAACCATTATACCTGAGGGAAAAGAAGCTAGAGGTGAATGTATTGCAAATAAAGGGGGTCAACTCAAGTAAACTTACTGCCTCTTCTCTGCCCAGTTGGTACTTTACCCCATGCAACATTCAGCCCAGGTTCAAGAGTGGCTCTGCTTGGTGCTGGCACCTACCTCTGCAACCGAGTGCAAGGAACCTCCACCACCTCCTCCGTTCACTCCAGCCTCCCCTGCATTCACTCAGTCCAGCCACGGGTTTGTCAATCTTGCCGCCGCTGCTCGCGGAATAGCAACATTTCCCGTCCCCGTCAAGAACTGTTGCCGAGAGAACATTTCAGATCGGAGTCCCAGGCTTCTACCTGCAACAACTTCTGGTTCAGTTTTTACAAACCAATCTATATTCGCTCCCTCAAAGGGTTGCCTCTCAGTTTACTGTCGTTGATCCAAGTCTTTTGAAGAGAGCTCAGAGACTAGAGAGAGAGAGAGAGAGAGAGAGAGAGAGAGAGAGAGGAGAGGAGAGAGAGAGAGAGAGAGAGAGAGAGAGAGAGAGAGAGAGAGAGAGAGAGAGAGAGAGAGAGAGGAGAGAGAGAGAGAGAGAGAGAGAGAGAGAGAGAGAGAGAGAGAGAGAGAGAGAGAGAGAGAGAGAGAGAGAGAGAGAGAGAGAGAGAGAGAGAGAGAGAGAGAGAGAGAGAGAGAGAGAGAGAGAGAGAGAGAGAGAGAGAGAGAGAGAGAGAGAGAGAGAGAGAGAGAGAGAGAGAAAGGGGGAGGATGTGGAAAAAAACAAAGCAATTAAGCGATACGTGAGAGTGGCAGTAACAAGAGCGGCACTGAAAAACAGCCAGCGCTGAATTATTAATAACCACCAGATTGAAATGTTCCTAGCCTCTGCTTGTCTAACCGTTTCCAAGGATGATTTTGAAGGGGCATTTCCTATTAGTTCTGGGCTCATTTTCACACGTAACTTGAATTTGCATAAGAACACATTTATCTGCTGGCGTGTCTCTAATTAATTCTGACAGTAACAGACTCGAAAAAAAAAAAATTGCAACAAGGGCCGAGTTTCAAAAAGGGACGCTTCATAATATATTTCCAAAGACAGCCCAATATGATCAAATTTTATTTAATCTACCTTGAACTCAAAATAAACAATTTGTCCTTTGTAGCAATCATAAAACATAATTGTATTTAAAAATATCTTCTAATTTTGTTGACTATCATTTTCGCAAACAGATTTCAGATACTAAATGAAGCCAATTAAGATCTACTGGAACAAACAAATGATGTATATTCCGCTTTGCTCATTTCTATAATTTAATATTCTTAATACAAAATTCTTCATTAAAAGGATATTACGTTTCAAGAACAATAAAGAATGAACTGGGCACATTGTTGGTGAGACCATACTTGGAGATATTGCATGCAGTTCTGTTCACCCAGTTACGTATAAGAAGGATGCCATAAAGTTGGAAAGGGTGCAGAAGAGATTCACCAGGATGTTGCCTGGACTTAGGGGCATGAGCTATAGGGAGAGTTTGAATAGGCTGGGACATTTTTCTTTGGAGCATCAGTGGTAGAGGGGTGACCTTACTGAGGATCATGAGAGGCACGGATACAGTCTTTTTCCTCGGGCAGCGGATTCTAAAACTAGAGGAGAGATATAAGAGGGATCTTAGGGGCAACTTTTTTACTCCATAGGTAGCCCATACCTGGAATGAGCTGCCAGAAACTATAGCGGCAGATGCAATTCTGGATTTTTTGCAACATTTGAACAGATTAATGAATAGAAACATAGAAACATAGAAACATAGAAATTAGGTGCAGGAGTAGGCCATTTGGCCCTTCGAGCCTGCACCGCCATTCAATATGATCATGGCTGATCATCCAACTCAGTATCCCGTACCTGCCTTCTCTCCATACCCCCTGATCCCCTTAGCCACAAGGGCCACATCTAACTCCCTCTTAAATATAGCCAATGAACCCGCCTCAACTACCCTCTGTGGCAGAGGGTTCCAGAGATTCATCACTCTCTGTGTGAATAAAGTTCTTCTCATCTCGGTTTTAAAGGATTTCCCCCTTATCCTTAAGCTGTGACCCCTTGTCCTGGACTTCCCCAACATCGGGAACAATCTTCCTGCATCTAGCCTGTCCAACCCCTTAAGAATTTTGTAACTTTCTATAAGATCCCCTCTCAATCTCCTAAATTCTACAGAGTATAAACCAAGTCTATCCAGTCTTTCTTCATAAGACAGTCCTGGCATCCCAGGAATCAGTCTGGTGAACCTTCTCTGCACTCCCTCTATGGCAATAATGTCCTTCCTCAGATTTGGATACCAAAACTGTACGCAATACTCCAGGTGTGGTCTCACCAAGACCCTGTACAACTGCAGTAGAACCTCCCTGCTCCTATACTCAAATCCTTTTGTAATGAAAGCTAACATACCATTCGCTTTCTTTACTGCCTGCTGCACCTGCATGCCTACCTTCAATGACTGGTGTACCATGATACCCAGGTCTCGCTGCATCTCCCCCTTTCCCAATCAGCCACCATTTAGATAATAGTCTGCTTTCCCGTTTTTGCCACCAAAATGGATAACCTCACATTTATCCATATTATACTGCATCTGCCAAACATTTGCCCACTCACCCAGCCTATCCAAGTCACCTTGCAGTCTCCTAGCATCCTCCTCACAGCTAACACTGCCCCCCAGCTTAGTGTCATCCGCAAACTTGGAGATATTGCCTTCAATTCCCTCATCCAGATCATTAATATATATTGTAAATAGCTGGGGTCCCAGCACTGAGCCTTGCGGTACCCCACTAGTCACTGCCTGCCATTGTGAAAAGGACCCGTTTACTCCTACTCTTTGCTTCCTATTTGCCAGCCAGTTCTCTATCCACATCAATACTGAAACCCCAATGCCGTGTGCTTTAAGTTTGTATACTAATCTCTTATGTGGGACCTTGTCAAAAGCCTTCTGGAAGTCCAGATACACCACATCCACTGGTTCTCCCCTAGCCACGCTACTAGTTACATCCTCGAAAAATTCTATAAGATTCGTCAGACATGATTTACCTTTCGTAAATCCATGCTGACTTTGTCCAATGATTTCACCACTTTCCAAATGTGCTGCTATCCCATCTTTAATAACTGACTCTAGCAGTTTCCCCACTACCGATGTTAGACTAACTGGTCTGTAATTCCCCGTTTTCTCTCTCCCTCCCTTCTTAAAAAGTGGGGTTACGTTTGCTACCCGCCAATCCTCTGGAACTACTGCAGAATCTAAAGAGTTTTGAAAGATTATTACTAATGCATCCACTATTTCTGGAGCTACTTCCTTAAGTACTCTGGGATGCATCCTATCTGGCCCTGGGGATAGGAAGGAAGAATAGGAATGATTCAGAGGGCTATGGGCCATGTGAATTGATAAGTTCATGTCATAGGAGCAGAATTAGGCTATTTGGCACATCTAGTCCAGTAGATTACTCAATAGACTACTTTAGTTTAGTTTATTGTCACGTGTAGTGAGGAACAATTTTGTTGCTTGCCAACCAATCAGGGAAAGACTGTACTTGATTACAATCGAGCCATTCACAGTATACAGATTCATGATAAAGGGAATAATATGACTAACATTTAGTCCAGTAAAGCGATTAAAGATAGCCCAAGGGTCTCCAATGAGGTAGATAATAACTCAGTAGTGCACTCTAGTTGGTGATAGGTCAGTTCAGTTTTCTTAACAGGGTGGAACAGGGAGTGGGCAGGGTGTGACCCATCTTTAATTATGCTGGTGGTCTTGCCTTGGCAGACTGAAGTGTAGATAGAGTCAATGAAAAGGAAGTTGTTTTGTGTGATGCATCTACAATTCTCTGCAATTTCTTGCGGTCATGGATGGTTATTCCCAAACCATACTCTGATGCATACCAATAAAATGCTTTCTTCGGCGAAGTTGGCGAGAGTTGTTCAGGACGTGCTGAACTTCCTAAGCCTTCCCTTGGAAGTGTTACCCACCCACTGGGAAAATAAATATTTTGAATAACCTTTAAGGTGACACGGTGGCACATGGGTAGAGTTGCTGCCTTGCAACGCCAGCAAACCGGGTTCGATCCTGACGATGGGTGCCGTCCGTATGGAGTTTATACGTTCTCCCCGTGACCTGCATGGGTTTTCTCTGGGTGCTGCAGTTTCCTCCCACACTCCAAAGACATACTAGTTTGTAGGTTAATTAGCTTTGGTAAAATTGTAAATTGCCCATACTGTGCAGGATGGTGCTAGTGTACAGAGATCATGGTCGGCGCGGACTTGGTGGGCTGAAGGGCCCGTTTCCACGCTGTATCTCCAAAACTAAACTAAACTAAACTAAGCAAAACTTGGTCTCCTTGATGGCGCAGAAAGATTCCAACTGAGGAGTCTCATCAAGAGAAATACGGAATTGAAAAAGAGTAATGCTTTCGTTTACAATTAGGTGTGAACGTGTTAAAGCTTAACTGAGAATTTAATTTTAAAGATGTGAAGCAGCTTGCTTACACTGACAGGAAGAGGAACGAGAGATTAATGCAAACAATGGGACAACAGCCAAGGCATCAATGAGAGTTAACATAAATAAGGTGCAGGCACAATGTTTGTGAAAATTGTTGCTGCAAAAGAGGACAGTAATTGATGAAATAGTGTTGAAACCATACAAAATTAATTAACCAAAAATAACCCCCACCTCGATACATTGTATGTTGGGAGCCAACATTTTTTCTGCTTCTATAATAAAACCCTGTCACAAAATCGAGTTGAACAATAGATTGTTCAATCATCCTAGAGATTGCCAGAACTTGGCAAAGATTTCCACAGGGAATAAATCTTTTCCTTGGCATTCAAAATGCTGAATCTACACTTTACTTCCTATTATTCTCCGAAGATCATCAACTGTTAACGACTGGTTTCTAAAATGTGACATTGCTTAAGTTTGTACTAAGACGAACAACAGCGATCCGATACAGTTATGTTTGGTTTAGTTTAGAGAAACAGCGTGGACACAGGCCCTTCGGCCCACCGAGTCCAATCTACGATCATCCTTGCAAAGTTTCAGATTTCAAGATCAAGGTCAGTTTATTGTCACATGTACCAGTTAAGGTACAGTGAGATGTGAGTTACCATACAACCATACTAAGTAAAAAGCAACAAGACCCACAACCACATAAAAGTCAACATAAACATCCACCACAGTGGATTCCACATTCTTCACTGTGATGGAAGTTAATCTTCTTCCTCCTTGTTCTCCCGCGGTCGGGGCAGTCAAACCATCCACAGTTGGGGCGATCAAAGTCCCCGCAGCCGGCGATCAAAGCCCCCGTCAGAGTGAACGAAACTCCCGCGTTGGGGCGGTTGAAATTCTGTCGGCGGCATGGAGCTCCCGAATCGGCCTCTTTTTACCAGAGGCCGCGGGATTCATGTTGTTAAAGTCCACATGCCCCGCGGTTGGAGCTTTGATCCCCGGCAAAATGATCGCAAGCTCCGCGATGTTAAAGTCCCGCAGACTCCCGCGGATTGGCGCGCCCATCAGTGTCAGGAAAGGCCGCCAACTCCATGATGTTAGGCCGCAGTGGGGACAGAGCTACAATATGGAAAAACATTGCATCTCCGTCGAGGTAAGAGTGAGAATAAAAGCGCAGGTGCAGTCCCGATTCTCTGACCTTCCCCACTGAGGGCATTGGACTTTATCTCTTGAACTTGATGGGTGGCATGGTTACACAGCAGTAGAGTTGCTGCCTTTCAGCGCCAGAGTCCCGGGTTCGATCCTGACTATGGGTGCTGCCTGTACAAAGTTTGTTCGTTCTCCCCATGACCTGCGTGGGTTTTCTCTGGGTGCTCTGGTTTCCTCCTATACTCCAAAGACCTACAGATTTGTAGGTTAATTGGCTTGGTAAAAATTGTAAATTGTCCTTAGCGTGTGTAGGAGAGTGTTAGTGTACAGGGATCGCTGGTCGGCGCAAGCTCGGAGGGTAGAAGGGCTTGTTTCCATGCTGTATCTCTAAACTAACCTACTGTAAATGAACTAAACTGTTATGTTACAAAAACATATTCTGCACTCGATATCTTTCTCTTTATAATTGTACATGGGTTTGGCTTGATTGTAAGCATATATCATATTGTCTGATTTAATTGGATAGAACACGAACATTTCACATTTCCTCAATCCAAGCAATAATGATAAACCTAACAATAGAACAAATTCACAAGGATGTTGCCTGGACAGGAGGGTTTGAGTTATACAGTGCATTCAGAAAGTATTCAGACCCCTTCACTTTTCCACATTTTGTTACGTTACAGCCTTAAGCCCCTGTCCCACTTATGTGTCCTTGACACGCTAATTACGCGACCTCATGGTCGCATTGAGGCGCGACGGTCCCGCGAAGGTCGCGCATGATTTCATGCGTTCGCAGTGCCGTCTGGAGCGCGTGATGTCATTTGAAGATGGACACGCAGGAATAAAATGCAGGAATAACTCAGCTGGACCAGCAGCATCCCTGGAGAGAAGGAATGGGTGACGTTCCATGTCGAGATTCTTCTTCAGCCTGAAAGAAGGGTCTTGACCCGAAACGTCACCCATTGCTTCTCTCCAGAGCTGCTGCCGGTCCCGCTGTGTTACTCCAGTATTTTGTGTCTATCTTAAATTTTCTTGGCCCTGCTCTTTTTTTTTTTTTCCCGTAAATGTTTTTTATTATATTTTCAAACAAATGTACAATTTACAAGGGAACGTAGAAAGCAAACAATTTAAAAAACAAAATTATCAAATTAAAATATTAACATTTTTATCTATAATATATTCAACCTCCTGTGCTGACCAGCGTTCACAGAAGGCCTCCACAGTCCCCATGGACACCGCGTGTTCCCTTTCTAAGGACACGCGAGCTCAGACGTAACCCCGGAAAAGGGGTAGGCAGCCGACTGCTGTGCGGCCATCGACTACCCGCTGCCTGGACCAGCGAATGGCCATCTTGGCCAGGCCCAGGAGCAGACCGACAGGGAGACCCCCTCCTCCCTCCCGACCCTCCCCCCTCTGTACCGGGTGCCCATAAATTAATAGCGTTGGACTAAAATGTAGCCAAAACTTGAGGAGCAGCCCTTTCAGATACTCGAACAGTGGCTGCAACCTCTCACACTCTATGTACACATGGAACACGGTCTCTTCCTCACCGCAGAAATGACAAGCAGGGGAAGAGTCCGTGAACCGGCTCAAATACCTATTACAGGCCACTGCTTTGTGCAACACTCTCCACCCCAGGACCCCGATGTAAAGGGGGAGGACTCCCTTGTAGAGAGACCTCCACTGGGGACCGCTCCCCTCATCAGGTGGTAACACGGACCGCCAGGGTGTGTCTGGACGGAAGACGAGGGCGAGGAAGTGGAGAGTGTGCAAGAGCAGCCTGTACAGTACGCGCCTCTCCGCGTCACAGAACGGCACGCTGGGCATCTCGGAAAGGCGGCTCATGTTGCATGGGGCCGGCTCTCGGGGAGGGACCCGGGCCGTGGGCCCTATGAACAATTCCGACTGAGCGGGGGTAAGCTCGGCCGGAATCGCTCCATGCACACGCCTCTCCTGAACACCCACCGTCACAGCCACGACACCCCCCTCCCCCTGAGGAGCAGGATCCTGGCTGAAGGTGACCAAATTCCTGGCCTTCAGGAGGTCACGGTAAAAGCCAGGCAACTCCCGCCTATCCCGCCTAGCCCGTCGACTCATGCCCGCTACCGGGAGCCGTGAGCCCTCCTGAAGGCAGCGCCCCCTGGCGGAAAAAGTACGCCGCCATCATCCGCAAGCAACTCAACAAGATGCCTGCGAGCTCCTCACCCCTTCTCCAGAGAAAAGAAAAAGGGGGAGGGGCGGTCCAGATCGTGCAACATCTGGACTCGCGACCTCACATACGCACCCCGGGACCTCCTAAGCTGCAAGTCCTTCAGTGCTCCCTTCTTCTCCTGGTATTCCTCCCACTCACACGAAGCCCCACCAGTCTGATCCAGACGTGCCTCCGAGTCGAGCAACTCTCTCTCAAGCCGTCTCAATCCACTCGCACCAGGCAATGGTCCGAGCATGGTGCCGGCTGCATGGTGGCCGCCGAAACACAGGAGACATAGGCCTTGGACACGTATAAATGATCAATACGAGAACCACCACCCTCAAACCTGTACGAGAAGGCTTTAGAGTCGGGATGGAAATTCCGCCAAGCATCTACCAGCTCAAAAGAGTCCACCATCTCCCTTAAAGTCTTTACTGCACCCGGGTCACGCTGAACGCCAGAGCGATCTCTTGCCTCGAGGGCACAATTAAAATCTCCCCCAAGGAAAACACACTCCCCACGGTCGATAGTATTCAACAATGTGGTCACTTCCCTTGTTAAGCGCATCTGCATTACGCCGATCTTGGGGGCGTACACATTAATGAAGTGTAAAGGCACGCCATCCAAGCGCACGGCCAGATACAGCAAACGGCCTGGTACAATGTCCTGCACTTTGAGGATCTCTGGCTGGAAAGACGAGGCCAACAGGAAGGCCACTCCACTCGAATTGGAGCCGAGATGACTCATGTAGACCCCCCCTTCCCACTGCAGGAGCCTCACTCACCCCTCCCTGTGAGGTGGGCATTCCAGCCACATCACACAGTCCCTCTCCTCTGTCACCATCTCACCCCCAGGATCAGTGACAGGGGCAGGTACCAGTGCCTCTGACTTCGGCAAGCTATCTGACAATTGGCCAGTCTCCTGCACGCTCCCACTGCCCTCTGTAACCGGATTGGGAACAGTGAAGTCGGACCAAGTCTCCGGGCCTTGCTGTAAGCGAGCCTGTCTGGAGTCCAACCGAAGGACATGATCCGGAACGATCTTGCCCTCCTCCTCACCCAGGGTACCCGCCCCTGCACCGTCACCCAGAGAGTCCCTGTCCCCCTCCACCAGGTGAATCACCTCACTGTGGCCCTCAGGGGCCGATGTTACTGGAGTCTCCCCTGCTCCCTCAACCAGTGGGGCATCACACCCTCAACTGCTCTTGGAACTGGCGCCTCTCATTGTAGCCCTCAACTTCTTCTGGAGCATGAATGACTGCATGGGCTCACCACCCCAGCGTTCACAGCCCAAATCCTCCCCTTCAGGCAGTTCCCCCTGGTCAGACCACGCGGGTGGAGCTAGCAGTTAACACTGTCGTTCTCTGGGGGACAGCCCCCAAGAGTA
This sequence comes from Leucoraja erinaceus, assembly GCF_028641065.1. Classification (NCBI taxonomy): domain Eukaryota; kingdom Metazoa; phylum Chordata; class Chondrichthyes; order Rajiformes; family Rajidae; genus Leucoraja; species Leucoraja erinaceus. The sequence goes on from NC_073380.1 coordinate 58,103,943, forward strand.
ATATATCGCCACTCTCAGGTACTACCCAGCCGCCTACAGAGGCATCCCTCCCCCTCAGGATCAGAGCACCAGCCTCTGACTGCGTGCAATTGGGTCTCTCCACCTCTGTAACAGGATTGGGAACAGTGAAGTCGGAAGGCTCCCCTTCATGTAAGCCCCTGGAGTCCGACCGACCTTCAGATCTTACCCCCTTCTCTGTATCGGACCCAGAGACCCGTCCCCCTGGTGAATCACTTCACTGTGGCCCTCAGGGGGCTCTTCCTCCCCAACCAACCAGTGGGGCGTCAACTGGGCTTGTGGTACGGTGAGCTCCATTGCAGAATTCCTCCCCCTCCGCACTACCATCTATCTCAGAGGCGAGCTGAAAATTATCTGCTGCCAGGACAGCCCCCTGGAGGTAATATATCTTCTAGGGGACCCGCCTGGAGATGTTTCTTCTTTTTCTTGACTTTCCTCCCCCGCTGTTGCTCCCAAATCTTCCCATCCACCCCACTCACTTCTCCGGCATCCACCGCCACAGGTACGGGGCATGGGGGTGGTGGGGGGATAGGGTTTGGGGGTAGGGGAGTAAAGCTTTCACGGGCCACCGTGGTAAAACCAGCAGCCCCAGATGGGCCAGTAGTGCTTTCCCGGGCCATCGTGGTGGAACTGGCAGCCCGGGTCCTGGGACAATTCCTGCGAAAATGCCCCACCTTTTTGCAAGCGTGACAACGCACTTGGCCAGCGTTCCAGAACACGCGATAGGAGAAATCATCCACCTCCACCTCAAAACTCCCCTCCGTGTCCGTCCCCTGTGCCAACTGTATATACACGCGACGCTTGAACATATATATAAGTTGCATCTCAGGATCGTCAAACCTGTACAACAGTTTGGTGAGCCCTGACCGCACCTCCCCCAGCTTCCTTACATGTGGGATCAGGAGCGCATCCGGAACAAAAGTGGGAACGTTGGACAGAATGACCGGCAAAACTGGACCCCCCCATTGGGTCCATCGCTGCGAAATTCCCACCTGCTGTTACCCCCCTTTCCAGAGCCAGAGCCACCGCCTGTTCAGGCTTTAGTAGAACAACAATCTTCCCACTGACCACCGCACCCGAGACTATGGCTTTCTTGCCAACAGTCTCACCCAGCGCATCTAGAAAGGCCTTGAAGGGCAGGTTGCTCTGCATGTACATTTTTATACCATATGTGCGCCCCATCAACTCGTGACCCTCTGTCTCCGAGACTGCCGACCGTGCGACAACTGCATAACTCTGAGGGGCCGCCATCTTTAGGGCGTGGCACAACACACAAAGTATCAATACTTTATATCCTAGCAGTCTTTCTGCTGTTGCTGCTCCTCCACTCTTTTGTAGCAGTTAAATAGTCCTGTGAAGGCTTTCTTGACAAGCAACAGAAGCAGTCTCCTCCTGATAAGATAGGAAATGTCCGTGCCAATCCTTCCCGTCGTTAAAAATGGAGCTTCCGGAGGCTTCTTCCCCAGGTCTCCGTCGCCTCCCCGGATTCAACGAAATCCAAGGCACTGTTGCCGTTCTTACCCAGCACACCTGGACCGGGCAAGTCGGTGTAGGAGGGAGCTTTCCGATGTTACTGACCACAAACACCGCTCCAGACTCAGCTCTGGCCTGTACAAGTGTAACTTGGCCTTCCGCCAACCACAGGTGCTCCTACGACTTTACAGATAGAGGGACAAATCCTCCCTAATTAGAGGAATCTTTGAAACAAAGAAAGTCTCTGCAGATCGACAAAGCTCTGAACTGCAAAGTCTGACTGCTTTTGTTTCTCCCCGCCAAACAAATCCTTCTGAAAAGTTTATCAAATCCTCCCCGCCAGCAGAAACGCTCCTCTCCTGGCCCCGCTCTGGGAGTAGAAGTGAGGGTGGGTCCAGACCGCAATGGCCGTGAGCCCCAGACCGAGCTCGGCGATCGTTTGCCTGTTTCTGCTGCTGTTGGAGGTGCGACGTTGCGTCGTGCCAGGGTCTTGGGCCTGTCCCAATTTGGCCGTCAATTACGCAACAGGCCATTGGCGCGCAAAGATTTTGTTTGCTTCAAAAATTTTGGAGCCTCGCACGATGTCGCGCACAACTAAATACCCCTCCGCGCTTCTCAGTGGGACCGGCCCCGCGCGGCCATACGATGCCCGTGCGCCGCAACGCGACGACGAGGTTGCGTAATTTGCATGCCAAGGACACGTAAGTGAGACAGGCCCTTTATTCTAAAATTGATTATATTCTGGGGTTTTTTTTATCATCGATCTACACACAATACCCCAGAATGAAGAAGCGAAAGCAGGTGTTTAGAAATTTTTGCAAAGTAATTAAAAAGAAAAAACTGAAATATCACATTTATATAAGTATTCAGACCCTTTACTATCTATCTATCTATTAATATATAAAACTCTCGTGCCATCCGACCGGCTGCTGTCCGGCTGCCTTTCTGCCTTTTGATTCGTTTCCATCGTGTGATGTCACAATGCCCAATGCTCGCAGATGTCCAATCACAATGCCCAATACTCGCAGATGTCCAATCGGAATGGATCCATTTACATGGTCGGCTGTCAACTGCCTTTCTTCCTTTGATTCCCTGCAACTCCAAAACCAGACGCAGAATCGCCGACATCTTTTCCATTTCGGTAGAGATTTCACTTTTCTTTCTAAGTATCCACTCCTCATTACATTTTGTTGTGTTTATGTACACATTTTTAATCAAATCCTTCTCCCCCCAGCCCGCCAATATTTCAAAAATAAACTGGCATCTCACCCATAGAAGCAGCACCAGCCCCAGCCCATGGTGAACGTTCCATCGTGTGATGTCACAATGCCTGATGCTCACAGATGTCCAATCGGAATGGATTCATTTACATATGCCTTTGCAGGAGCCCCAGCCCATGGTGAACGTTCCATTGTGTGATGCCACAATGCCCAATGTTCACATATGTCCAATCGGAATGGATTCATTTACATATGCATTTGCAGGAGCCTCAGCACCTGGTGAACGTTCCATCGTGTGATGTCACAATGTCCAATGCTCAAAGACATTCTTGCCATAGAGGGAGTACAGAGAAGGTTCACCAGACTAATTCCTGGGATGTCAGGACTTTCATATGAAGAAAGACTAGATAGACTCGGCTTGTACTCGCTAGAATTTAGAAGATTGAGGGCAGATCTTATAGAAACGTACAAAATTCTTAAGGGGTTGGACAGGCTAGATGCAGGAAGATTGTTCCAGATGTTGGGGAAGTCCAGAACAAGGGGTCACAGTTTAAAGATAAGGGGGAAATCCTTTAGGAGAGAGATGAGAAAAACATTTTTCACACAGAGCGTGGTGAATCTCTGGAATTCTCTGCCACAGAAGGTAGTTGAGGCCAGTTCATTGGCTATATTTAAGAGGGAGTTAGATGTGGCCCTTGTGACTAAAGGGATCAGGGGGTATGGAGAAAAGGCAGGTACAGGATACTGAGTTGGATGATCAGCCATGATCATATTGAATGGTGGTGCAGGCTCGAAGGGCCGAATGGCCTACTACTGCATTTAATTTCTATGTTTCCCTCTCCTCACCCCTCTCCCTCTCCCACCCATCCCTCTCTACCCCACCCCCTTCCCTCTCTCCACCCGCCCCCTTCCTCCTACCCCTCTGTTCCTCTTCCATCACGCCCCCTACCCCTCTCCTCCTCCCTCCCCACACTCTTCCACATCTCCCCCTTCCCCCTCCTCTCTCCCTCCCCACTCTTTCCCCTCTCTCCCCCCCCCCCCCCCCCCCTCCCTCCCTCCTCCCTCCCCTCCCCATCCCCCCCCTCCCCCACATCTCTCTCCCCATCCCCCTCTCTCACCACGCCCTACCCCGCTCTCCTTTCCCTCCCAAATCTGTCCCGTTTCCTCCTCCTCCTCTCCCCTCCCTCCCCTCTTCTCACCCCCCCCCCCCCTCCCCCCACCTGTGAGTTTGGGGGATGGTTAATTTGAGTGTGATGCCGCAACCCCCCCCCCCCCCCCCCCCCCCCCCCCCCCCCCCCCCCGCAAACGCTGTTGGGGAAACAGACCCAACGGGTCTGCACTTGGTCTAGTGAAACTTAAAATTGAGTTTAGGTTCATCCTGTTTCCATTGATTATCCTTGAGATGTTTCTACAACCGTGATTGCAGTCCAACAGTGGTAAATTAAATTGATTGGACATGATCTGGTAAGGCACATACCTGTCTAGATAAGGTCCCACAGTTAACAGTGCAGGTCAGAGCAAAAACCAAGCCATGAAGATGAAGGAATTATCCGTAGACCTCCGAGACTTGGTTTATACTCTCTAGAATTTAGGAGATTGAGAGGGAATCTTATAGAAACTTACAAAATTCTTAAGGGGTTGGACAGGCTAGATGCAGGAAGATTATTCCCGATGTTGGGGAAGTCCAGGACAAGAGGTCACAGCTTAAGGATAAGGGGGAAATCCTTTAAAACCGAGATGAGAAGAACTTTTTTCACACAGAGAGTGGTGAATCTCTGTAACTCTCTGCCACAGAGGGTAGTTGAGGCCATTTCATTGGCTATATTTAAGAGGGAATTAGATGTGGCCCTTGTGGCTAAGGGGATCAGGGGGTATGGAGAGAAGGCAGGTACGGGATACTGAGTTGGATGATCAGCCATGATCATAATGAATGGCGGTGCAGGCTCGAAGGGCCGAATGGCCTACTCCTGCACCTATTTTCTATGTTTCTATGTTTCTATGAGACAGGATTGTGCCGAGACACAGGTCGGGTAAAGGCACTGCTCTTCACCTGGCCAATACCATACCCACGGTGAAGCATGGTGTTGGCAGCATCCTGCTGTGGGGATGTTTTTCAGCGGCAGGAACTGGGAGACTAGTCAGGTTCGAGGGAAAGATGAACGGAGCAAAGTATAGAGAGATCCTTAATGAAAACCTGCTCCAGAGCATTCTGGACCTCAGACTGGGGCAGACATTCACCTTCCACCAGGACAACGGCCCAAAGCACACAGCCAAGAAAACGCAGGAGTGGCTTTGTGACAAGTCTGTGAATGTCATTGAGTGGCCCAGCCATACCCCAGACTTGAACCCGATCGATCATCTCTGGAGGGACCTGAAAATAGTTGTGCATCGACGCTCCCCATCCAACCTGACAGAGCTTGAGAGGATCTGCAGAGAAAAATGGGAGAAATTACCCAAATACAGGTGTGCCAAGCTTGTAGTGTCGTAACCAAGAAGACTTGAGGCTGTAATCCCTGCAAATGGTGGCTTAACAAAGTACTGAGTAAAGGCTTTGAATATTTATGTAAATGTGATATTTCAGTTATTTCTTTTTAATTACTGTCTAAACACCTGTTTTCGCTTTTTTATTATGGGGTATTGTGTGTAGATTGATGATAAAAAAAAAAAATGAATTTAATCCATTTTAGAATAAGGCTGTAACGTAAAAAAATGTGGAAAAGTGAAGGGTTCTGAATACTTTCTGAATGCACTGTAAGTAGAATCTGAGTCGAACAATAGGGCACGGGAACAAGCTCTTTAGCCCATGGCGATTGTGTTCAATTTGATGCCGAATTAAACTAATCCTTTCTGCCTGCAGGCTGCTTGTCCATGCACATATCTAAAAGCCTCTTAAATGATGCTATAATATCCGCTTCCACCACCAACCCTGGCCGCCACCTCCTGCCCCATTTACAGAAGATCCAGCAATTTCTATTGTATTGTACTTGTATCGGATCCAGGGTAAGGCGGGAGAATGACAGCCAGAGCAGTGTACTGTTCTGGATGTCAGATGTGGGAGATCATGGTGTCGGATGGCCCTCCAGACGTCCACATCTGGTCCAGGTGCAGCGAGATGGGGCTCCTAAGGGACCGTATTAGGATCCTGGAGCAGCAGCTCGATGACCTCTGTCTTGTCAGGGAGAGTGAGGAGGTCATAGAGGGCAGTTATAGGGAGGTGGTCACTCCAAAACCACGGCAGTGAGACATGTGGGTCACGCTAAGGAAGGGCAAGGGGCAGAGGCAGGAACGAGTGAGTACTCCAATGTCGGTACACCTTGCAAATAAGTACTCCTGTTTGAGTACGGATGGGGGTTACAGCCTACCCGGGGGTAGCGACAGCGGACGGGCCTCCAGCACAGAGACCAGCCCTGTTGCTCCGAAAGGTAGGGAAAAAAAGAAGAGGGCAATAGTAATTGGGGACTCTATTGTTAGGGGGTCGGATAGGCGATTCTGTGGACGCAGTCGGGAGACCAGGATGGTGGTCTGCCTCCCTGGTGCCAAGGTCTCGGACGTGTCTTAATGCATCCAAGATATCCTGAAATCAATCTCAGGATTACTGCCTGTGCCACGCGACAGTGAGAGTAGGAATGGAGCGAGGTGGAGGATATATGCGTGACTGAAAGACTGGTGCAGAGGGCAGTGGGTACGGATTCAAGTTTCTGGATCAATGGAACTTCTTTTGGGGAAGGTGGGACCTGTACAGAAAGGATGGGTTGCACTTGAACCCGAGGGGGACCAATATCCTGGCGGGGATATTTGCAAAGGCTACTGGGGAGACTTTAAACTAGAATGGTTGGGGCGAGGGACTCAAATAGAGAACGCTAGTAGACAGAATGGGAGGCAGGAAGCAGAAAAGGGAAGCACTCGGACACAAGAGGAGAAAGAAAAAAAATGAAATAAAAAGGAAATAAACAGAGAATAAGAGACGGGGGGTTTCTTAAATGTGCATATTTTAATGCTAGGAGCATTGTAAGAAAGGTGGATGACCTTAGAATCTGGATAGACACCTGGAAGTATGATGTTGTGGTGATCAGTGAAACATGGTTGCAGGAGGGCTGTGATTGGAAACTAAATATTCCAGGATTTTGTTGCTTCAGGTGTGATAGAATTGGAGGGGCAAGTGGAGGAGGTGTTGCATTGCTAGTCAGGGAAGATATTACAGCAGTGCTTTGGCAGAATAAATTGGAGGGCTCATCTAGGGAGGCTATTTGGGTGGAACTGAGAAGTGAGAAAGGTGTAGCAACACTTATAGGGGTGTATTATAGACCGCCAAATGGGGAACAAGAATTGGAAGAGCAAATATGTAAGGAGATAGCAGATATTAGTAGTAAGCACAAGGTAGTGATTGTGGGAGATTTCAACTTTCCACATATAGACTGGGAAACACATTCTGTAAAAGGGCTGGATGGTTTGGAGTTTGTAAAATGTGTGCAGGATAGTTTTTTGCAGCAATATATAGAGGTACCTACTAGAGGAGGGGCAGTGCTGGACCTCCTGTTAGGAAATGAGACGGGACAGGTGGCGGAGGTATGCGTTGGGGAGCACTTCGGGTCCAGTGATCACAATACCATTAGTTTCAATATAATTATGGAGAGGGTCAGAACTGGACCTAGGGTTGAGATTTTTGATTGGAGAAAGGCTGACTTTGATGAGATGCGAGATGATTTAAAAGGAGTGAACTGGGACATTTTGTTTTATGGGAAAGATGTAGAAGAGAAATGGAGGACATTTAAAGGGAACATTTTAAGAGTACAGAATCTTTATGTTCCTGTTCGGTTGAAAGGAAACAGTAAAAATTGGAAAGAGCCCTGGTTTTCAAGGGAAATTGGACATCTTGTTCGGAAAAAGAGGAAGATCTATAATAATTATAGGCAGCATGAAGTAAATGAGGTGCTTGAGGAGTATAAGGAATGTAAAAAGAATCTTAAGAAAGAAATTAGAAAAGCTAAAAGAAGATATGAGGTTGCTTTTGCAAGTATTGTGAAAGTAAATCCAAAGGGTTTCTACAGCTATATTAATAGCAAAAGGATAACGAGGGATAAAATTGGTCCATTGGAGAGACAGAGTGGACAGCTATCTGCAGAGCCAAAAGAGATGGGGGAGATATTGAACATTTTTTTTTCTTCGGTATTCACCAAGGAGAAGGATATTGAATTATGTGAGGTAAGGGAAACTAGTAGAGTAGCTATGGATACTATGAGGTTCAAAGTAAAAGAAGTACTGACACTTTTGAAAAATATAAAAGTGGATAAGTCTCCAGGTCCTGACAGGATATTCCCTAGGACATTGAGGGAAGTTAGTGTAGAAATAGCCGGGGCTATGACAGAAATATTTCAAATGTCATTAGAAACGGGAATAGTCCCCGAGGATTGGCGTACTGCGCATGTTGTTCCATTGTTTAAAAAGGGTTCTAAGAGTAAACCTAGCAATTATAGACCTGTTAGTTTGACTTCAGTGGTGGTCAAATTAATGGAAAAGATACTTAGAAATAATATATATAAGCATCTGGATAAACAGTCAACATGGATTTGTGCCTGGAAGGTCATGTTTGACTAATCTAGAATTTTTTGAAGAGGTTACTAGGGAAATTGACGAGGGTAAAGCAGTGGATGTTGTCTATATGGACTTTAGTAAGGCCTTTGACAAGGTTCCTCATGGAAGGTTGATTAAGAAGGGTATAAATGATGGAATAGCAAGATGGATTCAACAGTGGCTGAATGGGAGAAGCCAGAGGGTAATGGTGGATGGCTGTTTATCGGGTTGGAGACAGGTGACTAGTGGGGTGCCTCAGGGATCTGTGTTGGGTCCTTTGTTGTTTGTCATGTACATCAATGATCTGGATGAAGGTGTGGTAAATTGGATTAGTAAGTATGCAGATGATACCAAGATAGGGGGTGTTGTGGATAATGAAGAGGATTTCCAAAGTCTACAGAGTGATTTAGGCCATTTGGAAAAATGTGCTGAAAGATGGCAGATGGAGTTTAATGCTGATAAATGTGAGGTGCTACACCTTGGCAGGACAAATCAAAATAGGACGTACATGGTAAATGGTAGGGAATTGAAGAATACAGTTGAACAGAGGGATCTGGGAATAACTGTGCATAGTTCCTTGAAGGTGGAATCTCATATAGATAGGGTTGTAAAGAAAGCTTTTGGTATGCTAGCCTTTATAAATCAGAGCATTGAGTATAGAAGCTGGGATGTAATGTTAAAATTGTACAAGGCATTGGTGAGACCAAATCTGGAGTATGGTGTACAATTTTGGTCGCCCAATTATAGGAAGGATGTCAACAAAATAGAGAGAGTACAGAGGAGATTTACTAGAATGTTGCCTGGGTTTCAACAACTAAGTTACAGAGATAGGTTGAATAAGTTAGGTCTTTATTCTCTGGAGCGCAGAAGGTTAAGGGGGGACTTGATAGAGGTCTTTAAAATGATGAGAGGGATAGACAGAGTTGATGTGGACAAGCTTTTCCCTTTGAGAATAGGGACGATTCAAACAAGAGGACATGTCTTCAGAATTAAGGGACAGAAGTTTAGGGGTAACATGAGGGGGAACTTCTTTACTCAGAGAGTGGTAGCAGTGTGGAATGAGCTTCCAGTGGAAGTGGTGGAGGCAGGTTCGTTGGTATCATTTAAAAATAAATTGGATAGGCATATGGATGATAAGGGAATGGAGGGTTATGGTATGAATGCAGGCAGGTGGGACTAAGGGAAAAAAAAGTTGTTCGGCACGGACTTGTAGGGTCAAGATGGCATGTTTCCGTGCTGTAATTGTTATATGTTATATGTTATATATATTATATCCTATCGCACTCATTTTAACCTCATCAGCAACATCGTCCCTTACTGCACGGGTAAGAAAGCAAGTCACCCTATATCCCTTGGGAATGCCTGACAAGAAGAGGAACGGTGGGCAGTGTGGATTATCACATCTTACAGCAGCTGGCGTAAGATAAGGGAGTCACCAAGTAACCTCAGAGAAGCCAATCCACAATTATTAATGGTGGACTTGGACGGGATAATCTGAGTGCAAAGACATGGGTTAATTGAGGTCAGCCGCACGGTTTCCTGAAGCATATTTAATTCCTGATAAATGTAATGGAGTTCTTAGAGGGCTCTGTCTGCTGTATTGATGGCAGAAGAATAGTAAATGCAGTGATACCATAGTCTTATATGTCAATGGGTAAGTGGGTCTTGATTCTCCTCCCTCACGATGGATCCAACCACTGAGATGTCATTCTGTGCATTTTAGTTTTATTTCCCACACACCAACAACTACAAGGTAATCAGAGCAATATGTGGTGCATGTGGCCAGGGAACTTCAGGAAATGTCTGCAACTTACTGCATTTAGTTCTCAAGCCATAGGGCAATTGAGTCTACTCCGCCATTCAATCATGGCTGATCTATCTTTCCCTCTCAATCCCATTGTCCTGCCTTCTTCCCGTAACCTTTAACAGCCTTACGAATGAATAACCTGTCAATCTCCGCTTTCTCCCACACTGCAAAGATGTACATTTATAGGTTGTGTAGGAAGGAATTGCAGATGCTGGTTTAAACCGAAGACAGACAGAAAATGTGGAGTAGCGGGCCAGACTGCATCTCTGGAGAGAAGGAATGGGTGACATTTTGCTCTGACATTTCGGGTCGACACCCTTGAAGAAGGTTTTTGTGTTTATCCAGCTTTTTGTATCTATCTCAGATTTATAGGTTAATTGGCTTTGTAAATTGTAAATTATCTCTATTGTGTAGGATAGTGTTAGTGCATGGGGGTGATTGCTGGTCGGTGCGGATTTGGTGAAGGGCCTGTTTCTACGCTGTTTCTCTAAAGTCTCTAATGTCTAAGTTTGAAGAAGGGTTCCAACCCGAAAGGTCACCCTTTCATTTTCCTCCAGAGATGGTGCCTGGCCTGTTGAGTTACTCCAGCACTCGTGTCTAACGTTTTTCCTTCCATTATTTATTATGTAAAAATAATATGTGTGTTATGATTGTGTTTATAATTTGTTTGGTTGTTTGGTTGTTTGTTTTTGCACAAAAGTCCGCGAGCATTGCCACTTTCATTTCACTGCACATCTCGTATGTGTATGTGACAAATAAACTTGACTTGACTTGATAAACTTGACTTGACTATCTTCCCTCTAAAGTCTAATGTCACCTGCCTTATCAAGACTGTGCCGTGCACCTTTGGCAGTTTAGGCTATTTTACTCTTGTTGCAGAAATGACTCAAGTGTAATGAAAAGGAACTGCATCTGCTGGTTGATATCAAAGGTAGACACAAAATGCTGGAGTAACTCAGCGGGTCAGGCGGCATCTCTGGAGAAAACGCATAGATGACCTTTTGCTCTGAATAAGGGTCCCGAACCAAAATGTCACCAATCCATCTTCTCCAGAGATGCTGCCTGACCCGCTGAGTTACTCCAGCACTCTGTGTTCTAATGGAGAATGGGTATTGGTTTATTATTGCCGTGTGCACTGAGATGCAGTGAAAAGCTTTTGTTTCCGTGCTGTCCGAACAAATCAGATAATACTATGCAGGAATACAATCAGCCCATACACAAGTACCTTGTTCCTCCTACTCCAGTGATGCAGCATGACCCGTTCAGTTACTCCAGCACTTTGTGACTTTTTTTGTAAACCAGCATCAGCAGGTCCTTGTGCCTGCACAAGTACAAGAGGTAGAGTGAAGAGAAAGACTTCACCTATCCATGTTCCCCATTGATGCTGCCTGACCCACTGAGTTACTCATTCTGTGTCTATTTATGAATCAAGTGTGTCTTTGTTGCCCCTGCTCAAAAGTAGGATTCCTTTGCTAAGGAGGTCATTGTAGGTGTGTCCTTCACCATTTTACCAGTTCTCCTTCAACCTTACACTCTGAGGTCCTCTGGAGCAAACTTCAACAAATCATCTGCTTTCCTGATTGATTGCTACATCTACATGTTAACAGTCTCTCGTTTGTGCATTAGGACCCGCAGGTTCCTTTGAGTAATTTCAAGATACTTACAAGTTACATCCTGTTTGCTGTCTGATCATTAACCTGCATTTCTCTGCTCTCTGCACCAAGGTGGATAATGTCCCATTTGCCCTCGCTTTCTCCATCTGTCACCTTTGTACCCATGTACTTAATCAGCTGATGTCACTCGGAAGGAGAGAATTAGAATGTATGTTTGATCGCTTGATGAGCTACAAGCCTAGCGTTGAAGCAATAATGGAGTCGTCTGAAAATAGGTCCCCACCTGAAACATCGCCTATCCATGTTCTCCAGAGATGCTGTCTGACCCGCTGAGTTACACCTACACTTTGGAGCCTAATGTAACCTTGGTATTGGATTATTTTGACTCTAGACTTCAGAGATACAGAGAGACAGGTCCCTCAGCCCACCGAATCCACACTGACCAGTGATCCCTGTGCACTAACACTATCCTACACACAACAAGAGACAATTTATGATTTTCTCCCTGTGACCGCGTGGCACTGTGGTTTCATACATTCTACGAGCAGCTTAACACCATTCGGCCCATCAAGTCTACTCTGCCATTCAACCATGGCTGATCGATCTTTCCCGCTCAACCCCATTCTCCCGCCTTCTCACCATAACAACTGACACCCTTACGCTGCGCCACACATCTTCCTTAAGGGCCTGTCCCACTTGGGCCACCTAATCCACGAGTTCTGGCAAGTTTGCCCTCTACTCATACTCACAGCATGGTTGACACAAGGCCACAGGAGGTCTTCGTAATCCTCCTTCATGCTCTAGAGTGGTCTCCGTGTACTCGAGGCCTCAGCTAGGTCGCGGCGTTTTTTACAATATGTTAGAAACTGCCCGCGAGTAAAAAAAGGTCGTCATGGAGAAAATCAATACTTTTTTTACTCGTAGGTTCAGTCGTAGTAGGTCGTAGTAGGTCAGCATGTTAGTTGTAGGTAATTGAGGGTAGTCGAAGGTAGTCGAAGGTAGTCAAAAGTAGTCGTAGATAGTCTTCATCATAGTCGAGGGGAGGTCGAAGGGAGGTTGAAGGAGGTCGTCTTCACTCTCCACCATTCGGTGTCCAATTTTCCCGAAGCTCGTCGTAGCTAGTCGTAGCTAGTCGTAGCTAGTCGTAGCTAGTCGAAGCTGCTCTTCAACATAGTCGAAGAAGGTCGAAGGAGTTCTTCAACATGTCATTTTTTCAAACTCTTCCGTACATTAATAATATTATCAATTGTGTATTGATTCTGCTTCGAGTTTTTTTTTATAGAGAGTAAGAGAGAAAGAAAAAAAACAAAAGGCATGATAAAGAAGAATGGAATGATTTACTAATAATATAACATTGGAGATAGGTTTGTAAATTATAAAGTATAACTTTTCATCTAATCCTGAGTTCAAGCTTCAGTTAGGTTCCCGTGCTGAACCAATCTACCCCTTCAAATAATCAATAAATGGAGACCATATTCTGACAAAAAGTTCTTGTTTGTCCATTAAGACAAGTCTAATTCTTTCCAAGTGTAGGGTCCCCAACATTTCCATAATCCACATTTTAATTGTGGGGATTATAGGGCCTTTCCAAAATTTTAGTATTCATTTTTTCCCAGTTATTATACTATAGTCGAGAAAGTTTATTTGACTTGTTGTAAGTGTTAGACTTTGTTCTGATATTCCTAGTATTATTAGTTTTGAGTTGGGATCCAATTGGGTATTGACAACTTCAGAAATTATTCTAAAAATATCAATCCAGAAATTTTTGATTTTTATACAATTTACAAAAGTATGCGTTAAGAGCTTCTAGATGCTGACATTTATCACAAATAGGAGAGATATGTGGGAAGATTCTATTTAGTTTTGTTTTAGAGTAATGGAATCGGTGTAATACTTTAAATTGTTTTAAGGCATGTCTGGCATTTAACGAGCATTGATGTATATATTGCAGACTTTCGTCCCAAATATCTTTCGTTATAGGTTTGCCTAATTCATTTTTCCATGTGTGTCTATATAATTCCGCCGATGGGACCTCGCTTTCTAAGAGGGTGTTATAAATATGAATTATTAATTTTCCTGTATTAGCATGTTTATTCAAACATTCATCTAGGATTTCTGGTTCCCTAGTCCTATAATCTTGTGTATTAGTTTTAAAGTAATCTCTAAGTTGTACATATCTGAAAAAGTTATTTGAGTGTAGTCCGTAAATCTGTTGTAACTCCTGAAATGAAAGAAAAGTGCCTTTCCTATAAAGATGTCCCATCTTTTTAATTCCATAATTTTTCCATTGTGTAAAACCTTTATCCAATATGGAGGGTTTAAATAAAGGTTGTTTACAATGGGGGAACAGAGTGATATATTATCCAATTTTAAAGCCTTTTTTAATTGTTTCCAGATTCGTATACCACTATATATTATATGGTTTTCCCTATAGGTTTTTTTGTGCAGTTTTGTGGGAGCAAACATAATCAAACCAATTTCAAAAGGTAAGCAGTCTTCCTTTTCCATCCTTAACCAGTCTGGTTGCTGATCCGTTTCTTCCAACCAGAAATTCATATTTTTAATATGGACTGCCCAAAAGTAAAACAAAAAATTTGATAAGGCTAAACCTACATTTGTCTTTGATTTACATAGGTGTCTTTTGCTTATTCTATGATTCTTATAATCCCAAATAAAGCTTGTAACAATGAAATCGACTTTAAAAAAAAAAATTTGGGAGATGTATCGGAATTGATTGGAATAGGTACAATAATTGCGGTAAAAATATTATCTTTATAGCATTAATTCTACCAAACATTGAAATTGGAAGTGTTTTCCAATGGTTCTGACTGTCTACCCTATATAAGCCTCTCATAATTTTAAATACTTTTATCAAGGCTCCTCAACCTCCTTTGTTAGTTGATAACACTCAGCAGAACTTTATTCCGACTAGAAAGTGGAATTTACGTGAAAGAGGAATGGGCCGTTAATAAAACAGGGAGAATATTGTCAAAAACACCCAAAGTGTCAAGGGCCAGTGGTAGACCAGCCTTCTTGACGTTTTACAGGAACCAGTAGCAAAAACTGAAAATTATGAGAAGATTGTTTCTGAGAGATGACCAACGAATAATGTCAAAACAAACAGCAAAGGAGTAGATAAATGTGGGATGGCTAAAGGATGAGACTGGGGAATTTATAATCGGAAGCAAGGAAATTGCAGATAAGCTAAATCAATACTTTGCATTCGTCTTCACGGTAAAGGACACTGAAAATGTCCAAATGCTAACAGATGGACCCATTCAAAGAGCGTGGAAGAACACTCCTTATCATGAGGGACGAGGCGTTGGAATCAAAGGACTATTATCTACACGGAGAAAGACCACAGATGAGTAAAGTGCAGGGAGATCGAGCTGGTTTTGTGCACAAAATGCAGCGTATTATCAGGCAGGTGCATGGTAAGGCCACACAGTGAATTGCAGGGCTCTGGGGAGTGTTGTAGAGCAGAGGGATCTAGGAGTGCAGGTGCACAGTTCCTTCAAGTTGTTGTCACAGGTAGATGAGGTGGTCAAAAAGGGTTTTGGCACATTGGCCTTCATCAGCCAGAGTATTGAGTATAGAAGTAATGTTAGTTATATAAAACGTTGGTGAGGTCATACTTAAAATATAATGTTCAGTTCTGGGCACCATGTTACAGGAAAGATGTTGTCAAGTTGGGAAGTGTACAGAGAAGATTTACGAGGATGTTGCAAGGAATAACTCGGTGGGTCTGGCAGTATATCTGGAGGAAATGGGCAAGTAACATTTCAGGTTGGTACCCTTCTTCAGACTTCTTCAGATCCAGTATGTTCAAAACGAAAGCCCAAAGTCCCTGGTGCAGCCAAACAGTTTGTAGTTCAAAGTTTAGTTGGCGTTTTGTAGTGTTGATAGTTGTTGAGAGGAAGCCCATACTCATGGTTTTCAGGCTCCCATACCTTCTTCCCGATGACTGGAGTGAAATGAGAGCATGGCCAGGGTGGTGTGGGTTTCTGATGATGCTGGCTGCCTTTTTGCGCCAGCGCCTCCTGTAGATCCCTTCAGTGGTGGAGACATTAGTATCCGTGATGGACCGGGCAGTGTCCACTGGTTTTTGTAGTCTCCTTCATTGTTAGGCGTTTGAGTTGCCGAACTAGGCTGTGATGCAATCAGTCAATATGATGTGTCTGGGGGTCACTAAAGGTGATGGACAAAATGAGCAAGAGCCGATACAGAATGGCTTGATGACTTACCGAGGTATCGCGCGGCAGAGGCAGTCCCGAGGTGCCACCTCCATTGAACCGGGAACCTGTCCAGAAGACCTGAAGGCTTGGCTGAAGAAATTCTTCCTCATGTCCTTTTTAATGGTACGCCCTTTTATTCTGGCGAGGGAAGCCGCCATGCCCAGACCTTACTCGTCTCTGGAAGACCGGAGAACCGATGAGGACGTCAGATGCAAGGAGTGGGGGACGGTAGGAGGGTGAACTGGGGCAATGCCTCCAGTGCCTTCAAGGACGGCTGCAGGAGGTGCCCCCGGGATAAAAAGATGCCGAGAGAGAGGAGAGGAGAGGGGTGTCGGTCCGAACCGGTCGGGGATGATGGAGGAAAGGGGTTACCAGGATTGGGAACTGCTCCAATAGGGAGGTTGCGTGGAGTCGAGGTCACGACCCGTGACCCGTACTGTTGCCACGCAACGGCAACTGGAGGGCACGCTGTGAACTGCAGGTAAGCATTTACTATGTCAATCAGCACAGCGGGCCCTTCTTCTGGCCCAGCATCCAGACTGGTTGCACACCCATGGACCCCGGGCTTTCTATCCCCGTGGCCGGGGGTGGGTGGTGAGGTGGGGGGGGGAGGAAGAGGTCAGGGTGTCGGTGTAGCACGGTCAGTAACTCTGGGTGGGTGGAGGGAGCGGACCGTCCCCAACTCTGCTGCAGCTGACGTTGCCTGGAGCCGCAGCCGCTGGCCCCGGACCCTGGACCCCGGACCCTCGCCCCCGAACCCTCGCCCCCGAACCCTCGCCCCCGGACCCTCGCCCCCGGACCCGCCCCCTGGACCCTCGCCCCCGAACCCCCGCCCCCGGCCCCGGACCCTCGCCCCCGGCCCCGGCCCTGGACCCGGACCCACTCCGCCCCGGACCTGCTACACCCGGCCCCGTGTGTGTGCGCTGCCAACCCACAACCCGTGACAGTGCGGCCGCACAGGGGGAGACGGGGCGGAGGGCGGCCATGGCCGGACAGCGCTGACACCAGGGGGAGAGTGGGGGCTGTCCCGAGGGATGTGCTCCTTCAGCCGCTTACACCTTGGTGCTTGGGTTCAGAGCAAAACTTCCCACTTTCAATGACAGCACCCACAAATATTTATAGCACAAAAAATGACAATTTTGGCGTTTTTTAACAGGTAAGAAGCTACGATGCCCCGTGTGTTAACAATGTGTGCCTGAAGCTGCCATGTCCTCCACATGGATTGAGCTGCTCCTTGCGTCACGCCCTTTGACCATTACGTGCAACCCCCCTATAGATCGAGCACGTGAGCCGACTGGACTTTGGACTTTGGAAATGGCACCAAATCGTGGTAGTGCCTGCATGGGTAATATATGTAATGGGAATTTCACTCTGTAGTTGCACACGTGACAACAAAAGCACCATTGAACCATTGGAGTTTGCTAAGATTTCCCTCTACTTATGTAGCTGTATGTGCTTCCGATCCCATGCTGGGTTTGAACCTGTTCCAGTGAATGCAACATGTTTGTCTGTGGGGAAGAACAGCGGGTAGTATTTTTAAAATTTGTTTTGTTTTATACTGTAGTTCTGTTAAATGTTTTTAATAATTTCAAATTGATTTAAAGGATTCTGGGTTGATTTTGGTTAATTCCTTTTCAATTAAACATGGCCCAACTAGTATAGCTGGGACATGTTGGTTGGTGTAGGCAAGTTGGGCCGAAGGGCCTGTTTCCGTGATGTATGACTCAATGACTCTACACACAACAAACTCCAGTAAATAAAACTCGCCTTTTTTAACGTAAGGTCGATTGATGGTTAAATACTAAGTTTGAGTTTAGTTTATTGTCACGTGTACCGAGGTACAGTGAAAAGCTCTTGTTGTGAGCTAACCAGAAAGACGATACATGATTACAATCGAGCCATCCACAGTGTACAGATACATGATAAAGGGAATAACATAAATAACGTTTAGTGCAAGATTAAGTCCAGTAAAGTCTGATCTAAGATAGTCTGAGAGACTCCATTGAGGTAGATAGTAGTGACTATCTCTCTGGTTGTTGCTAAGATGCTTCAGTTACCTGTTCAGACAAGGCAAAGTCCAGATAAAGTCCAGGTAAGTCCTGAATCGGTGCTGGCCCACCGGAGACCGCGGCTTAAGGTTGGTGTAGGCCGCATGCCGGCGGTCGAAGATTTAAAGTTCCCGTCGCTCTGCAGCCAGAAGCACCGTAGACCACAGGGCCAGCGGTCAGAACTCCTCTCCAGGGCTCCCCAGCAAGGAACCCTGCTCCTGATGGTAAGTCCCCGCTGCTCCCGCGGTAGAAGTAGGCCGAGGGCCGGTGGTCGGAGCTTCTTCTCCTCCCGGGTCCCCAACGAGGGATCCCAGGCAGCAGACGCCACACCAGCTGGAGCTCCGCAGACCGCAGCTTCAGGCTGCTGCGGGCCAGCGAATGGAGCGCGCCCCTCCGGCGAGCCCCAGCGAGGGCACGCCCGCTCCGCGACGATAGTCCGCGCTGTGCCCGCCGTTGAAGCCCCGGGCGCTTCTCCGGGAAAGGCCGCCTGATCCTTGGTTAGGCCACGGGGGAGGCAACATGGAAAAAGTCCCCTCTCTGTGGAGGAGGCGACCAAAGCAGTTTCCCCCTTACCCTCCCCCACTCCCCCCCCCCCCCCCCCCCCCCCCCCCCCCCCACCCCAAGACACAGACACACAGAGAGCCATAAAAAAACAGACATTAAAAACACCTTCAAAAAAGTAAAACGTTGAAAAAACTATCAAGCTGCTGGCAGGGCTGCCGGCTTGCAGCACCCCAACCTACCTATCTCTCTTGCTCCTCTGTGTAATTCCCAATTAGAGATATCTCTTGTTTGTAGCCCAACCTGGGGAAAAAAACTGATTACTTGACATTTTGCTTTCGACATAACAAAGCACTATCAGTTGCACACAATATTGCCACTGTTATTATTTTAACAGCATTATTTCATTTCTGTTCATCTGCATTTATCTCTGTCATTACCTCCCCAACAGTGTAATCCATAATCCGATTTAAAATCTGTTGAAATGAAATTCAGAATATGGTAAATAGTGGGACACAACATTTATTTATGATGGGCTTAAATACATATCTACTGGAAGAAGAGAGAGGAAATGCAGAAACATGTGAGCGGATTTGTGGAAGCAACAGCGGTACATGGTTTAAACATGTTACATTCTCATGAAACATCATCCACTTAGATGTGTATCTGAGGCTAGGATATTTCTGCCAAGCAAGTACATCATTGAAAATGCCAACAATTTGCCGTCTTTATTTTATTGCACTCAGACCTGTCAATTTAATGATGTGAGCTGTTTACTCCTGTGAGATAAATATTTTTCCTTTATCTTTCTTTCAAGTCAAATTCAATCTGTTCCCGGAATTGTTCCTGGCAAAGCAGACACTTTGTTGCTTCAAGACTTTCTCCACTTCTCCTGTCAGCAAAGCAAAGATTATAGAGGAGCAAGATAGACCACTCCTCGAAAAACGCGTAGTATCACGTGTGTGATCGTCGACGCCATTTTTTGAGGCATTTTATTGGGCTTCCCTCACACTGTCATGGCGTCCTTATCTAAATTTCATCTCACTGCTCTGCTATCAAGTATTCTAATCGTAAATCTAAACGACCCGACCTGTCATTCTTTAGGTTTCCCAATAAAAAAGAAAGGTGAGAAAATATTTTTATTATTTTCAGTCGATATTCTGTCGTGAAAATGTTATTTTCTGTTCTCCCATCAACGGCCATTGGGAAACTAGGATTTGTCGGTACATTAGAAAGTTATTAGACTTATTTTTAATAGATCTTTTCTTACCATAATAATAAAGACAATTTTAACACTTCTGTACATTTTTGGTTTTGTTCTTGTAATAATAATAATAATAAATAATAATAATAATTTTATTTATAGAGCACTTTAAAAACAAACATAGCTGCAACAAAGTGCTGTACATCACTAATCATTGACAAAAAAGTTAATACACACCAAAAATAACAATCAAAAGAAATAGTAGGAAAAGACATGTAAAATAAAGAAACATCAAAAACACCACAAACAGAAGCAAAGCCTCAAGCATGGTCAAAAGCCAGGGAGTACAAATGTGTTTTAACACTGGATATGAAGATGGACAGTGAGGGGGCCTGTCTGATGTGCAACGGCAGGGTGTTCCAGAGTGCCGGAGCAGCAACAGAGAAGGCTCTATCCCCTCTGAGCCTCCGACTAGACCTCGGTACCTCCAGGAGCAGCTGACCAGCTGACCTGAGGGACCGGGCAGGAGCGTATGGGTGGAGCAGCTCAGAGAGGTAAGGCGGGGCGAGCCCTTTCAGAGATTTAAAAACAAATAACAGTATCTTAAAATGAACTCGAAAGTGCACCGGGAGCCAGTGTAGGGAGGCCAGAATTGGCGATATGTGCTCCCTCTTTCGAGTCCCTGTTAAAAGGCGAGCAGCAGCATTCTGAACCAACTGGAGACGAGCCAGTGAAGAGCGAGCAACACCAAAATAGAGCGCGTTACAGTAATCCAGCCTAGATGTAATGGATTACTGTCTCAAAATGCTGCCGCTCGAGAATGGGCTTCATCTTCGCCAGCTTCCTTAGGTGAAAGAAGCTGGACTTAACCACCGCGCATATTTGGCGATCTAATTTAAAGTCACTGTCCATCCTAAAACCCAGGTTCACAACTGTTGGCTTCACGTACCTTGACAATGGACCTAAATCAACAAATGGAGGTTCAGGGCAGCCATTGGGATCAAATAAAATCACCTTTGTCTTCTTTTCATTAAATCCAAGAAAGTTTAGGGCCAACCAGGAGTTAACGTCATCAAGACAAGACAGAAGCGATTTTACAGAAAAGGCGTCTTCCCCCCTCAGCGGCAAATAAAGCTGGGTATCATCTGCATAACAGTGGAAAGAGATGCCATGCTTTCTAAGGATGGAACCCAGAGGAAGTATGTACAGCGAGAAAAGCAGGGATTGGTCTCCACGATATGGCCCGCGGACACATCAGGTCCAGTGACCAGGAGATTTTTCGAGCTCAGATTCAAGTCCGAGAATGGGCGGCTGTTACCCATTATATCCCTCGAATTGTCAAGGCATCACAAGCAAAGATCACAAGCCCACCGTGAAGAAGGGTGCAATCAAATATTATACAACTCTGCTCTATCATCTTTGGGTGCAATGGTGGGCCGGGGGGTTCGGTGGCGGCGGCCGCAATCAAAGATACTAGAGGAGCTCTGCTCTATAATCTTTGGTCGGAATGGGACGGCTGCGCGTTATAATGTGCTATCGTTCCATTCTCCCTCTCCCCCTTCTCGCTCTCCCCTCCCCCTTCTCCCTCTCCCCTTCTCTCCCCTTCCCCCTTTTCCCCTTCTCCCTCTCCCCCTTCTCCCTCTCCCCTTCTCCCTCTCCCCTTCTCCCTCTCCCCTTCTCCCTCTCCCTTCTCCCTCTCCCCTTCTCCCTCTCCCTTCTCCCTGTCCCCCTTCTCCCACCCCCTGCCTCCCCCCCTTTTTCTCCTTGTCCCTCCACCCTTCTCCCTGTCCCCCCTTCTCCCTCCCCCCTTCTCCCTCCCACCCTTCTTCCCTCTCCCCCCCCTTCTCCCCTTGTCCCTCTCTCCTTCTCTCTCTCCCTTCTCCCTCTCCCCTTCTCCCTCTCCCCCCTTCTCCCTCTCTTCTCTCGATCTCTCTCTCCCCTCCTCTCGATCTCTCACTCCCCTCTCTTCTCTCGATCTCTCTCTCCCCTCTCTTCTCTCCACCTTTCTATCCCTCTCTTCTCTTGATCTCTCTCTCTCTCTCTCCCCCTCTCTTCTCTCCATCTCCCTCCCTTCCCTCTCTCCCTCCCTTCCATCTCTCCCTCCCTTACTCTTCGTGAGAGTTGGCAGCTCTGCTATGGCTTGGGTCCAAAAGAGGATAGAAAGAAAATACTTAATGGTCTTTGTAAGAAGATTTTAATAAGCTCTTCTACATTTAAGGTAAATTGACATATTAGAGGCAAAAAGCATCTTCAATATACAGGTCTCTCCACACAACTGAAAACAATTGCATTTAAGTGATATATCATCCATTGTTCAGGCATGTAGCACTAGATTACAATAAACGTCCTACATATTCCAGGATTGCATCTCATAAAAATGGAAGAAGCTTAAATGCATTGTAAAATCTTACATCCATGTTGACTTGGACTAATCCTTTTACTGCTATCCAAATGCCCCATTATTACATCTTTAATAATTGACTCCAGCATCTTTCACACCACCAAAGTCAGGCTAACTGGTCTGTAATTCACCATTTTCTCTCTCACTCCTTTCTTGAAAAGTAGGATAGCATTAGCTATCCTCCAACCCACAGGAACTGATCATAAATCTATTGTTGGAAAATGATCATATGTATAAATATATATGTATGTGTATATATGCATGTATGTGTATATATGCATGTATATGTATATGTGTGTATATATGTATGTATATATATGTTTATATGTGTGTATGTATGCATATAAATGTATCCATATGTATGCGTGTATTTGTATGTGTGCATATGTATGTGTATACGTATGTATGTATGTGTATATATGTATGTGTGTATATATGTATGTGTATATATATGTGTGTATAATTATATATATATATGCATATATATATTATTACTATATAATTATATATATAATTGCCTTTATGGTTTATGTATATCATCTTACAAGGCAAAGTAATTAATAGTGATTATTTAAATCAAAGTTGCTTCTGATCCATGAGAATAAACTTAATTATCTCTAACTTGCCTCTCACACACAGACACACATTCATATAAATATATAAAATATGTATACGTTAAATTTAATTTTGTGCCGTGTGTGTTAAAGCAATACAAGGGAAACTGCACAATACAATGCAAGGGAAACTGCGCAAAGGAGGGGGCTGTTCCCGCTACAAGATACTCGAGGATCTTTGCTTTGTATCAAAGATTATAGAGGAGCTCTATAATCTTTGCTTTGGATCACAGCGGGTGGCATACCGGAAGTCGCACGTCGCATTAAGAAATGGCGGCCGTGACATTCCGTCACGTACTACACGTGAGCCCATTGGATTTCGGATGAGTGGTCTATCTTGCTCCTCTAGGATCTTTGGTTTAAAGTAAGTCAAATAAAATAATAAAGGGACACAAAATGCTGGAATAACTCAGCAGGTCAGAGAGTCGTACAGTGTGGAAACAGACCTTTCAGCCCAACTTGCCCACACCAGCCAACATGTCCCATTGACACTAGTCCCACCTGCCAGCATTTGGCCTCACCAACAGTCTGTCTGTCCCCTCTCTGTTTTTATTTTTTTAAGTATGTTTTAAAAGTATGTTTTAATGTTTCTTGGTCTGTTTTATGTGGGGGGCGGAGAGGGAATTGGGGGAAACTTTTTTCAGTCACTTACCTCGACGGAGATGCGATTTTTCTCCATACCCCCTGCGGCCTAACATCGTGGTGTGCTGCAGCCTTTCCTGAAGACCGGCCCAGAGCTTCAAGCCGCGGGCGTGCGGACTCTAACATCACAGAGCCTGCGATCCTTTGCCGAGGGTTGCCTGTGGAAGAGCTCCAACTGCGAGGCCTGTGGACTTTAACACCGTGAAGCCTGCGGTCTCCAGTAAGAAGAGGCCGACTCGGGAGCTCCAATCCATCCCGATGACGGAGTTTCAATCATCCCGACGCGAGGGCTTCGGACATCGGACCATTGGCAGCGGCGACTGCGGAGGGTTCATAAGCCCCGACAACAGGAAGATGTTTGAACTTTATTACCTTCCATCACAGTGAGGAATGTTGATTCCGTTGTTTAACATGCTTATGTTAAATTTAATTTTATGTGGCTGTGTGTATTGTTGGCTGTATGGTAACTCAAATATCGGTGTACCTTAATTGGTGCATGTGACAATAAATTTGAACTTGAACTTAAACTTGTCCTATCCATGGACCTGTCTAAATGGTTCTTAAACGTTGCTACAGTACCTGCCTTAGCTACCTCTTCCGGTAGATTATTCCATACACCCACCATCCTTTCTGTGAAAAGTTTTCCCCTCAGGTTGTGATAAAATCTTTAATCCTTGGAGCGCAGGAGGCTGTGAAGCAGACAACAAACTCCAGCGAGACTTGCCTCAGGAGCAGGGGCAAGTCAGCCAAGGGAGCATAACACTCCCACTCCAGTGCCTACAGCACTGGCCATCTCCCTTGTCGAGGGATTGATGGCGACCAGGGCTGGGCTGGTCAAGAAGAGGGGTCACTGGCTGAAGAATATCGGGAGTATGCTTGAGGAACAGGATCAGGAAGAGCTGCTGGGTGTGGCCGCTAAATGCCTCCACCACTAGCGAGATGGCCATTTCAATCTCAACTGACGGCCAGTTTACTACCTGTTCTTTTCAAAACCTCTCCAAGACAGGTAGTCATGAGGCGCTGGTTTCATCACGCCTCCACAAATTGCATTTACTCAAAGTGTCCACCGTTATTGGGGGGGTACATTGAGCATAGCTTTTAAAAAAACCCAAATATCTTAAATTGCATTTGATATCCCTAACGTCGGCTATCATTTTCGCATGCTCATTCCAGAGGGGCAGGGCAGTATGGCAAAACACCTGACCCTACTGTTCACAGATGCTCTGCAACTTCTCAGGAAGTTATAAAACCTGCCCTCAACTTAAAAAATTTACAGGGCTGTGAGAACGCCGACCTCACAACCACAGATCCTGCTATCTGGCTAAGTTAATAAACCAAGACTAAGAAACTGGACGAAGTATCCAAAAATTCGGCATCAAGAGGGCAGGGCCTGGAATGAGCACCACACAAAACCAGACAGCAGTGTCTCTACGCGTCCACCAGTAGGCGTCTACTTAAGAGTATTGGTGAAAGCTCGGGGACCGCATGCCAACCCCCAGTAAGCCCTTTCAGGCCAGGGTCCAGAGCGGGCCCCATGGAAAATGCACCACCCCCAACAACACCATCCCTACAGACAAGGAACCAGAAACCGAAGAAATGAACACACCACCAAACAACAGTGAAGACAGATAAGTATGGTTCCTACCATCACATAAAGGTGAAGGGTTTGTACTAACAGAGTGGGGGGGGGGGATCACACAGCTATCACACTTGGTAGTTTATATACCCTACCATCACATAGAAGGTGGCACCAGTTCAGCTTGCACCCCAAAGGGGCTACCCTCCCACTAAGAAACATGGGGGTCTAGCTACTGGGAAAGATATACCAGGGGTCATAAAAAATCTCATATGAGCCTTTGGCACCAAAAACCCCCAAGATGGTGAATGTCGCACCATCATTGATTAACCACTTGAGGGGCATACTATTCAGTACCCTTTTATCACACCTGGTTGGGAAGCTATCACACTTGGTAGTTATATACCAAAAAATATTCAAGGGAGCATTGCCACTTAATATCTTGGCACCAGTTCAGCTTGCACCCCAAAGGGTCTACCCTCCCACTAAGAAACATGAGGGTCTAGCTACTGATGAGCCGGGAAAGATATACCACTTTGTCGTGGGTCTATATATAAAAACTATCCTGGATATAGAGCTGCTTTGGCACTAAAAGCCTGGGCTCTGTCATATTATCCAGATGTTGTGACGTTGTCGCACCATCATGGTGATTTAACCACTGTCACTACATGGCAAAAGTAATTAGGATTAGCAGCACCAGCTACTGAATATACCCACTTATGGCAAACCTTGTGTCCGACAGCCTTACCTACACATGGATTTGTTCTTCAAGGATAGACTTTCAGTGGTAGACATCGACTTTAGGTCGCGAGTTTGCGCTTGATACTCGGTCGCGAGTACCCTCAGTGTAGTTTTTTTCTTGCAGAATAAAGTATGAAATTCGGAATATTCCTGAATTGTAAATGTGACAGCATTTACACTGGTCACCCTAGCGGGGTACACCAAGGCGGAGCATTTTGCCATATCCGTGTGCAGCATTCAGCTGCACATCTCTGGTTTCTTCCAGGTGTATACCCTCCCGACAAATACCCTCCAAAGTTCCCCTTTCTTCCAGGACCGACCCGACTCCGCTGACTTGATTTGAGTTGACTTGGGATTACTTGATACCCTCACCTTCTCTTTTATGAATGGGGCTTCCCCTTTATGAGGCCGAAGCTCTATTCCAGAACGTCCTTTCATAAGGGGGCGATCAAACAGCACACAATACCCCCCTCCCCCCTGACACTTAAGGAACACTCCCCGATGGGCCGCTACGGCGACACGTGGCATGTCTATATATTAACGACAGACTACCCTTGATCTGGATATGCTGATCTGGGATCTCGTGCTGCATTAGCTACTGAGGGGGCACACTGTGGGCGAACTTTTAGCGGCCCCTGGGCTCCTCTGTCCCATATCTCCCGCTATCCTCTGGATGGAACGGGGCTCTACTGTGGGTTGGGATCTCCCCATGGGCCAACGTTGTCGTTGGTCTGACGTCTCCGGTGATTCATTAATGCTATGCAAAGCCCCCGCGCCGGTTAGCTGGAGAAGGGAGGGAAGGGGTCACACACATGGCCGGGAAGCTGTCAACTACTGAGTAAAAAAGTTCCCACGCAAAACGATACACTGTGTATCGTGAGGACTTTTTTAACTCAGCGGGCAGACAGCAGCATATTGTCAATTATTACGCAATATACCCTCACTTTATGGATGGGGATTTGTTCCCCTTTCTTCGAGGACCGACCGGAGGTTTCTGTCACCTCTGCGGGCCGCCCTCGGTGAACGTTTTCAAGGAGGACTGAAAAAATGTCGATCGGAGGTTTTCTAGTGTTCGGATAAAAAACTGTATAGTGTTCAAACTATATCCCATACCTAGAATATGGTGGCAAATTGACTAATCTGGAGATGTCATCGCTATAGACACTGGGCATTAAACCTAGTTAGAAATATTGAGTATGTTCTATTGAGTATACTCATCGGACTGGCTGCAAGGCCACAAATGGGCCGACCTCGGGGGTTTTCAGAGGAAGAGGACTTAACATTCTGGTGCCTTTCCCCATAGTGGAAATTTGATTCTGCTGTGGGGGAGGGGGGACGTTTGTGTAGAACTCTATATGTGTTGTCCATTTTCTTTATTTGTTAACCTTTTTCTATGGTATGCAAACGTATTATCTATTTTTGTAAAGCACTTTGGTGTCAATGCGAGTTGACTTAAAACGTGCTATATAAATAAAACTTACTTACTATTGGGCAAGCATATTGCTCAGTAGTGCACCATTTTGATGTTCGTTTATAAATTAACAACATCACAGTGGTGGCATATACCAAACCACTTGGGCAGAATAAAATCGATATTATGTGACAATTTATTTAACAATTGGTAACCGTATGTCGTCAAACATGTTTGACCATCAGTAACTTACCTATCAGGTGAGCTAAATACTGTAAACAAACATTTAAACCAAAAGTATTTGCTGAGATTACAAAGCAATATGGACACCAGATATCGATTACCTTATATTCCAATTGAATCGCCACGTACCAATGTATGTCGCATGAAACCAACTCAAGGCAGCGGCATGGATACATTTCCGCGTATTGAGGTGGGGGGGGGGGAACTAATCTCTATGTTCTCCCCTTCTTCCTACGCATATCTACTAGGGAACATACCTGAGAAGAAACTGCCCAAACTCAGGAACTACACATTCAACTGCAACAAAACCTGTACTGGAGATCCTGGCAGGCCTTCACCACAATGCAGGACTCAGCTACTGCACCATCAATATAGCCAGAAGTACTCTGTCAGCATACTCAACTCAGGCACCATGCCAACAGGGCAAGGGTACCACCCACTGGTGATCAAATTCAGGAGAGGTATATTCAATTCCCATTCCCCAGAACTAGGTACACCCAAATTGGGAAGTCAGTGAGGTCCTGACGTACCTTAGGGGGTGGGGTGATCACCAGCCAAGTCCCTCACCCTGGAAAAGCCTACCCTGAAGATGGATATGCTGACGGCCTTACCTCAGCACAAAGACCCAGTTCTTCCATCTACTGCGATTGGACAACATGGTGATAACACCAGATAGTGTAATTTTCCATTCAGGGGCTGGCCAAACAGAGCAGACCAGGAACATCAGGTCCAGTCATGGAATTCCGGGCATACCCACCTGAACCACGGTTATGTGTTCATGACCCACTTAATGAACTACATTGACACAATAAGAAATACCCGAGGGAGAGGAAAAAGCCTTGTGGGTCAGTCACAAGAAACCTCATGGTCGGGTGACGAGCTAAACTACCTCTAGTGGCTCAAGCAGGTACTGGGAGTTGCTGGAGTAAATACTAACGTGTATAAATCTTATTCCACCATGGCAGCTTCCACGTCAGTGACTAAGAGGATGGACGTGCCTATGGACCACATCCTGGCTACAGCGAGGTGGTCTAGGGAGTATATGTTCCAAACTTTGTAACAAGCCGCTGGCAGAACCTGTATCGGTTGCAGAAATGACATTAGAATCTGCAAATATATAATTTAAGCCCAGGGGAGCATTTGTCTTGTTATTGTTGATAACACCATTTTTGTTTTACAAACAGATTCATGGTTGATTACGATAACATACTTCCTCCCTCGAATAACTTCGGCAGCGAGTGAAGTATGAACTGTTACACGGTTTAAAATCACAGAGCTTTAAAATCTTCACGTAGTCACTCACATGACTCCGAAGTAAAATAGTAAGATTAAACGAGAACTTGCCAGTTTGAAGTTTGATCTGTATTTTATGAGGAGTTACGATGAGGGATTACGTGCCCTCCACTCCCACCCTCAATAATAGAGATCAAACTGGTAACTAAGCTCTCCTTTTCTTTACTATATTTATTTCAATTACTGTGTCTGTCTGTGATTCCACACCGCTGCTTTGAAGTATGTCGCACATGCGTGCTGGACGGGTTCTTCACGTAATCCCTCATTGTAACTCCTCATAAAATACAGATCAAACTTCAAACTGGCAAGTTCTTGTTTAATCTCACTATTATAGACCGGTTAGCCTGACATCGGTTGTGGGGAAGATGCTGCAGTCAATTACAAAAGATGAAATAGCGGCACATTTGGATAGGAGTAACAGGATCGGTCCGAGTCAGCATGGATTTACAAAGGGGAAATCATGCTTGACAAAACTTCTGGAATTTTTTGAGGATATAACTAGGAAAATGGACAAGGGAGACCCAGTGGATGTAGTGTACCTGGACTTTCAGAAAGCCTTTGATAAGGTCCCACGAGGAGATTAGTGGGCAAAATTAGAGCACATGGTATTGGGAGTAGGGTATGGATAGAAAATTGGTCAGCAGACACAAAACAAAGAGTAGGGATTAACAGGTCCCTTTCAGAATGGCAGGCATTGACGAATGGGGTACCGCAAGGCTCGGTGCTGGGACCGCAGCTATTTACAATATACATTAATGATTTAGATGAAGGGAATAAAAGTGACAAATTTGTAGATGACACAAAGCGTGGCAGAATGAACTGTGAAGAGGATGCTATGAGGATGCAGGGTGACGTGGACAGGTTGAGTGAGTGGGCAAATGCATGGCAGATGCAGTTTAGTGTGGATAAATGTGAGTTTTTCCACTTTGGTGGCAAGAACAGAAAGGCAGATTATCATCTGAATGGTGTCAAGTTAGGAAAAGGGGAAGTACAATGAGATCAGGGTGTCCTTGTACATCAGTCACTGAAAGTAATCATGCAGGTACAGCAGGCAGTGAAGAAAGCTAATGGCATGTTGGCATTCATAACAAGAGGAGTTGAGTATAGGAGCAAAGAGATCCTTCTGCAGTTGTACAGGACCCTAGTGACACCTGGAGTATTGTGTGCAGTTTTGGTCTTCCAAATTTGTGGAAGGACATTCTTGCTATTGACGGAGTGTCATGTAGGATAACGAGGTTAATTCCCGGGATAGTGGTGTAAATTGCTCGTTTCTAAGCTTCCCCTCAGTCTAGTTTCAGTAAAATATTAATCTTTGTTTTAACAAAAGCGCATTACAGTTCAACTACTGTACCTATCCCACCACGCGTTCAATCCTCGTATCTGCCCGTTCAAGCCCTGTAGCCCTCGTTCAGATGGAGACACTCCAGAAGTTCACGCAGTCCCAAGTGCTCTCCTAGAAGATCGACACTGGACCTCGTGGTAGCGGACTTTTATATGTCCCGGGACCTCGAGGGGCCGAACCACACGGGGGTGGTCTCTTAATAATCCAATTACAAATATCGATTAACCCCATACATAACAGACATTTCCCTAACCCAATAACCCAATATTCAAACCGCACTTCGCAAGGAAGCCAACTTAGAAACATTTACCCTGATCTGCCAGAAACCCAGATAAGGCTCAATACCTCATCCAATCAACACTCGGCAAAGTAGGACTGTGCAACATTATTTACAACTATACAAGGTGTAGGTCTGGTTTGCAGCCATCCAATCCATTCTATGCATTTTGCACCTAATTGACAGCGTCTACAGATGTTCTTATTCTTTTCTTGCAAATTGTATCTAGGCTCTAGACACACTGGCACGTCTCCGCAGCTTGTCCCAGCTCCGCAGAGAGCAATTCAAAATTGGTCAAATCTCCCAGCAGTCCTGAAGCTTTTACCCCATTTTGAAGTCCTAGCCTCTCCAATTTAGCCAGGATTAACACCGGGACTGTCATATGATGAATTAATGGACGACTGGGCTTGTATACTGGAATTTAGGATGAGAGGGTATCTTATTGAAATATGTAAGATTATTAAGGGATTTGACACGCTAGAGGCAGGAAACATGTTCCCGATGTTGGGGGAGTCCAGAACCAGGGACCACAGTTTAAGAATAAGGGGTAGGCCATTTAGAACGGAGATGAGGAAAAACATTTCACCCAGAGAGTTGTGAATCTGTGGCATTCTCTGCCTCAGAAGGCCGTAGAGGCTGATTATCTGGATGCTTTCAAGAGTTAGATAGAGCTCTTAAAGATAGCAGAGTCAAGGGATATGGGGTGAAGGCAGGAACGGGGCACTGATTGTGGATGATCAGCCATGATGACAGTGAATGGCGGTGCTGGCTCGAAGGGCCGAATGGCCTATTCTGCACCAATTGTCTTTTGCCTATTGTCTATTTGCTACACATTTCTCCTGGCAGCTCTTTCCATATACCCATCACTCTTTGATTGAAAAAGTTGCTCTTCAGATTCCTATTCGATCTTGTCCCTCTCATCTTTAACCTATGTCTTCTGGTTCTTGATTCCCCTACCCTGGGTAAAAGACTCGGTGCATCCATCCTATCTATTTCCCTTACGTTTTTATCACTATCAGATCGCCCCACAAGGATAGGATTTCTTTCCTCCTTTATATGAAAGCATGGTTTCCCCTCAAATCTATCAACCTTGAATACATTATTTCAATGCATTGTCGATTAATTTATGTTTCTACATGTTTTCGATTAATTCATCCTTGTTTTCCTATTTTTTGATGTGAGATACTCATCTCTTTGTAATTTATTTTCTTCTATGCTGTTCTACATAATTAATTCCCCAAAATAATCTCATACAACTATGTTGTCAATTAATTTTTGTATTATCAACTGTTATTACGTTGTTTTGTAATGATAAACATTATCCGCTGAACACATGCATTGTACTTATTTGTGCCGGAGTAGCTCAGTGGATCAGGTAGCATCTCTGAAGAACATGGACAGGTAACGATGGTTCAGGGCCCTTCTTCAGACTGATTGTAGGTGGGAGTAAGAAAGGTAATAGACTGAAAGAGAGGAGGAGCAGGAGAAAACATGTACAAAGGTAACTTTCCCATTACCTGTCATGCTTGGCTCTGCCTCTCCCCTCTTCCAGCTTTCCTTCCCCCCCCCCCCCCCCCCACACAACCATTCTGAAGAAGGGTCCCGACCTGAAACGTCACCCATCCATGTTCTCCAGAGATGCTGCATGAGACTTGAATTACACCAACCCTTTGTATACATCTGAAGAAGGGACTCGATCCAAAACGTCAGATCTGCTGATGCACTCCAGCACTTTTTACCCTGTGTTGGTAGGCTAGTTACCCTTTCCCCCCTTATGTATTTATAACATTTCTTGATATTGCCCTTAATGCTATCTGCCAGAGCTATCTCCTGGTCCCTTTTTACCCTTCTGATTTCCTTTTTTGCTTTGCTCCTTAGTTCCTGAAATTTCTCCCGGGATACACTTGATCCCAGCTGCCTACCTGTCCCATCTTGACCAACCTTCTGCAGTTTCTTGTTTCTACATTCATACCTGTTTGTATTCAGTGCGTATGCAGCTTTGGTCAGTCAATGCTTGGAGCATAGTGTTCAGCTCTTGATATACATTACATAACCTTGCAAAGACAGATGATTTACAACACTGATACCAGGCAATAACCATCAAGAAAAAATGAACAGGTTTCGACCTCCGACCAGGAGAAAAATCAGCTGATAGATATTCTTTCATAAAAGGGTGACAAGGGAATATACTTCACAGATGGAAACAGAAACCACTGGAGTTATCTGTGTAGCAAAGAACTGCAGATGCTGTTTTAAACCGAAGATAGACGCAGAATGCTGGAGTAACTCAGTGGGACAGGCAGCATCTCTGGGGAGAAGGAATGGGTGACATTTCGGGTCGAGACCCTGATCAGTCTGAAGAAGGGCCTCGACCCGAAACGTCACCCATTCCTTCGCTCCAGAGATGTTGTCTGCCCCGCTGAATTACTCCAGCATTTTGTGTCTATCTTCACTAGAGTTACTTGTCGATTCAAGCCAGAAAGGGTTCAGAGAAGATTTCCCAGGATGTTGCCAGGACTCAAGGGACTGAGCCATAGGAAGAGGCTGAGCAGGATTCTATTCCTTGGATCACAGGAAGATGAGGGGTGATCAAACGGTGTACAAAAAGATGAGAGGAATAGGTTGGGTCGATGCACAGTCTCTTGCCCAGAGTCGGGGAATCGAGAAACAGAGGACATAGGATTAAGGTGAGGGGGGGGGTTAATTTAATGGGAATCTGAGAGATAACATTTTTACACAGAGGGTGGTAGGTGTATGTTACAAGGTACAGGCAGCACAGTTGCGGCAGGTACTATCACAACATTTAAGAAACATTTAGGCAGGTACATGGATAGGATAGGTTTAGAGGGATATGGGCCAAATACAGGCTCGTGGGATTAGTGTAGATGGGACTTGTTGGCCGGTGTGGGCAAGTTGGGCTGTGGGGCTGTTTCCACACTGTATGACTCTCTGACTTTATGATTCTATCAGTCTGAAAGCACCTGAGAACCAGTGTCAATTTTTCAGGCCAGAACTTGGAATCTGACTTTTCATCAGACACACCAAAGGATGGCACAGTGATAGAGTTGCTGCCTTACCGTGCCAGAGGCCCGGGTTCAATCCTGATTACAGGTACTGTCTGTACGGAGTTTGTACGTTCTTACTGTGACTACGTGGGTTTTCTCCGGGGGTTTTGGTTTCCTCCCACACTCTAAAGACGTACAGGTTTGTAGTTGGATTGACTTTGGCAAAATTGTGAATCGTCACTGGTGTTTATAAGTTCATAATTTCATAAAGTCGTAGGAGCACCCCTCCTGAGCCCCCTCTCCTACTCCCTCTTCACCTATGACTGCACACCTGTACATGGTACTAACACCATCATCAAGTATGCAGATGATACAACGGTGATTGGCCTCATCAGCAACAACGATGAGCTGGCCTACAGGGAGGAGGTCCAGCATTTAGCAGCATGGTGCGCTGACAACAACCTGGCCCTAAACTCCAAGAAGACCAAGGAGCTCATTGTAGACTTCAGGAAGTCCAGAGGCGGCACGCACACCCCCATCCACATTAACGGGACGGAGGTGGAACGTGTTTCTAGCTTCAGGTTCCTGGGAGTCAACATCTCCGATGATGGACCCACAATACCTCTACTCTGATCAAGAAGCTCATCGTCTCTTCTTCCTGAGGAGACTGAAGAGCAGAATCCTAGGCTTCTATTCGAGAGCATCCTTACCAACTGCATCAGTATGGTATCTGCTCTGCCATTCGACCGAAGGCTGAGGGTGGTCTATCATCACCGGTTTTCGCTCCCCTCCTGTAGCGCCCGTTCTCCATCGCCAAGGACTGCTCTCACCCCAACCATGGATACCCTCCTACCCCTGACACCTCGGTGACTGCCAATCACCACCCCCCCCCCCCGGACACTTATTATTATTTATTCAAATCGTTTGCTTGCTCTCCAGGAGCTTGCTAATGCATTTTTTTTTTATCCATTGGGCCATACGTGGATGTATTTTTCCATGACAATGCTTCTTCCCCCCCATAACCCCTGACACCCAGTACTACTAAACAAGAATCTGTCAATCTGCAACCTTAAAAACACCCCATGTCTTGGCCACCACAGCCGTCTGTGGCTGTCCCAGCCCCGTTCTCCTGTAATGAATTTCACAGATTCACCACCCTCTGTCTCAAGAAATTTCTTATCATTTCATTTCTAAAGGTACATCATTTTACTTTGAGGGTAATGTCTCTGGTTCTAGACTCTCCCACCAGTGGAAACATCTTCTCCACATCTTCTCCACTCTATCCAGGCCTTTCACTATTCGGTAAGTTTCAATGAGGGGCCCCCTCATCCTTCTAAACTGCAGCGAGCACATGCCCAGTGCCTTCAAACTGTCATTATATGTTATCCAATCATCCCCGGGATCCTCCGGGTGCTCCCGTTTCCTCCCACATTCTGAAGATGTGCAGGTTTGAAGGTTGATTCACTTCTGTAAAATTGTTCCTAGTGTTTCAAAGTTTTTTTAATTTTTATTTTTTAATTATTTATTTTGAACAGAATAAAAGAATAAAAAGCAAGTGTGAAACAGCATACAAAAAAACAAAACAAGAATATTTATAAAGTGTCATAAACAATATCTATAATCAAGGTCAGTTTATTGTCACATGTACCAATTAAGGAACAGTGAAATTTGAATTACCATACACCATACTAAAAAAAAAAGCAACAAGCCACACAACTACATAAAAGTTAACGTAAACATCCACCACAGTGGATTCCACACGTTCCTCACTGTGATGGAAGGCAATAAAGTTCAATCTTCTTCCTCTTTACTCTCCCGGTCAGGGCAGTCGAACCATCCACAGTCAGGTCGATCGAAGCTCCCACGTTGGGGCTACCAAAGCTCCCGCATCGGGGCATCGAAGCTCCTGCGGCTTGGAGTTCCTGAAGTCGGTCTCTAACCAGAGACTGCGAGCTCCGCGATGTTAAGTCCGCAGGCGCCCGCGGTGGAGCTCTCGAAGTCGGTCTCCAGCAAAGGCCGCCAATTCCTCGATGTTAGCCATTGCTGGTGCCACCCGGTAGTGTGTAGGATAGAACTAGTGTACGGGGGGTGATCGCTGGACGGCGCGGACTCGATGGGCCAAAGGGCCTGTTTCCATGCTGTATCTCTAAAACTAAAGCCGAAAACTAAAAACTTACTATCAGTAATGATGCTCCCAGTTGCTCCCTCACATATAAGAAGCATATTTTAAATTGCACTCAAGTGACAATCAATTTATTGCAAATATCAGCGGACAAAAACATTTGCTAGTTTACGCTGAATGTTAGGCTCATTCCAAATCAACTTCCCAGCAAAAACCTTCTGATAAATTCCACTGCAGAGTAGTTTATTTTTATGTATTCTCCTGGTGTGGGCATCACTATTAAGTCTCATCCCACATTGCCTTTGAGAAGGTTGTGGCAAGCCACCTTATTGAACAATTGCAGTCTTTGTGAATTGGCGTGGAATTAATGTAATGGGTGCTTGATGTTTGACACAGTCTCAGTTGGCCAAAGGACCAGCTTACAACCCAGCGGTATGAATATTGATTTCTTTCATTTCAAGTAACCCCTGTATTCCTTCTCTCTCTGTCCCTCCCCCACCCTGCCAGTTCCACTGTTCACATCCACATATCCCTTTATTATCACCTCTTCCACAGCCAACAATGGACCATTGTGGGCTCCACCTTTCCTTGGTCATCGGTGCTGGCTCCGATTTGTTCTGAACATTTTCGTATCTCTAGTTTCCCTCCCACCCGGCTCTCAGTCTGAACAAGGGTCTAGACCCGAAACCCGCCTGACCCGCTGAGTTACTCCAGCATTTTGTGTCCTTTTTTTAGATAGATTGTATGCTTGCCTTCATTGGTCAGGGCGTTGAGTATTAGACTCAGACGGTCATGGTGCAGCTCCGTAAGACTTGGGTTGGGCCGCATTTGGAGGTTTGCATGCAGTTCTGCTCACCCCATTACAGGATAGATGTGAATGTTTTGGAGAAGATGTGGAGAGATTGACCAGAATGCTGAAGATAGACACAAAATGCTGGAGGAACTCAGGCAGGCAGCATCTCTGGAGTAAATGGATAGGCGACGTTTCGGGTCAGGACCCTTCTACGGACTGAGATTTTCTGAGACTTTCCAGAATGGTGCCGGGATTAAGGAGTATTAGTTTCGAAGAGAGGTTGGACAAACTTGGATTGTCATCTCCAAAACGCTGGAGGCTGAGGGGGAACTTGTCATATAAAATTAGGAGAGGCATAGATTCTGTGGAGAGTCAGAACCTATTTCCCAAGGTGAAGGCAATAGACAATAGGTGCAGGAGTAGGCTATTCGGCCCTTCTTGCCAGCATCGTCATTCAATGTGATCATGGCTGATCATCTACAATCAGTACTCTGCTCCTTCCCTTTCCCCATATTCCCTGACTCAGCTATCTTTAAGAGCCCTATCTAGCTCTCTCTTGAAAGTATCCAGAGAACCAATCTCCTTCGCCTTCTGAGGCAGAGAATTCCAAAGACTCACAACTCTCTGTGTGAAAAAGTGTTTCCTCATCTCCGTTCTAAATGGCTTACCCCTTATTCTTAAACTGCGGCCCCTGGTTCTGGACACCCCCAACACCGGGAACATGTTTCCGGCCTCTAGCGTGTCAAAACCCTTAATAATCTTATATGTTTCAATAAGATCCCCCCTTATCCTTCTAAATTCCAGAGTGTACAAGCCCGGCTGCTCCATTCTCTCAGCATAAGACAGTCCCTCCATCCCGCGAATTAACCTTGTGAAACTACGCTTCACTCCCTCAATAGCAAGAATGTCCTTCCTCAAATTTGGAGACCAAAACTGCACACGATACTCCAGGTGTGGTCTCACTAGGGCTCTGAACAACTGCAGAAGGACCTCTTTGCTCCTATACTCAACTCCTCTTGTTATGAAGACCAACATGCCATTCGCTTTCTTCACTGCCTGCTGTACCTGCATGCTTACTTTCATTGGCTGATGAACAAGGACCCCCAGATCTGGAGGGCATAGCTTTAAAGTGAAAGAGGCAAAGATTAAAGGAGATATGTGGGACACGTTTTCTACAAAGAGGGTGGTGGGTGCCTGGAAAGTGTTGCCAGAGATGTTGGTGGATTGGAGGCAGATACGATTACTAAAAGATTGGCTAAACTTCAGAAATATTTAATTGACTCAACAGCATCTCGGGCCTTCCTATTAGGAAGAGGGAAGCATGAATCTATTTGTTTAGAATTTAAAATCAGTGCAGATTAATTAGCTGCTTTGAATATAGATCTCTTATAGCAGCTTAAAAATCAAATATTTATGTTTCTTATTATTCAACGGTAGCGCAGTCCCACAGCACATCCATAATTTGTTCCCTTGAAACTAAATGTATTTTACAATTCTCAACACTGAATTAGTCAGAATTATGGTTTCTTATGGTTATTGTTTTGATTCAAATGCAAATTTGCCGACGCACCTTGACGGTTTACCCGGCGGAAAAGAAAGTCCCAGATTGACAATGAAAAACAAAGAATGTTACAAATCCTGGCTTTCAGACGAACAATCTCTTCCCTGTGGAGGAGAATATTCCACCAAGATGTGGCGAATGGAGAGAATTGGATCACTTTGCTCTTCACCTCTTCGGCTCTTATCTCCACGTCCATGTCCACGTTCATCCTGTACCATATAATTAAACCTCTTATCCCGGAAATCCTTCAGCCACCCAGTGACAACTGGTGTAATCCTCTATCCAGTACTGTCAGAACATCACGTTTTATTGAAGATTATCTTTCAATAGCACAAACCACAGTTTGTAAATATTGAGTCATAGAATCACAGAGTCATACAGTGTGGAAACAGGCCCTTCGGCCCAACCTGCCCACACCAGCCAACATGTCCCAGCTACACTCGTCCCACCTGCCTGTGTTTGACCTATATCCCTTCAAACCTGTTCTATCCATACACCTGTCTGATTGTTTTTTAAATGGTGCGATTGTCCCTGCCTCAACTACCTCCTGTGGCAGCTTGTACAATAAACACACAACCCTTTGTGCGAAAAAGTTATCCCTCAGATTCCTATTAAATCTTTTCCCCTTCACCTTAAACCTATGTCCTCTGGTCCTCGATTCCCCTACTCTGGGCAAGAGTCTCCGTGCATCTATTCCACTCATTATTTTATGCACCTCTATAAGATCACCCCTCATCCTCCTGCGCTACAAGGAGTAGAGACCCAGCCTCTACCTATAGCTCAGACCCTCTAGTCCTGGCAACATCATCGTAAATCTTCTCTGCACCCTTTCCAGCTTGACAACATCTCTTCTATAACATGGTGCCCAGAACTGAACACAATACACTAATTGATCGCTGGTCAGGTGGGCTCGGTGGGCTGAAGGGACTGGTTCTGAGCTGTATCTCTAAATTTGAAGGGTTTAAACTACAGATGCTGGTTAATACACAAAAGGTCACAAAGTGCTGGAGTAACTCAGTAAATCATGGTGGCGCCCGCATGTGTAAATATGCAGAAAGAATTTCACTCTGAAGTTGCATATGTGTCAAATAAAGTACCATTGAACCATTGAACACACTCAATTCATCCTAACCCTAGCTGTGTTTGTTTAAACATGATTAAGACTTATAAATCACCACACACAACGCACACTGACAGTAATTTACAGATTCAAGCAGAGAGTATCTCACTCCTGCTGGAAATATAAAATACACACCTTGAGAAAGATCTTTAGTCTTGATATACTGCTGAGTGAACCAACCTTCTTACTTGTCTTTTTCACAAAACTTAATCAGATCAATGCCCAATTCACCCAGGACTCGCTTGCTCTCACTCCACCATTGTGGATAAATACTTGAGCCAGTAAAATAACTAAATTGGATGTTTTGTCTTGGAGATTAAGCTTTGTGATTGATTCTTGAACCACATTTTTCCAGCAGTCATAGACCTGAAACATAGAAACATAGAAACATATAAATTAGGTGCAGGAGTAGGCCATTCGGCCCTTTGAGCCTGCACCGCCATTCAATATGATCATGGCTGATCATCCAACTCAGTATCCCGTACCTGCCTTCTCTCCATACCCTCTGATCCCCTTGGCCACAAGGGCCACATCTAACTCCCTCTTAAATATAGCCAATGAACTGGCCTCAACTACCCTCTGTGGCAGAGAGTTCCAGAGATTCACCCCTCTCTGTGTGAAAAAAGTTCTCCTCATCTCGGTTTTAAAGGATTTCCCCCTTATCCTTAAGCTGTGACCCCTTGTCCTGGACTTCCCCAACATCGGGAACAATCTTCCTGCATCTAGCCTGTCCAACCCCTTAAGAATTTTGTAAGTTTCTATAAGATCCCCTCTCAATCTCCTAAATTCAAGAGAGTATAAACCAAGTCTATCCAGTCTTTCTTCATAAGACAGTCCTGACATCCCAGGAATCAGTCTGGTGAACCTTCTCTGCACTCCCTCTATGGCAATAATTAATGTCCTTCCTCAGATTTGGAGACCAAAACTGCACGCAATGCTCCAGGTGTGGTCTCACCAAGACCCTATACAACTGCAGTAGAACCTCCCTGCTCCTATACTCAAATCCTCTTGCTATGAAAGCCAACATGCCATTCGCTTTCTTCACTGCCTGCTGCACCTGCATGCCTACCTTAAATGACTGGTGTGCCATGACACCCAGGTCTCGCTGCATCTCCCCCTTCCCCAATCGGCCACCGTTTAGATAATAATCTGCTTTCCCGTTTTTGCCACCAAAATGGATAACCTCACATTTATCCACATTAAACTGCATCTGCCAAACATTTGCCCACTCACCCAGCCTATCCAAGTCACCTTGCAGTCTCCTAGCATCCTCCTCACACCTAACACTGCCCCCCAGCTTAGTGTCATCCGCAAACTTGGAGATATTGCCTTCAATTCCCTCATCCAGATCATGAATATATATTGTAAATAGCTGGGGTCCCAGTACTGAGCCTTGCGGTACCCCACTAGTCACTGCCTGCCATTGTGAAAAGGACCCGTTTACTCCTACTCTTTGCTTCCTGTTTGCCAGCCAGTTCTCTATCCACATCAATACTGAACCCCCAATGCCATGTGCTTTAAGTTTGTATACTAATCTCTTATGTGGGACCTTGTCGAAAGCCTTCTGGAAGTCCAGATACACCACATCCACTGGTTCTCCCCTATCCACGCTACTAGTTACATCCTCGAAAAATTCTATAAGATTCGTCAGACATGATTTACCTTTCGTAAATCCATGCTGACTTTGTCCAATGATTTCACCACTTTCCAAATGTGCTGCTATCCCATCTTTAATAACTGACTCTAGCAGTTTCCCCACTACCGATGTTAGGCTAACTGGTCTGTAATTCCCCGTTTTCTCTCTCCCTCCCTTCTTAAAAAGTGCGGTTACGTTTGCTACCCGCCAATCCTCTGGAACTACTCCAGAATCTAAAGAGTTTTGAAAGATTATTACTAATGTATCCACTATTTCTGGAGCTACTTCCTTAAGTACTCTGGGATGCAGCCTATCTGGCCCTGGGGATTTATTGGCCTTTAATCCATTCAATTTACCCAACACCACTTCCCGACTAACCTGGATTTCACTCAATTCCTCCACCTCCTTTGACCCGCAGGCCCCTGCTATTTCCGGCAGATCATTTATGTCTTCCTTAGTGAAGACGGAACCAAAGTAGTTATTCAATTGGTCCGCCATATCCTGGTTCCCCATGATCAACTCACCTGTTTCTGACTGCAAGGGACCTACATTTGTTTTAACTAATCTCTTTCTTTTCTGAAGGGATGTACAAATGGACATTCCCCGCATATCCATCTAAAAATCCTCTTAAACACCACTATCATATTTGCCTCAAGTTTACAAAACTATCTATATGTACATTCAAGGACACAAAGTATATCTATACAAAACTATCTATATGTACATTCAAGGACACAAAGTGTAATTGAGACATGGAGCCATACAGCGTGGAAACAGGCCCTTTGGCCCAACTTGCCCACGCCGACAAACATGCCCCATTTACGCTAGTCCATGTATCTACAGTGCTGGAGTAACTCAGCAAGTCAGGCAGCTTCGCTGGCGAACATGGATGGGTGATGTTTTCGGTTGAGATCCTTCTTCAGACTGATTAAAGAGAGGAGAATATACTAGGATAGATCGACACCAGGAGGGAATTTTGATCCACACTTTAATGAACTGTTTTCAGTTTTTCCGATCTCTCTCTTCTGCAAATCAATCTAAATTGGTTCTGTTGCTGATGAATTGACAGGGGTTTGCTAATGAATCAATGACCATAAAATGTTGGAAACATTTGCCCAACTTGATGCAAACAGGAGAAATATACTCTTCTGTTTCATCAGTCTGAAGAAGGGCACTGATCTGAAACGTTTGCATCTGAAATTTGGGCGTGAATGGCATGGCAGTAGAGATGCTGCCTCACAGCTTTAAAGACCCGCGTTCAATCCTGACCACGGGTGCTATCTACAGAGTTTGTACATTCTACCTATGGCCTGCGTGGGTTTTTTCCAGGTCCTCCTGCTTCATCCCACTCTCCAAACCCAAATAGGTTTGTAGGTTCATTGGCTTCAGTAAGTTGTAAAATTATCTATGCAGGTTAGTGTACGGGGTGATCGCTGGTCGGCATGGACTCGGTAGGCCGAAGGGCCTGTTTCCACGCTGTATCTCTAAAGTCTATGCCAACCAAGGTACTCCATCTAAATTAGTTCCATTTGCCTTTTTTAGGTCCATAACCCACTAAACCTGAGTCTGAAGTTGGAGCAACCCGAAAAGTCACCTATTCCTTTTCTCCAGAGATGCTGCCTGATCCGCTGAGGCACCCGAGCACTTTGTGCCTGTATTCGGTGTAAACCAGCATCTGTAATTCCTTCCTACACGTTCCCTTTAAACCTTTCTTATCCATGCATCTTTAGTTAAAAAAAAAACTGAGCATGATTTGCGCAAGGAACTAGGGCAAACCGACCAGTTAGAGCTTCTTTCTTGCTTCCTTTAACAAGAATAACAGAATTTCAACACAGCTGCATTCTGGTATCACTGTATTACAGGTGTGTGGCCGTGATCTGCCAAGCTAGACAAACATACAAGGGTTAAAAAAAATCACTGCACCAAAATATCCCAGAATGGATGTTTCAAGGAGAACTGTCAAAGGGA